>NW_022436965.1:10099256-10166806 GCF_009761245.1 Sapajus apella
TAAAAAAAAAAAAAAAAAAAGAAAGAAAGAAAGAAAGAAATGGATTCCAGGCCCGGTGGGTGGATCACTCCTATAATCCTAAAACTCTGGGAGGCCAAGGTGGGCATATCACCTGAGGTCAGGAGTTTGAGACCAGCCTGGTCAACATGGTGAAAGCCCATCTCTACTAAAAATACAAAAATTAGCCAGGCGTGGTGGCTCACACCTATAATCCTGGCTACTAGGGAGACTGAGGCAGGAGAATCGCTTGAACCCAGGAGGCAAAACCTGCAGCCAGCTAAGATGTCACCACTGCACTCCAGCCTGGGTGACAAGAGCAAAACTCCATCTCAAAAAAAAAAAAAAAAAAAAAAAAGAAAGAAAGAAAGAAAGAAATAGATTCCAAATGTCCAGCTACCATCATTCAGTTTCCACAAAAACTTTATGATATCAGAAAGGGATCTTGTTATGCAAAAAAGACTGAGTACCAATACCTTAAAATAAACGTCTGTTGTTTAAAAAAAAGTTATTTCTATGGCTTATTTTTAATGATGACAGAAATTAACAGCTACAATTTATCAGAAAGTATTTTCTACAGGCCAGGCCCTTGCAGCACTTTCAAATATTGTATCTAATTCTCACAACTTTGCAAAGTAAATATTACCTCCATTTTACAGACAAGAAAACTAAGATTCTGAGAGATAAAATCACTGTTTAGAGGTCTCACAGATAACAAATGAAAAAGAGAGCTAAATTGCAACAAATTTAATTTCAGCTACTTTCTCTACTGCCTTCAAATATGAATAGATCTCATGTATCCTCAAAGAACCCCTTCTCATTCCTAAAGATTTTACCTTATCTTCCTCACTCTTGTTACTAGAGATATCAATGAAAATTCAGATTAAGGATAGGCCTTTGGAAATGACAAAAGGAGCTCATAGTGAATTCCAAATATAAATTGTTTTTCGCTAACTTTTTTCCAGGTTTTAAGAGGTAAAACCTCTTAACATTGAGACAACAAATGTGTACTTTCCATTTGAAAAATTTAGCCAGTAACTGTACTAATACAGGTGATCAAATAACTCTGTTTAAATTAATCAAGAAGTGTATGTGGCGGGAGCAGGCACAGGGCTATCCACCTGTAGTCCCAGCTACTCAGGAAGCTGAGGCAGGAGGATTCCTAGAGCCCAAGAGTTCAAGACTGCAGTGAGCTATGATTGTGCCACTGCACTCCAGCCTGGGCAACAAAGCAAAACCCGTCTCCAAGAAAAAAAAAAAAAGGCGGCGGGGGGAGGGGGTGGTGGTGGAAGGTATTCCAGTAAAAAGTGACAGACTGACTACATACATTTATCTTCTTTCCTTCCCCAAATCCTACTCAAATGACAATCTAGGAATTTTTTAAAAGTATAAAACTCCAAGAATAAAAAGCATGGGAAAGGTGACAGCAGCAGATAAGAGGTTTAATAATTTTTTAGAAGATAGAAAACAGAGAGAGTAGTAAACTGACAGCACACAAAATGAAAAACCTGAAACACCTTCAAAAACGGATACCAACAGAAAGCAAGACATTCTGGCCCCTAAAACCCCAGAAGTGTTCAGAAAGTGGAAGTATCAGGTACTTAAGGTAGATTTAAGGAGACAGGGCTAAATACAGAAAGACTGATTGAATAAGCAGTTAACAGGTCCACTCCCAGTCTCACTCAACTCTCACCTCTACCACCATATCCTCCATCCTCACTACCCTACAGCCAGGAGCCAGCAGTTAATTAAAGGATGGGGGAAGGACTCAGGGATACCACTCCAGACTCAGCAGACGGCAGAAGTGAGAAACACAGATTGAAAACAAGTCTACATACTAAATAGTAGGATCTCCAGCCCCCTTCCTTTATCTAACTCCATAACATCCACAACTAGGGGTATGTTTACTTAAAAAGTCTAACTGCAGGAAAACTAGGATATTGGCTGTGTGTTCCAAATATTCAGGATTTAAACAATGACACATGAATTACAGATTGTCCACAACATAGAGCATTTGCAATATATCCAAGAGTGATCTCTAAAGTTAAGCACTTAATATTTAGTTATGCATTTTTAATTCTTTAATCAAAGTACTAAATGGTCATTAGCTTGCACTAGAAAATGCTCTTGGGGATTAGTTTCACAAACAAGGATTTATACTCCTCCCACAAACACATGAGGACTGTGAGAAATACAATGTAATTTTCAGGAACCCAATGCATAAGGCCCCCCAAAAGATGCTAACAGCAAAAAATACATATATAAACTAAATAACAAATAGCTAAAAGACAAATCTCACTGTTACAAATTATCAGAGATAAAAGGAACAGATGTAGTCAGTCTAGTAATTAGAATCATCTCAGGAATTTATAGAAAACAATTTTCAAAAATCAGATTTCCAGCTGGCGCAGTGGCTTACATGTGTATCACAGCACTTTGGGACACCGAGGTGGGTGGATCACCTGAGGTCAAGTCCAAGACCAGCCTGCCTAACATGGTGAAACCCTATCTCTACTAAAAATACAAAAATTCGCTAAGTGTGGTGGTGTGCACCTGTAATCCCAGCTACTCAGGGGGCTAAGGCAGGAGAATCGCTTGAACCTGGGAAGTAGAGGTTGCACTAAGCCGAAATTATCCCACGGCACTCCAGATTCCTCAAGAAAAAAAAATAATCAGGCTTCTCAGGTTTGAACCCCCAGAAATTCTACTTTCTATAGATATTTAGTGGGATGCACATATTTGCATTTCTGTATTTTTAGAAGCAGCCCAGGTAATTCTGCTGCACATGGGCAGTGAACCAATCTCTGAAAAACACTATCCTACATTTCAGAAATGACAGGCCCTCATTTAGGGCAACTAAACAGGCACTGCCACTTAATGGCAGAGAAAGACCTAGAACCTTAACTTCTGCTGCTACAAATTCTTGGAAAATCCCAAAATGAGAGACAGCAATATATACACACGTACAGCAGTGAAAGGAAACTAAATCAGTATAATTTGTCCTTTTTGTCATGACTGTAAGTAGTGAAAGTTTTAGAGCTGAGCAATAGCCACTACTCATATGTTGCCACCAAAACTAAAATGTTTTACTTTTAGCAAACTAAAATTAAACATTCAGGTCCTCAGTCTATCGAAGCAAATTTCAAATGCTAAACAACCACACCTGACTAGTGGCCACAATTGGACAATGCAGATATAGAACACCTACACTGCAGAAAGATCTACTACTGGCTAATGCTATGTTCCTTTTTCTTTTTCTTTTATTTTTATTTATTTATTTTTTTTTTGAGACAGAGTTTCATTCTGCTACCCAGGCTGGAGCACAGTGATGGGATCTCAGCTCACTGCAACCTCCACCTCCCAGTTCAAGCGATTCTCGTGCCTCAGCCTCTGGAGTAGCTAGAATTACAGACATGTGCCATCATGTCCGGCTCATTTTTGCATTTTCAATAGAGACAGGGTTTCACCGTATTGGCCAGGCTGGTCTCGACCTCAGGTGATCTGCCCACCTCGGCCTCCCAAAGTGCTGGGATTACAGGCATGAGCCACCATGCCCGCCTGGCTAGTGCTATATTCTAAAGCTTGCCTACTCAGACAGTCACAAAGGCTGCTTTCCTTAGAATGCCATGAAGAAGACTGACAATGACAAAACCTACAATAGTCAAATGCCTGGTAATCAAGTGCCTGGCCTACTTTGATAATAAAATATAGTCACGCACAGTAAAATGATGTTTTGGTCGACAACAGACCATATATACAACAGTGGTCCCATAAGATTATAGTAGAACTGAAAAATTCCTATTGTCTTAGAAAAGTCACAGCTTATAGCCATCATAACGTTACAACACAATTTTTTATGAATTTACTATAGCCTAACTGTACAGTGTTTGTATAAAATCTACAGTAATGTACAGCAGGAGGTGAGTAGTAGGCGAGTAAGCAAGCAAAGCTTCATCTAAATTTACAACAGCTCCCCACTGCTCACATTATAGCCTGTGCTCTGCCTCCTGTCCGGTCAGCAGCGCCATTAGAGTCTTAGAGGAGTGTGAACCCTATTGCAAACTGCGCATGCAAGGAATCTAGGCTGCTGCTCCTTATGAGAATCTAATGCCTAATGATCTGAGGTGGAGTTGAGGCGGTGATGCCAGTGCTGTGAAGCAGCTGTGAATGCAGATTAATATTAGGAGAGAGGTTTGACTGCACAGAGACCATAATAAATAAATTGCTTGCAGACTCATATCAAAACCCTATCAGTGAGTGGCAAGTGACAATTAAGCTGCATCTTGTGGCAGGCTTTATAGTAGCAAGAGAATTGATGTGTTTCAATTGTACAGCTGCATCTAGTGGCAGGCTTTAAGTCAGAAGCCAACATTTATTTCAGTCCACGCATGACCCACCCAGTATTTTATTTACTACTTCCATCCACACTTCTTTCCCACACTGCTCACTTGTCTCAGCCACAGTTTTGGTAAGCCCACAACCTAACCCCAGCCAAAATGAGTAAAAAACAAATGATTGGAGAGCTTCTTTGAAAAGGGGGAAAAACCCAATGACGAGACAGCAGACGATTCTAAGACTGCCAACAAAAGCAAAGCTGCATTTAAGAGAAAATACCAAGGCTCCTACTTAACTAATGGATTCATTGCAACAGGTGATTCACATTCTCCAAGCCAGCTTTGTATATGTGGCAACCAGCTATCCAAGAAAGCCATGAAACCTTCAAAACTGCTTCATCACATGGAGACCAAGCACCCTGCATTAAAAGACAAGCTTTTGGAGTTACAAAAAAAAAAAAAAAAAAAAAACATGAACATGTTCTTGTTATCGAAGGCCACCACTTCATCAAGTGTGTCTGCACTCTGAGTATCATTCTTAGTGGCTAACCGCACTGCTAAAGCTAACAAGTCCTTTACTATTGGTGAAGAGTTGATCCTGTCTGCTGCTAAGGACATCTGTCATGACCTTTAAGGAGAGGCTGCAGGTCAAAAGGTGGTATGTGTTCCTCTTTTGGCTTGTACTGTAACTAGACGAATGCATGGAACAGTAGAGGATACTGAGGCACAATTGTTAGGATTAGTGGGTCACCGTGGTATGCAATCCAGGTTGACAAGTCTACTGATGCTGACAACAAGGCATCAATGCTTGTTTCTGTCTGATATATTTTTCAGGAGGATGTGCATAAGGATATGTTATGTGCACTTTTGTTGCCAACCAACACCACAGCTGCAGAACTATTCAAGTTTTTGAATGATTACATGTCAGGAAACCGAATTGGTCATTTTGTGTTGGTATATGCACAGACAGAGCAGCTGCCATGACTGCACACCTTTCTGGTTTCACTACTCGGGTCAAAGAGGTCATTTCTGAATGTTGAGTCTATGCACTGTGTCATCCATAGAGAAATGCTGGCTAGCTGAAAAATGTCACCTGAACGATATTTTGCAGGATGTGACTAGAATTATGAACATTAAAGTACATGCACTTAAATCACATCTGTTTGCACAGCTCTGTGAGGAGATGGAAGCAGAGCACACACATCTTCTCTTAGTGAGATGGCTTTCTAAAGGCAGATCACTGGCTAGAGTTTTTTAGTTACAAGAGCCACTCCAGAGATTTCTTTTAGAAAAACAATCACTACTAGCAGCACATTTCTGTGACACAGAATGAGTCACAAAACTTACTTGTATGACACATTCAACCTGCTCAACAAACTCAATCTGTCACTTTGGGAGAGATGGACAACTGTGTGCAGGTCAGCAGATAAAATGGCTGCATTCAAAGACAAATTGAAATTATGGGAGCAACAGGTGAACACTGAGATTTCTGAAATGTTTAAAAAATGAGCAGAGATTTTGAAAGAGACTAAGCCAGGGCCTTCTTCCTCCCAGCTGGTGCATGATCACCTGTCTCAGCTTTCAAGAGTTTAAGCATTACCTCCCAACCACAAAAGACCCCCAAACTGGAAAAGAATGAATCCACAACCTATTTGTGAATAAACCAGGTGAATTGGCTTTGTCCAGGCTAGATCAACTGCTTCAGATCACAAATGACAGTGGGCTTAAAAGTATGCTTGAGACAACTTCAAATATCCATACATTCTGGATTAAAGTCACGGCAGAATATTCTGAGATTGTCACAAAAGCACTGAAAAGCCTGCTTCCATTTCCAACTTCCTATCTCTGTGAACCAGGTTTTCTGCAGTGACAGCAACCAAAACCAGATTAGGGAGTAGACGGAACATAAACAACACACTTTGTGTGTCACTGTCTCCCCTCGCCCCCAGATGGGACCATCTAGTTGCAGGAAAACAAGCTCTGCCTCCCACTGATTCTACATTATGCTGAGCTGTATAATTATTTCATTACATACTACAATGTAAAAATAATAAAAATAAAGTGCACAATAAATGTAACATGCCTGAACCATCTCAAAACCATTCCCCCTCTCCCTGGTATGCGGAAAAATTGTCTTCCACAAAACTGATTCCAGCTGCCAAAAATGTTGGGAACCACTGGCCTACAACATATAGGCTAGATGTTTTACATACATATTATCTCAACATTACACTTATTGAAAAAGACATTTCCACTGTTTTACAAATAGAATATAAGGCTCGGAAAGGTCTTAAATCTAATAAATAATAAGATCAAAATTCAAATTAGTCTGTTAGAATCCAGTGAAATTCTAAACTTCATATACGATAGATCAGAAGAGAGATGCAAAGTTAAAAAAACAGTTACAGACCAGTATCGGTAGCATTAACATTATTTAAAAAAAAAAAAAAAAAAAAAAAAAGTAAACCAAAAGGGGGGGAGGTCAGCATTAAATGCATAGGAAAAGAAAAGTCTCAAAACAATGGCAGTACATCCAAGCATAATCCAGGGAAGAAGACACCCTTAACTGAGGACCTAACCCATTTAAACACTGTAAAACACTGGCCTAACAGCATTAGATAAATGAATCATTAACTCTCTCTTTCTAATTATAGTACATAATCAGCCAGCCACCTTCTAGCTATTATGTATCTCCCTTTACAGCTTGGTGACAGGAAAAAAGCATTTTAGCCTAGAATGTGAATGTTAGGTACATTTCCCATCGTAAATAGTAATTTGGCACCCAGATGTTGATACATCACTCCCATGTGAGCTTAGTATCATTCAACCAATCACTTAACTATATACTATTGCCCAAGCCCCATCAATCCAGTTATGGAAAAGACCAAATTATTATGAGAGCCTGGGCCACACTGAATTTACCAGAGTAAAGACAATCTATGAGGCTTCTTGGCAGCCAGTCTAATGGTGTTCCCAAGCAACACACTGACCTCAAATGCACCTTCTACTCTAACTCCATCAGCATTTATTTATCCCTCAGTGAAAGTCCTAAGAGTTCTATCAAATTTCAAATCTACCCTTCCTCTTCAACCCTCTACCTATCTCAGTGGAACCACAGAGCATGCATAGTGATGAAAGAATGGAATTTGGAGTAAGGCAGACCTAGGTTCACTATCTTGACTCCACCATTAACTAGCTATTTGACTCTGGACAATTACTTAAATATGAGAATCTATTTTCTCATAAAATGGGCTAAACACCTATGTTAACAGGCCTGTTGTAAAGATCACATGAGATAATTCATTCGGCAAATATGGGTTGCTAAATATGACAGATACGCTGTGCTAGACGATGAACACTGACAAGTATTTACTACTCTGCCTGACAAATAGCAGGGATTTGGTAAATGCTATGTTATTACTATTGTATTTCATCAAATCTAGGATGCCACTAATAATAACATACAGCATTATTTTATGTGCTTCTAAGAATTGAAAAATGTCAGCCAATTAAACTATGGCATAGCATTTATTATAAGACATACCCTGATCTCAGATGTTAAAACCTGAAAAAAAAAAACAAATATTAAAATTGATTAAATAAGGTATTAATTCAAGTCTTCATTATCTTTGGCTATGCTGTTTGGTTTTCCTGTCTTTGGTTTTGCTCTATCCAAAGTATCCTCCAAGATCTAGATTACACATCTCACTTTGCACTAACCCTTCTCCCAATCTCTTCTTTAAAATATTTCATGCTTCACACCAGCAAAATGTTTTCACTTCTTAGAACAGTATTGCAGGCCCTTCACTCGCACTCCCAGCTCACCTTCCCAACTTCACCTTACCAGCTCTTCAACATATCTAAACCAGACTGCATTAACTATGTTTGGATACTTCCACTCATCTTTGCCTCTGTTTTCTATTACTCTATCTGCCTAGATTTCCCCCAGTGCCCTTTCCCCTCTTGACTGTGTGTTAAAATCATGCTCAGTATCTAGTACCCAGTTCAAATACCACCTCTGTAGATCCTTCCAAGATAAATGTCTTTGCTCTCTAGGGTAAAATCAATTGGCCATTCCTCTATAACATAATCACAGTATATACTATGATTAGGAGCCACCCAAATTAAGAACTACTCTAAGGCAGGAACTCAGTCTTACTTATTTCCTGACAGCCTAATACCAAGTTAAGAATTCAGTGTCTGAAATATCTGTGTCATATCTGTGTCTGAATTCTGGTTCTACCACTCCCTAGCAACATGACCTTGGGCAATCTACTTAACCTTAGACTCAGCATCTTCTTATAATGGGTATAACAAAACCTACCTTACAAGGTAAGGATTAAATGTAAAATGCTGGCATACCAGAGCACTCAACAAACATTAGCTGTTGTTATTATCATCATTACTGTTTCATTATTTAAAAAAAAAAAAAAAGAAAGAATGAAAGAAAGGGGACACTCAGGTATACTTAGTAAACTGGTTTCATTCATATTCTTATCTTCTCTACCCATATATGCTCTGACTTTGGCTTGGCAACTGGGGTTACAGGTAGAGGATATACTCTTCATGTACAGGTAATACATGTAACCTGTGCTAACATTCAAATACAGGTATGTTACAGTGGAATGAGGCCAATTTATTTCTAAACCTTCCTGATTCTTACTTTCATTGTTACCTCACCCCTCAAGCTTCACCCTAATTCCTTAGTCCTATCTCCTCACTCAAGATAGGGTTCCACTTATGACCATATACCTAAATAGGGCAATGCCTAACTTTCTTGTTGTTGGGTAAATAATAACATAATTAATATACCCAGTCTTTTAATTGGCATTCACAAGAACTATTTTAGGTTATCAACGGGATCTAACCAATTAGATACAGATAAATGTATTAATGCAGATTAACTGAGTAATCATTAACAAGAACATTTTAATCCCTACTGACTCTTACAAAGAAACTTCATTCTTAAAATTTTAAAGCAATGTTTATACAGCAATGATAAGCCTTAACAAGGTACAGCAGTAAGCTGAAAGCCAATATTCTTATATCAAACTCTGCTATCAGCTAGCTGGGAGACTCTCACCAGGTATCTTGGCATCTCTGCTGTCAATTTATTCATTTGTAAAACAAAGGGGTTGAGAAGGTCTCTTTCAACTCTAAAAAGGATTAAAAATTACATTTTCACTAGAAAGCTGAAAAAAACTAAAACTAGATAGGCACTAAAAACTCAAGCAACTCACTTAAGCCATTCAGACATACTTAAGAACACACACGCAAACTTCACCTCAATTTTAAAAAAGAATATACAAAGTCTATAACTAAGGTGACTACAAGTTACAAGTGACAAGAGAACTAATTTACTTCACAGCCACATAACTGTTCTCACCCGGTTTTCTTACCCTATACAAAAAGGTTAAGAGTGATTCATTAAGATAGGGAAAATATTAGTGAAAAATTAACAAAGCCATTTTCCATGAAAACCTAAACTGGACAAACCTGCAGAAACAAGCTTTGAGGCTCACTTTCCAAGTCAAAAATACTCTTAGCTAATCATTACTTAATATTGCTGAGCTCTGCAGAAGAAATAATTTTAATAGGAAATTTATTGCTCTTATTATGTGCCAGGCATTGTTCTAAACACTTTTCATATTTTAACTCATTTAATCCTCACAACAATCCTGTAAGTACTATTATTATCCCTGTTTTACAGGTGAGGAAACTGAAGCACAAAAAAGTTAACGACTTGCCTGAAGTCACTCAACTAGTAAGTTAGTGGAGCTGGAATATAAACTCAGACAGTCCGAATTCAAAGTTTTTTCTATGTATCATTAACATACTAGCATATTATATAAAATAAGGAACAATAAAATGAATCAGGGTGATGGCGTTAACTCAGCTGCAAACCAAACCATATAACCTGAATCATGTCATCTCTTTCACCATTTGGGTAAAAAAGGAAATTGAAATAAATAATCTTTAGAGTTCCTTACCACTCCAACATTCCACGATTTATGATCCAGAAGCCAAACACCAAAACTCTGACATGGCAAACAGCTATGTCCACGTTAGTCTTCCTCTTTTTATCCTTATCACCTTATCTCCTTACCTTTTTCTTATGACTCATTTTCATAAGTTCCTTTATTTACCAGCTGGCTCTCTAGCAATAGTTATACTGATAACCTTGAGGAAAATATAATTTAACAGAGGTGAACCCTATCCTACAGACTGCACTCTACTATCTCCAAACCATGCAGACTAAGACCTGGGATTAAAAATAGCCCAACCATTACTTCACTGGACTATAGAAAGCTCAGTGGTGCTTGAGAACAGGTCAGACCAGGCCTAAATGTATGTATGTACAACTGAATGGATTTATTCATTTTTCATAAAACAGTAGGATGTAGGAATTAAGAGCATGGGCTCTTACAATCTCCACAATTAGCTATTCACAATTAGTATCAACATAATCAATTGCCTAACGGCTCCAAGATTCAGTCTCAGCCCTGCCCGGCCCCCGCCCCTAGAAACAGAGCTAACAACCTAACAGCTTGCTATAAGAGATGTTTTTAAAGAGCTTTCCACAGTGCCTGATACAGTAAGTGCTCAAAAAATAACAGCTGCTATTATTGTCATTACTATTGTTATTTACAATTTCCGTACAAAAGCAAAAGCTCCACATCTGATTTGATTTGATTTCAAATTCTGGATCCATTTACTTACCAAGTATACAGCCTTAAGCAAATTACTGATCTCTGTAAGCCTGGGTTTCCTCATCAGTAAAATGCAGATAATAAATCACCTATCTTACAAAACTGTTGTGAATACTGAGATAACATATGTAAAGCAGCTAATACCTGGTCCCTAACTGCTCAATAAATGTTAATTCCTTTCTCCTTAATGACAAGCTTACCACACTTCTACTAATTCAATTTAGAGAAAGGAGAGTGGAATCAGGGATCAGATGAGATCCAGGGAAGTCAACTTTCTTTTCTCTATTGTCCTTGCTCTACAGCAGATACCAGACACTCTTCACCCAGGGGACTCCTTTATCCTCTTCTATGTTTGATAAGACTAGAGAACCTTTTTTCAGGCTATCTTCAAACTTCCTTTTGGAAGAAGTCCAGTGCTCCAAGGCAGTAACTCTCAAAATGCCTTCGGGTCCTCAAAACCCTTTCAGGGAACCCAAGGAGTCAAAACTATTTTCATAATACCATAACTTCATTTGCTTTTTTAACTCTTATGCTTTCATGAGGATAAAAAGGAGTTTTTCAGAGGCTACTGCTATGTGATTCCTTATCTCTGATGGCTAGAAGGTGTGCTTATACACTCATGTTTTAAACATTTCTCAGTTTTCATTTCTAATATAGTATATGTATCATGGACACTGGAATCCTCAATAACTGTTAAAAGTTTCAAGCGGTCCTGAGACCAAAAAGTTTGAGAACCACTACTCTAAGGTATAAAAAAAGCCCACGAAGCACATGGATTACTCTATGAATTCCAACTTTGCCAAATCTAGCCTAGACAACGCACACGAAAATAACCTAAAAACTTTCTACTTTTCTCTATGATTAAATTTCAGTCCTTCAATCTTCAAAAAAATCACTTGTTCATTAGTTATTTACGCAGAGTCAGTGATAGAAATGGATTTTAGGATTTATATCTGATTTCTGGTCCAAGGTCTTTGTAATACAGCAGGTCATCCTCAATTAATAAGACATGACTGCCCAGGGGTGGTGGCTCATGCCTGTAATTCTAGCATTTTGGGAGGCCAAGGTGGGCAGATCACCCGAGGTCAGGAGTTCAAGATCAGCCTGACAAACATGGTGAAACCCCCATCTCTACTAAAAATACAAAATTAGCCAGGCGTGGTGGTGCATACCTATAATCCCAGCTACTTGAGAGGCTGAGGCAAGAGAATCACTTGAACCCAGGAAGCAGAGGTTGCCATGAGCCGAGATTGTGCCATTGCACTCCAGTCTGGGCAACAAGAGCAAAACTCCATCTCAAAAAATTAAATAAAAATAAAAATAAAAGATGACTATGCTTTCTTAATATATTAAGCCTCTTGTTACACAGATTGTGAAAAATTTAAGGTATGTTTTTTTTTTTTTTTTGACACGGAGTTTCACTCATGTTACCCACGCTGGAGTGCAATGGCGCGATCTCGGCTCACCGCAACCTCCGCCTCCTGGGTTCAGGCAATTCTCCTGCCTCAGCCTCCTGAGCAGCTGGGATTACAGGCACGCACCACCATGCCCAGCTAATTTTTTGTATTTTTAGTAGAGACGGGGTTTCACCATATTGACCAGGATGGTCTCGATCTCTTGACCTCGTGATCCACCCGCCTCGGCCTCCCACAGTGCTGGGATTACAGGCTTGAGCCACCGCGCCCAGCCAATTTAAGGTATGTTTACAGTAAATTAATTATATTTTCCTTTGACTCCCCAGCAAATAAACCATTTTTAACGGGTTTTTGTTTTTTGGTTTTTTCAGACAAGGTCTCACTATGCTACCCAGGCTGGAGTGCAGTGTGTACTTTAGTAGAGACAGGGTTTCACCATGTTGGCCAGGCTGGTCTTAAACTCCTGACCTAAGTGATCTGCCTACCTTGGCCTCCCAAAGTACTGGGATTATAGGTGTGAACCACTGTGCCCAGCCTAATTTTTAAAGGATTTTCTGATCAGTCCCTATACATACCACACTTGCTTGGTGATGGGAAGAAATAGGTGACTAAATAGCAGTCTGACTAAACAAATGAGACTTTAAAGGGATATAACTTAAGTTATACAAAAGTAATTCAAATTTATAAAATAACCATGTTCCAAGTCCTCAATCTTCAGTCTTCCCTTTATACACCATGTTTTAATTTTGAAAATACTATGTTGACTGAAATACAAAATCAAACACAACATACACACAAATTTGGTGTGTGTACGTGTGTTGGTTTTCTTCTGCTATTTTTAAGATAGTGAAAGCACTGAATGACAACTGAGCCTATAGCAAAGGAAAACTTCTGTAAATTTGTGGAATGAACAAATGATTTGTAAGGTATCTGTTCATGAGCTTTCTCTGCTGGCTTCTTTTAGCATTTACTAGATAAGGAGAGAGCTGAAAAGGCTAATACACTGGGCAAGAACCCGGGTGAATTCTGACACTCATTCCCAAAGGCCACCTCAATACCAGGCAACCCACAAACCAGCTGTGGTTAATCTATACAAGTTGGGCAAAGTCTTCCAAATTTTTATTATGTCAAATCCCTATTTTAAAAAAAGTTTTATTATGTATTTCCAATATATGCATATTTATTTATTATACCCATCTATATCTGTGTACAATGTAAAACAAAATTGTTTAAAAAAGAAGTTTTAAAAAGATGACACAAGCATGAAATAATTTTTACCTTTCATTTATGAATTAGTACAAAAATATTTTTGATCTAAGAAATTATCAATAACAATGCCTTTAGAGAACATAACTGGAAAGTTTCATTATTTTTTTTAATTTTCTTTAAAAAACAAAAAAAATTTTAATAAATAAAATCTTAACATTTTATGATACAGTATTTCAAAGGTCTGGTTCAAAGTTCAGAAATGACTTTATTTTGAAACTTAATTATAATGGCTACAAACTGAAAAACAGACCTCATGAAGGTAAGTAATATATATACTTAGGGTCAAGTTCACTGTGACTGACAGTAAATGTAAAACCATACGTTAAAGAGCTAGTTTAGGCTCTTTAAGGCCAGGAGTAGTGGCTCATGTCTGTAATCCCAGCACTTTGGGAGGCCAAGGCAGGCAGATTACTTGGGGCCAGGAGTTCGAGACCAGCCTGGCCAACATGGTGAAACCCCATCTCTACTAAAAATACAAAAATTAGCTGGGTGTAGTGGTGCACACCTGTAATCCCAGCTACTCAGGAGGCTGAGGCATGGGAATAGCTTGAACCTGTGAGACGGAGGTTGCAGTGAGCTGAGATCAGGTCACTGTACTCCAGCCTGGGTGACAGAGTAAGGCTCCGTCTCAGGGGGAAAAAAAAAAAAAGGAATTAGCTTAATGATTTTTAAATTTTTGGCAAACTTCTTGTCAAGTCTACTAAAGTATCATTGTTTTTATCTGTAATTTGGCTGCCAAAAAGCTAGTACTAGAAGGCAGAAACGTCAGCTCTGTCATTTTCTTGTTGTTCACTTGTGCTTGCATTATTGGTATTATTGTTATGGCATCTTTACAGGAGTCTTTTTAAGACATGTGTATTTCCTAGGGGTAAATTTGGCTAAAACTAGATAAGAATTTATAGATTTATTTAACTACGCACCCATAACTGGATTAATGTTTATCCACAAAAGTGAATAAGTGAGAAAGCCACTGGCAATCCTTCTGTGTTCCTCTGAATACCTGTATATGGCCTCCTTAGCAGGGGTACTGCATAAATTCATTTATTAAATACTAGTAAAATTTTATTTCTTCCTTTTCTTATGCATAAAAGTGATTAAAATTAACAGTTCTGTCTCCCCTTACTTTTCTTTTTTTTTGAGATGGAGTCTCGCTCTGTTGCCAGATCGTTGCAGTGGCACGATCTGCGTTCACTGCAACCACCACCTCCCAGGTTTAAGCGATTCTCCTGCCTCAGCCTCCTGAGTAACTGGCACTACAGGCATGCACTACCATGCCCAGCTAATTTTTGTATTTTTAGTAGAGACGGGGTTTCAACATTCACCATGTTGGCCAGGATGGTCTTGATCTCTCGACCTCATGATCTGCCCACCTTGGCCTCCCAAAGTGCTGGGATTACAAACACTGCACCTGGCCCCCTTAGTTTTCTAATACTGTCTTCTAATACTGTCTTACTCCATGGGAGTTTTAGGTACACTCCTTTGGGGCCTACAATTCAAATATACCTGAAATTCCTACCCAGCACAACTCAATCATTCTCTTAAATGCTTCCCAGATTAGGACTGAATTTGAAGCTAGGACTAATTTTCCATGGTCACCCCAGGTCAAATAAGATTCTTAGGTTCTTATGATCTGGGCCTTCACCCAAAAGCTGATCCAAAACCAACCTTCAGGGATAAACGGACAAGTATAATCTTTCCAGGATACTCTCGCAAACACACTTAAAGATAATGAAGAATAGTTATAGCTTCCTGTCTTTACAACATTCATTCACTCACTTAAGAAACATTTGTAAATGCCAACTATCTCATTGACGCGATCATTTACAAGTGTTACCTTAAATATGCTATACTATACTTTCACTTACAAAAGTGTCTGAAAGAAAAAGTGTGGTTTGTGCCCCATCGGGTGGCCAAACTGGAAATTTCAAACAAGTTACAGCAAGCCAAGTTAACCCTACCTAATCAACATAATACCTTTGGGAAACTGAAGCCTGTAACATGAGTATTCCCATGAGAGAGTTCTATAAATGAAAATCATAATAATGTCATAGTAATTTTCCTTATACTTGAATACAAGGGAAGTGTAGTGCATGCAGAACCTCTCTCCTTTCCAAAATCCTGCAATAAAAAATTAATTCATGACCATCCCTTTTAAGTTAAATAAGGGAGTTTCACTGAGTTAACATCTTATTCACAGATCAAAATATCATCAAAAATTTTTGAAAGATATTATTAATTTTAAAGGATGCTATTATTAGTCCTGTAAGTCCTGTCTTCTTCATATACCAAACATAATTAAACCATTAAAAAACACAGAATTTTAGAGCTGGATGAGTCCTTAAATAATATGGGGCTGTGAGCTTAGAAATCAAGTCCAATTCTCTAACATCAAGGAAACTTAGATGTTTCTTAGCTAAAAGAAGAAATGATTTCATCAGAATCACACAGTGTGACCTGACTCTCAAGGCTTACATGTGCTCAAGAGACATACACACATATTCCTAACAAGTGGCTTAACCCCTCTGGACCTTAGTTTCCTTGTCTGGAAAAATAACGTAGATAATCTTTAAATTCCCTGTTAGCTCTAAAATCCTGTACTTTAAAAACCTTGTTATTTTAGTATCGTGTAAAACAAAGCATATACTGAAAAAAAATCATTCCTGGGTCCTGAGAAACCAAAGAAATACAGGGCCCTAGGGAAAGTCAGCAACCTAACGCACCAAATATATTTGCTTCTCTTGCTAATATTCTGCAAAATATTAACATGGTCATACTAGTCTATTTGGTTGAAACCAGTCTCAGTTAATTTTGATTAATCAATTGCAGAGCTTTAAAATACATAATCACTAATTCTAAATTTTTTTAAAAAGCTCTTATAAAGATTTATTGATATTCTATTTTATATGCCAAGATTGATACTAAAATAGATCATTGGAAACAGGAATTGTCTCTGCTTTTTTGTGATTATTCTTTGTAAAAACTACTTACAAGGGGATTGAACAGATTTTCTTTATATGGCTTCTCCATGCTGGTCTATTATTTTATGCTTTTATGCTTTACTATTCTGCCCATGAAGACTGAATCTATGAACACCACAAATTATTTTTAAATTTAAAAAATATAATAATTTTCAGGAAATTGATGGGTTATTACCATTAATAACTTTAACAATTCAAGAAATAAAAACCATTAAAAGTTAAAACAAAAACTTATGAATTAGAATGGGCCTTGAAAAGCTCTGGCCCCTATATAGTTAGTTAATGGAAGAAGAAAGAGCCCGGGAAAGGCAACAAAGATTGTCCCAGGTCTCATGGCTAACATACACAAAAACTACCATTTATTATGTTACCATATATACATATTATATATAATTAAATATGATTATAGATGTAAAACAAAATTTTCAGAGTCTAACTCTCTGCTTATTTCAAGTAATATTTAATATAGCAAAATGACACAAAAACCAAAGAAGCTGAACAGTTCATACTGATTCACAACACTAGAAAGCACCCTAGGCTAGAAACCAAGGGTAATACACCAAAATTTCACCACCAGTGCTTAAAAAACAAATCCCAGCATCTGTGTTTAAAGAGTATCATCTTCATATGAGAACCTACAGTTTAATTCATTATGAAAAGGTCTTTTTCCCTAGCAAATTTTTATGGATGTCCTTTTTCCCCAAAGTTTTAAACTGCTAAAATTCCTGGACTCTAAAGACACTTATTTACATCTCTCTATTACTTTTAAAGGAATAGCAGCAACTCTTCAGAAACAATACGCAAAACAAAGATTCCAACCCTATAAAATATTCTTTGACTCCAATTTACAAAGAAAGGTGCCCCTTATTTAATTTTGCCTACTAAACGAGTTTATCTAGGACAGGAATCATACAGTAGGAACTCTCTGCAGAATCAAATTTCAATTATCCACAACAAATGAATTTTTCAAAACATAATTTATAACTGGCCTGAGAAAGATAATGCAGACACAACACACTCTCAGGAATTTTGCACCTCTGTGACCAACCTACAGTAAACATTTATGAACAGTACCCCAGTAGACTATGTGAATGAGGAGTCCCAGAATCACTGTGGTTCCTCCAGCCACAAAAGTGACATTTACGAATGAAGAGGGTTCATTTTCAAATTAAATTATGCTTCTCTTTCCAGTCCCAGGTATTGCAAATTAATACAATTCTATGAAATAGTTAACCATTGAAATACTTAAAATGAATCACAGCATACATCCAGCCACTAGTACTTCTGCCCAAAGCATTCCGAGCTTTATAACAAATTTAAGATGTGCTTCAGCATGCTCCTGTCCTGTGCCTCTATGAAGAACTGGCAGTGGTGCTGAAAATTACTACTAGAAAGATGACAGGCCAATACCCTTCTTTCAATAAAAACCATCACTTGGACTCCAGCCAGGGTTTTAAAACCGAATGTTATTAGAAACAATAAATCAACTCTGCAGGCTGAAATGTTAGTCCCTCATTTCATTCATTCTTACAAAACACGGCCACAAAACACTGTTAAGAAATTAAGTGACAAGAAAGTATTATTAATTCCTGGTCTTTTATTTCTAGCAATAATCAAATACTCTAGGTTGCAATATTTCACAATATTCAAGATTCTGTTTAACCTGGATCTCTTTCCCTGTCTTCCTCAATATTACAATGGCTATATGAATAAATACACTCACTGCTATTACCCAAACCTCCTATCACTAAACTTATAAAAAATTATATGGGGAACTAAAATAGTTTAATTCATAAAATCTAGCTAGGTTATGTGTGTTCATATTGATTTTATATTCTTTGTTCCTGCACACAAAATGAATGTGAATTCCTGGAGGTTACAGATAAGTCTGTCTTTCTCTATCCAGGAGCTGAACTGCCAGCTACTGAGAATAACCTATTGCAATGCTTAAAGCCCCTTAGGTATCTTGTCTTCTGAATATATAAATGGATTCATTATCTTTACTTTTCCCTGTATTAATGTAAGGTTCCTTACTATCTATTAAATCCCTTCCAGGAGTGTTAGCACAGGAATTGAAAGGGAATGGGGAGCATGATTTCTGTAATACACAGGTAAGGTATATTGTTTACAATATACTAATTTTCTCCCCAGCTAGCAAAAACTTAACAGAAAATATAAAAATGTAATTATCTTCCCTCCATTCCAAAACAAGAGGCAAAAACAGATGTTATTACTCCGTAGACTTCATGCAATCAGTAAACAAGAGTCTTAACGCAGAACAGTTGATTACAACGTGTTTACAAAAACTATAACCACTGCATATGTGATACACACTTAAGTCAAGTTTCAACCCCGTTACAAAGCCTTTGTCAATAGCGGGCAAGTGGGAAAAAGCCGAAGGGCTCTGTGGAATGAAGGAAATCACTAGAGGGGCTTCTCTTGTAAGAGGATTCCTTGGTGAGAGGTGAGGAGAGAGAAACAAGACCTAACCTTGGCGAGGGGGCGCTCGCCCAGGGTGGGGACGAGAGGTCAGGGCGAGTGGGGAGAAGGGGATTAGCGTGGAACCGCCGCGCCCCGGAGCTGCCCTCGCACCGCGACTCCCCCACCTGCAGCTCACCCTCCCACCGTTCCCCGGCCCCGGCCCGGGCTGCGCCTGTCCTCCCGGCCCTCCGCCTGCATATCCGTTACCCCGGCGGCAGCGGGGCTGCGGGGGAGGGGAAGGGCAGCGGGGCCAGGAGGCTGCCGGCCGCGGCGGGGATGCCGCAGTGGCTCCCCGCGGCAGCTGGTCAAAGTCTGCCCGGGCACAGGGAGGCAAGCCGAAGCAGAAGGCGGCAGTGGACGTCAGGGCGAGAAGGTGGCCCCTCCGAGTCCTCCCACACCCCGGCCGCTGCCGGTACCTCATACTGGATGTATTGCTTCCTCCACTCGGGAGTGATGTGCGCAGAGAGGTGCTCGGCGAACTTCATCCTGCCGTCTCCCCCTCACTCCCACTCGGGTCCAGCAGCTACAGGCGGCGGCGGCGGCGGCGGCAACAGCGACTCCGACTCCTCCCCACATGGGCCCAGGCGCGGCGCGGCTCTGCGCTTCTCTCCTCCTCCGCCGCCGCCGAGGTCTCTTCAGAGCCGCCCGCCCGCCATCTTCCTCCTCCTCTCCATAGCTCCGCCCCTCCCCGCCCTCTAGACGTCATCGCCATGGTAACCGCCTACACCGCCCTGACCAAGGGGGGGCTGAAAGGGGTGGGGTTTGGGTACGTTTCTTAAGACTCCGCCCCTTATGGGCTGTACGTGCTACAGGCCCCTCCCCGGACCTCTTGAGTCTAGCTCCTTGGCCTACAGCTGCTCCCTACCGCCGGCCTGGGAAGCCGCAGTGTAGCTATTGCAATTAATATTAATACCGTAGCAACAATGATCCACACAAGGCGTTTATGTTTACAAAGAACTGTGCAAATATTTTTCCATTTTAATATTTATTCTTCATAAAACCTTTTGGTTTTTGGTTTTGGAATCAGCACTAATCCAAACTAAGTTGCTAAAGCAGATAGTTCACGACTAATGTATTTAAAGGAACAGTATTTTACATAATCTAGGTGCTCAATAAATGCTCGTTTAATTTAATTAAAGACATCAATGCCAAAAAGTGCATGCTGCTTCTGAATTTCAGTGTAATTGTCTAATCCTGGGGGCTATCAGAAAGGCCATTAAAAACACCAAGTGCAGGTACCAACTGCAGTTGTCAACTGAGCTTCCTAAGGTTGGGGGTAAGGGTTGGGAGGGAAAACAATGTTGGAAGGAAAGAGAACCCCCTAGAAGTACAGCTCTAAGCCCACCCCAGTAATACCAGAAACAAGCCCAGCGTCCAGGCTGAACTGTCCCTGGGAAACATGGGAAGAGACCACTCATACAGCTCTGTACTGCGTTGAGTGTGGGAGTGATTGTCTTGGAAGACCCGATTTAATTCAGAAACCCAGGTCCTGCCCTGGGTGGAGGAGATTTAATAATTTATTGAGGACTCACTGTCCCTGTACCAAGTACTGTTCTAAACCTCTTACATGTACTTTGTCCCTTAATTCTAACAATTTTTTTTCAGTCTTGCTCTGTTGCCCAGGCTGGAATGCAGTAACACCATCATGGCTCACTGCAGCCTTGACCTCACAAATTTAAGCACTCCTCCCACCTCAGCCCCCTGAGTAGCTGGGACTACAGGTGCACACCACCATGCCCAGCTAACTTTTTTGTTTATTTTTGGGAGAGATGTGGGTCTTGCTATATTGCCCAGGCTGGTCTTGAGCTCCTGAGCTCAAACAATCCTCCCACCTAGGCCTCCTAAAGTGCTGGAATTTCAGGCATGAGCCACAGTGGTCAGCCTAACCCTCACAATTTTGATAAGACTTCAAGATTTACTAGGGAACCACTATGCCTGGGGCAGTATTCTGAGATATAAATCTCTGCTGTAGTCTTTTGTTTCTCCATGTACTTTTTCCCTTTCCCTTCCCCTTAATTCATGCCAATAGGGGTTCTGCAATCATTTCCCCAGGAGACAGATGACACAAGATGGAAAATAGGCATAGGCTATGAGTCTTTCTGGCTTTTTCTGTATAAAAGCCTTAACCTCTGGTGAAAGGGTAATCAGGGTCAAAAAGAAAGAGAGAGAGAGAGAGAGAGAAAGGAAAGAGAGAAAGAAAGAGAGGAAACAACAAAAAAGAAAGAAAAAAGAGTGAGGATTCCTCTCACCTCAGAACTCCTTCTGCTCACCATAAATATTCCCCTCTGCTGGAGGTAAAACTTGCCAGGAGAAAGAGACAGGCAGAAAGGAACATCTGTGCTACCAGGAAGAAGGCAAGACCACAGAAAGGAAATGGCTGTACGTTGTGCCTGGGAAGAGGGAAACAGGGACAGCTACAAAAGAGATTCCTGAGCCTTCAGCCAGTCATGGACTAGAATGGTAAATTCTTAGTAGCAACCCAGGTGGACCATGGCACACTGCTCCCAGCAGCACCATACCTCCATGCCTTAATTGTGCACAAAATTCTGGAACCATGGCCCAACCCAAGGAAGTAAGGAAACCCTCAAAACTCTCTCCAAAAAATAATAATTCTTGATTTTTCTCATGCCTGATCCAGAGCCCTGCCACCCAGGACATGACAATCTTAATTTATCCACAGAAGTAGATTTAATAATAAATTTCCTACCAGGCTCAGTGGCTCATGCCTGTAATCCCAACACTTTGGGAGGCTGAGGTGGGAGGATCACTTGAGGTCAGGAGTTCAAGACCCATCTGCCTAATATGGTGAAACCCCATCTCTACTAAAAATACAAAAATTAGCAGAATGTGGTGGTACACACCTGTAGACCCAGCTACTCAGGGAGCTGAGGTGAGAGAATCGCTTGAACCGGGGAGGTGGAGGTTGCAGTGAGCTGAGATTGCACCACTGCACTCCAGCCTGGGTGACAGAGCGAGACCCTGTCTCAAAATAAATAAATAAATTTCCTATTCCCAGCATTATTTTTGAATGTTTTACTGATAGAACCATCAAATACTTAATATTTATTGAACACCAACTCTGATTTACTCTGAATCAGAAGAGCCCCCTGACTTAGACTTTTTTTTGTGAATAGACAGGCAACCCTTCATTTAACAAAGCTTTATTGAGACCTATGATATTCCAGTCATGTCACTTTAGGAATGAAGGACAGTTCAAAAATAAACAAGACTTTGTCTTTTCCTTGGAGGAAATCACAATTTAGTCAGAAAGTTGGGGCCAGGCGTGATGGCTCACACCTATAATCCCAGCACTTTGGCAGGTCGAGGTGGGCAGATCATTTCAGGTCAAGAGTTCAAGACCAGCCTAGCCAACATGGTGAAACCCCATCTCTACTAAAAATACAAAAAAAAGAAAAAATTAGCCAGGCCTGTTGGCACATGCCTGTAATCCAAGCTATTGAGAGGGCTGAGGCACGAGAATCACTCAAACTCAGGAGACGGAGGTTGCAGTGAGCCAAGATTGGGCCACTGCACTCCAGCCTGGGAGACAGAGCAAGACTCCGTCTCAAAAAAATAAGAAAGGAAAAAGAAAAAGATGGGCAGATAGACCAACAGCTCTTAAACTACCATGCGATACATGCTATAATTGAGGTATGTGTAAGGAAACAAACATCCAAGGATCAGAGAAGCTGATTTTGAAATCCAGCCTTAGCTAATTGACAGGGAAAAAGACACCCCAAAGATCCCAAAGGCAAAAAGCAAAAAGTCAGAATTGTTTTTTTTGTTTGTTCATTTGTTTTTTGAGACAAAGTCTCACTCTGTCGCCCAACCTGGAGTGCAGTGACACGATCTTGGCTCACTGCAACCTCCGCCTTCCACGGTCAGGCAGTTCTCCTGCCTCAAGCTCCTGAGTAACTGAGATTACAGTTGTGTGCCACCACGCCCAGCTAATTTTTGTATTTTTAGTAGAGACGAGGTTTCACCGTGTTGGTCAGGCTGGTTTCGAATTCCTGACCTCCTGATCCACCGGCCTCGGGCTCCCAAAGTGCTGGGATTATAGATGTGAGCCACCGTGCCCGGCCCAGAATTGTTAAATAACAATTGTTAAGAAATTTTCCAACCAGAGTATGCTTTAAAGCAGCCAAATGTCCTCTCTCAAAGAAATTATCTGATATGGTTTGGCAGTGTCCCCACCCAGATCTTATTTTGAATTGCAGTTCCCGTAATCCCCATGCATCTTGGGAGGGACCTGGTGGCAGATAATTGAATCATGGGGGCAGGTTTTCCCTTGCTGTTCTTGTGACACTGAATAAGTCTCATGAGATCTGATGGTTTCATAAAAGGCAGTTCCCCTGCACACTCTCTCTTGTCTGCCGCCACCTAAGACGTGCCTTTGCTCCTTTTTCACCTTCCGCCATGATTGTGAGCCTCCCCAGCCATGTGGAACTGTGGGTCCCTTAAGCCTCTTTTCCTTTATAAGTTATCCAGTCTTGGGTATGTCTTTATTAACAACATGAAAATGGACTAATACGTCTCCCTGCTCCTGCCCCTTGTCTCCCAGTTTGGCTCCCACATCACCTGAGTGCACTCCCCTTACTGTATTGTCAATAATAATTTGTATCAGACTATGAGGTCCTTGAAGACAAACTGCTCGTCTCTCGTTTTCTACAATTTAGCACAGTGCCTGCCACTCAGGCATTCAATAAAAGTTGAAGGAACAAAGGAAAGGAGGGAAAGAGAGAGGAAAGGAAGAAGGAACGAGGAGGCTACACGGAGGAAAGTTGTAGGAAATAGTTAAGTTGCAACAAGATTGTGAAGGAATAGTTCGTGGCAGCATAGGCAGCGTGGGGTCTTTGAAGAAGGTTAAGCAGTGAGCGACTAACCCAGGTTTGGAAAAGCAGGTTAGTATAGCTTCCTGGTTTTGAACACTAGTTCTGGGAGTAGACAGGTCTGAATTAAAATCTCAACTCTGACATTTACAAACTGTGTGACTTTCGGCAAAGTACACTAGCTCTTTTTTTTTCCTTTTCTTTTTTTTTTTTTTTTTTTTTGAGACAGACCCAGGCTGGAGTGCAATGGCACGATCTTGGCTCACCGCAACCTCCGCATCCTGAGTTCAGGCAATTCTCCTGCCTTAGCCTCCCAAGTAGCTGGGACTACAGGCATGCGCCACCATGCCCAGCTAATTTGTGTATTTTTAGTAGAGGCAGGGTTTCACCATGTTGACCGGATGGTCTTGATCTCTTGACCTCGTGATCCGTGCACCAGCTCTTGAGTTTCCTCATCTCTTAAATGGGTATTATCACACCTCCCCCACATGTTGTTTGGAGAATTCAATGAGATTCCACATATAAAACACTTAAAATAGTGACTGGCTCTGGTTTAACATAAAAATTAGTAGCCCCACAAAAACATCTGTAAGCAGTCTGAAGGATGGACTACGGTGAGGACAAACCCAAGACAAATCTATTAACAAGCACCTCTGCAACTCATGTGCCAGGCACTGTTCTAGGCACTTTACAAATACAAATGTATTTAAGCTTCACAAGAATGCTAAGAGATAGCTACTTTGTTATCTTCATTTTATAGATGAGTAAAATCAGCCATAGAGGTTAAGCATCTTACTCAAAAGCACCCCCCTAGTAAGTGGTAAACCTGGGTTTGAGCCCTGGCAACCCAGATGCAGAGTCCTTGCCCTTGAGTACTGTACGATGCTGATTGTGGATGCAACAACTCCAGCCAGCTGGGATCATGGACAGAAGGAAGCGTGACATGTGACTGTAACTCTAGTGACTGGGTAGATGCTGCTACCATGAACTGAGATGAGAAATGAAAGCAGAGAGCAGGTCTGGGGCACTGTGAGATGTGGCAAACATGAAGAAATCAATGGAACATGCAGTACTCCAGTTGGAAAGACTGATCTAGAGCCCTAGAAAGAGAAGTTGAGACTGAAAGCTGAGGAGCCATTTGCATTTAAGTGATACAATTAAGTCTGGTAAATCTGCCAAAAGAAAGCATAGAATGAAAAGGAAGAGAGCTCAAGGGAACATCCTGGTGCGAGCCTGATGAAGATGGGTCAAGGAGGGAGTCTGAGATGTGGTCCGAGGGGGCCGCAGGACTATTCGGAGAGAGTAGTGTCAAAGAAGTCATCAAATGAAAATTTCATTAAGGAGGCAGTGATCAACAATGTCAAATGTCATAGAGAAGTTGAGTAGGGTGACTCCTAAGCCATTGGGTTTAGCAAATAGTCATTAGTAACCTCGGAAAAATGGCTTTGACAGCACAAAGGCTACAAACTGAACGTTGAACAGCATTTTGTTTTTGTATATCATAAATTGTGTTTATTCTGTGTACGTGTTTGAAGATGACCAGGAATGAGAACTTAATAGTATACTCGGCAATTTATCTAGAAATTCATAAGTGCTGAGTTGGAACACTTTATATTTATCACACGTAATGCTAAGTTCTGGAAGAGTTATACTTACCACAAAGTAACTGTTCTAAAGCTTAGAATTATGTGTGATAAAGTCAAATTGTTGCTTGAAAAAACAAGACTGGTGATCATGCTGAAAGGTGAAGAGCTGACCTGCAGAGAGATCACATCTTAGGCAATATCTCCCATTGAAACGGAAGAAGCTAGCGTGTCTCAGGAGTAGATATATTTTCAGTACAGCTCATACTCAGAATAATATGGGACCTAGTTCAGTTTTAAAATACAACAGACCTGTCTACCCAATATCTGTTTGAGTCCCTGTGTTCAGTTTTTTTGGGCATATATCCAGCAGTGGAATTGTTGGATCATATGGGAATTCTATGTTTAACCTTTTGAGGAAATGAAGGTTTTGAGTGATATCTTTAATGAGATAAATCATACCCATTGTTGGCTGTGTGGAAAATAGTGTTCGGGGGGAGAAGGAAGAGTGGGGTATATTAGGTTTCCTAGGGCTACCATAACAAATTACCCCAAACTGGGAACTTAAAACAACAGAAATGTAATCTCTCACAGTTCTGGAGGCCAGAAGTCTAAAAATCAAGGTTTCGGCAGGCTTGTGCTTTCTCACAGACTCTAGCGAAGACTCCGTTCCACGCCTTTCGCTTAGCTTCTATTGTCACTGGCAATGCGTGGCATTCCTTGGCTTGTAGCCCCGTAACTCCAGCCTCTGCCTCCACCATCACATGCTGTTCTCCCTGCATGTGTCTCGGCGTCTTCACATGCTGTTCTCTCTCCTCGTGTCTGTTTTCTCTTCTTATAAAGGCATTAGTCTTATTGGAGTAGAACTCACTCTAATCCAGCCTGACTTCATCTCAACTTGATTACATTGACAAACACCCTTTTTCTGAATAAGATCACATTCAGAGGTACCAAGGATGAAGATTTCTATTTATCTTTTTGGGGAAATACTGTCCACCCACAACACAGGGAGTGTAATGATGCTATTGAAATCATCCAAGGAAGAGATGATGATGGTTTGGATCAGAGGGTAAGCAACAGAGGTGGAAAAAAAAAAAAAAACAGTTGAAAGTTCAATATATCTTGAAGGTAGATTGAGCTGGATTTGTTGGCAGATTTGCTGTGGAATATGAAAAAAAGAGAGACATCAAGGATGACTCCAAGATCTTTTGTCCGAGTTACCAGAAAAATAAGGTTGGGAATAGTGCAGAAGAAGTGGGTTTGGAGTGGAGGAAGGAACTCAAGAATTCAGTTTCAAGTGTGTTACATTGAGGATGCCTGTCAAACATGCAGGTGGAAATGTCCAATAGGCAACTTGGCGTCTTGAGGTCAGCAGAGAAGCCCTGGATAGAAATATAGATGTATGAGTCAACAGAATAAGAATAGTATTTAAAGCCACGAAACTCCATGAGATCACCCAGAGAGTGAGTGTAGACAGAAAAGAGAAGAAGGCCTGGGCACGATGGCTCAAACCTGTAATCCCAGCACTTTGGGAGTTTGAGGTGACAGGATCATTTGACGCCAGGAGTTCACAAAAAGAGAAGAGGTTGGTAAGACAGATCCCTAGGCAGTGCTTAAATGTTGGGAAGATGAGAAATTCACAAAGGAGACTGGAGGAGACGAAATCCATGCGGTGAAATTCATCATTCTTTCAGGAAACGTTTCCATAAAAGGGAGAAGATAATAAGGTGATATGTAGATTAGAATCAAATAAAAGAGGGTGTTTTTTTAAATGGGAGAAACAACGGGATGTATATATTCTGATGGGAATGATTCGGTGAAGAAAGAAAAAAAAATTATACAGGAAAGAAAGAGGATATACATTTTCTCTATGTAAAACCAGACATAAAATACACACGGATTAGAACAGGGAGAAAATATCAAGAATGATGATCAGAGTGGGTGTCTCTGAGTTAGAGATTTCAAGTGATTTTTACTCCTTTCACTTTTCTATGTTGCCTTTAATTTTTACAAGGTACCTTGATCAAATCCACAAAAGCAGTGAGGGTTCCATGTTAATAACCCCAGAACAGTGGTATCCAATAAGTGTCACAAAGTGTCTGTGCAGCATTTGATACTGCAAGCCACAGAGAAGAAACCAGTAGACTAAGAGATAGACAAAATCCAGGCTGGGTGTGGTGGCTCATGCCTGTAATCCTCTCACTTTGGGAGGCCAAGGTGGATGGATTGCTTTAGGTCAGGAGTCCGAGACCAGCATGGCCAACATGACAAAACCCTGTCTCTACTAAAATACAAAAATTAGCTGGGTGTGGCGGTGTGTGCCTGTAATCCCAGCTACTTGGGAGGCTGAGGCATGAGAATCGCTTGAACTCGGGAGGTAGAGGTTACAATGAGCCAGGATCACAGCACTGCACTCCAGCCTGGGTGACAGAGCAAGACTCCATCTCAAAAAAAAAAAAAAAAAAATCCAGGGAAGGAAGCTCAAGCAAAGGCCCAGAGAAGTCAAAATAGCCCAGACAGAGGGAGGGATTGGCCCTTAAAAGGAGAGACCTGACATCACTTGAGACTTGGGAGTGGGAATGATAGCAATAATCAGGGCAAATATATGTGAGTTCATAGGTGGATGGGAGAGAATTGCAGGCAGTTTACGTGTAAAGTCTGTCTTTCCTCTCTGAAGAAGACAAGTTAATCCACTGGTTCTGGGAAATGGGAACAGAGTTGGGCAGGAGGTATGCAAGCAGCACTGAGGGCCCCTTGTGGTTGGAAGTCAATCATTTGTAATAGAGACAGCTGGGATGGTTTTACTGGTTATACCAGGGATCCAGAGCAGAAATTGAGGGGAAGGATGGTTGAATTAAAGGTTAGAAATTACAGAAATTGCTTCAGGACAAAGAGATAAAGACATTGAGGTAATAATAAAAACTAAGATTTATTGCATTTTACAAGCATTATTTAATTTAATCCTCATGGCAATGAATAAGGATAAAAACGATATTCAGATAACATATCATAGCCAAGGACAAAGATTTTAAAAGGGTATTGTTTTTTCCATTGCACAGATGAGAAAACTGAGGCTTAGAGGGTACGGTACACATCTGTCAGGTTTTGCCTATCTGAATACTTTCCAGATGGAAGGATTCCCCCAACTCTTAAGTCTTATTGGAAGGCAAGATCCAAGTTCACTATGCCTAAAATGAGCATATATCCCTATCCCAATTCCTTGACAAGAAGCATGTGGCCCAGATTTGGCCAAACAAATGCTCCTGTCAGGGATTTTCCCTCATGTGTAAGTACTCAATGACAACAATAGGCAGAGAACGTTCTCAGAGGTTGCGGCAGATTTAAGAGTCCAGCAGTGGCCAGGTGTGGTGGTTCACGCCGGTAATCCCAGCACTTTGGGAGGCCAAGGCAGGTGGATCACTTGAAGTCAGCATTTCAAGACCAGCCTGGCCAACACGACGAAACCCTGTGTCTACTAAAAATACAAAAATAGCTGGGCATGGTGGCACACACCTGTAATCTCAGCTACTCAGGAGGCTGAGGCAGGAGAATCGCTTGAACTCGGGAGGCGGAGGTTGCAGTGAGCTGAGCTTGCGCCACTGCACTCTAGCCTGGGCAACAGAGTGAGATTCTGTCTCACAAAAAAAGAGTCCAGCAGTGAAAATGGCAGTAGTGTCCCAAGTTGGACTGTCCAAAGTCAAGGTCCTAACCTGAGTTCCCCTGGCACGTCCTCTGTTCTGTTCTTAACTGTAAAACTTTCTTGGGCTTGCCTTTCCCTAGAGTCATTTACCTACCTTCACATTCATACTGAGAGCTACCCAAAGCCATCCAATCGAATCTATTTCTGCTTAAATTAATGGGAGTCACATTTTCCTATTTGTAGCTGAAAACCCTGAATGGGTCTTAGGGACTAAGAATTTTGCCCACAGCTGTTGCCAAAGAGATATCCAATAATCAGACACACAAAATTATTGTCTATAGATGTCAGTTAGCCTCTTACCCCAGCCACCCTGGGGCTTAGTCATGGTTAATGTAGCCATAGTAACAGAGATGGAGGATAAGCAAGGGCTCAAAACTATTGCCTTCCTTCACCAAGGCTGTTTGGCAACTGCTGATTGTTTAACCTGATGGCGAGAGAAACCAACGTTAAGTCCCTAATACAATACCATATTCTAAGTAGAAATAGATCAGTCAAATATATGGTGGCAGGTTAATTACATCCATTTATTTCCATCATGGGGGTGAAGGAAAGAGACAGCAATTTATCATCACTGGAATAGATACTCACTATAGATGTATATTTCACTTTTCTGCTAGCTCTGTTTCTGCCAGCAATACTGACTGTGAACATCTTTATTCAGCACCACAAAAACAGTGTCCCATTCAGCATTGCTTCTACCAAAAAAGTGAGAGAAAGAGATGTCTATGGATTTCACTGGTCTCACCATTGTCCCATCACCTATAAGCACATGCCCTTACAAAATGGTAGAATAGCCTACTGGAGACTCAGTTATGGTACCAGCTAGTCAACATCAGCCTGATAAATTGGGGTGCTGTGCTGTAGAAGAGATAATGCTCTAACCAACAGCCAACACATAGTGTTGCTTCTCCCAGTAAAACAGCAGGAGTCTAGAAACCAAGGAGTGGTAGTATCACCTTCCATTATTTCCTATAAGGACCCAGCCACAAAGGTTTTGTACCTGTTTCTTGTGGCTGTTGGCTCTCTGCTGACTTAGAAGGCTTAATCAAGAGAAAAAGATGGCTTCCACCTAGAGACTCAACAGGCAGGATCAGCAAGGGTTCAGACCCCTTCAAATGAAAGCTTGAGTTACTGCATCAGGTAAAGTAGCATGACTAGCTGAGGTGCTGGCTGAGGGTGAAAAAGGAACATGAGCTGGAAGTAGAAGGAAGTCAAAAATATCAACTATGGTCTTAGGACCAGATGCAGAAACATGGTCTGTCCTAGCTACCCCAGTTTTCTTCCTTGTTTTGTCATGAATACAGTAACGAATTTCCTTTGTTGAGTTTTTCCCCTTTCTCTAGCATTTTAGATTACTGTGTCGGAGGTAGTGAACTTTTGAAGTTACACCTCAGGTTATAGGATATAAAAGTGGCATTGTGAGCAAACTAGAATAGGAATGAACATCCCCTGGGATCCAGGAATGTCTCGAGGGTCTTTCTGATTTCTCAGGCAGCAGCCCACTCCTCCAGCCCTTCTGATGGATTTGTAAGCACCTCATTCCCCATATTTAGCCCTTCCTGCTTAAAATTGCTTGAGTGGTTTTCTGTTATCTGCACTTATGCGCTGACCAAAAAGCAAAACAAACAAAACAATCCAACAATGAAAAGGCATAAGGCATGGCTATTTTGTTATTGAATCAAAATGATTAGGGAATAGTGGTTTAGATTATTTGTTTAGGTTACTTAAAAGAGCTTTGTGCTTTTTATTCAGGCTATAAAAATTGCTGTAGGCCATTATGTAGCTCCGTTTGACGTGGCTTTGTCTTTTGATTCTCACAGATGTTTTGATCAAAGAAGAAGAATCACTGTTTTCTGCCAACACTTAAATCTTTAAAGTTGGAGAAATAAGCTTTCACAAATTGCAGCTAGCTCCTGAGGGATAGGAATCGTGCCTATGTTATTCACTCTTAACAGCACTTAACACAGTAGGCTCCACATAGCAACATGAATGGATTCTTCAATATATGCCTTTATTTTTTCCAGGAGCAATAAGCATGGCGATTTGAGCGTCTATGACCTCCTAGATTTCTGGGTCTGTCATCTGGGGGATCCTGAGAGATCTCTGAAATGCCTTTGGAGTCTTTCTCCCATTGTCTTATGAGTAGCCTCTGGCTCCCTTCTAACTGAATCAATTTCTTAGCAAAGGGTCAAGAACATGTTTTTTCATTCTTTACATGGCCAGTCTGCAAATTTTCCAAATCTTTCCATTCTCCTTCTCTTTTAATTATAAATTAGGTCTTTAAGTCATATGTTTGGACTCACATCTCACTGTATGCAGTTCAAAGCAGCCACACAGCAGCCTGAATGCTTTGCTGCTTAGGTATTTCTTCTGCCATATATCTCAGTTCGTTGCTCTTAAATTCTGCATTCCATAAAGTCCTAGGTAATGCATACAATTCAGCCAAGGTCTTCGCGGCTCTAAAACAAGGATGGCCTGTACTCCAGCTCCTCACCTCCAACCGAGACCTTATCAGATCATTTCCACCACAGACCTCATCAGAATGGCCTTTACCGTCCATGTTTCTGCTAACACTCTGGTCACAACCACTTATGTAATCTCGAAGAAGTTCCATGCTTTCCCTAGTCTTCTTTTCTTTTCTTTTTTTTTTTTTTTGTGGCTTTGTTGTAGGACCTAGTCTTCTCTTCTGAGCCCTCACGTGGCACATGCTTAATGCTCTGTTCATGACAACCTAGTCTTTTTCTATCCTGCCTCTCTAAAGTCTTCCAGCTTCTACTCATTATCCAGCTTCAAAGCCCTTTCCACATTTTCAGGTGTCCATTACAGCAGCACACTGCACTTAACAGTGCCCTTTTCTGTCTTAGTCCATTTTGTGCTGCTATAATGGAATATCACAGTCTGGGTAATGTATAAGGAACAGAAGTTTATTTGGATCATGGTTTTGCAGGCTTGGAAGTCTAAGATCATGCTGCTGTCATCTGGAGAGAGTAATCCCAACGGCAGAAGGTGGAGGTGAGCACATGTGAAAGAGAAAGGCAGCAGGGGCTAGACTCATTTTATAACAACCCATTCTGGTGATAACTAACCTGCTCTCACGATATTGACATTATCCATTCATGAAGGCTCTGACCTGATGACCTAATTACCTCTTTTTAGGTCTCACCTCTCCACACTGTTGCATTGGGGATTAAGTTTTCAACACATGAACTTTTGGGGGACATAGTCAGGCACAGCACTTACCATGGCCACAGAGAATTGGCTCTTGTTCTCGGTCTCTGTCATCTTTTTTCACCCAACTCCAGTGTTTCCACTGTGCTCCAGTTTCACTGGTCTTTTTTTGAGGCATCAAGCTCTTTCTTTTCTTTTCTTTTTTTAGAGACAGGGTTCTGCTCTGTCACTGGCTGGAGTGCAGTGCCACGATCATAGCTCACTGTAAGCTCAAACTACTGGGCTCAAGTAATCCTTCTGCCTAAGCCTCCCAACTAGTTGGGACTATAGGTGCATGCCATCACACTCAGCTAATTTAATTTTTTTTTTTTTTTTTTGGTAGAGACAAGGTCTCACTATGTTGCCCAGGCTGGTCCCAAACTCCTGACTACAAGCGATCCTCCTGCTTCAGCCTCTCAACACACTGGGATTACAGCCATGAGCCACCATGCCCAACTACCAAGCTCTTACCTGTGTCAGGTCTTTTGCAGGTGTTATTTTTCCCCATGAGATGTTCTCCTTCCTTTCTTCTTGCACAACCTTCAAACTTCAACTTAGCTATTACTGACTATCCATGCCCATTCTACCTCAGGTTCTCCCTGCCATGCATAGGACACTATGCATTTCTTTTACCGTTCTTATTACAGCTTGTGGACATATATTATTTGTAAGATTGTTAAAGTCCGGGTCCTCCACCTGGATAACAGATTCTTAGAAGGTAGAGATTTTGTTTGTTTTGCTTCTCTTGGCTTCTATTCTACCCCTTAGATGCAGAGTAGGTACTCAGTGTTTCTAGAATGGATGACTTAAAAAAAATGAGGATGACTTAGTAAAGGGTGTGAAGAGCTTAAAATAATAATTACCAAAAAAGCGATTTCCTCCGTCTGTTTTCTGCTAATGCAGAACACATAAAAAACACCTAATAAATATTTGTTGGTTAATTAATTGGTTAACAACTTTAGGTTGATATTTTGAGTGGGAAGAAAGGTATCATACCTAGAGGTAGGTTAGAATCAAAGATACCCAGATGTGATGACAGTCAACCCTTTTCTTATTGTGGTAAAAGTGTAAATTATCGTAGCGAGGGTTAGGTACAAACATTTATAATTATTTTAATGATAGGAGCTCTGATAAGAAGAAGAGAGCAAGATGTGCTACAGCTGAATATTACCAGGCATGGTTGTATTACATGCAATGAGAGGCTATTATTGACTAGAAGGGGCGGTGGACTGAAATCAAACATCTCAGTTTATTCAGCAGGCTTGGAAAGAGAAGGAGAGTAGACATTAAATGTGAGGGGCATAGAGAAAGCCCTTTCTACCTGGGCAGACGATAACATTTTATATCTTCAGCAGCAGTCCCATGAGTAACCCAATCCAACAGTTATTGATAATAAGACTCAGGCTATGGATAAATATTTTGTGATGTAATTAATTTAAATATGTCATAGGAAGCCATAGTCCTGGCTTGAGAAGCTAAGCTGCATTCCCCCTAGGATTCCCGTTAATATTTCCGGACATGTCTGGGTATAGCAGAAGTTTATTTGTACCAAGAGGCCTCATCATAACCATCAGACCAGGGGAAAGAGAGGTGAGGCTCACGAGTTTGATTCAAGGTCAGTAACAGCAGGGGGGATAATTAAGCCCCAGACAGCATCTGTCATTCTGATTGTCCCCTAGTCCAGTGGGGCTTAGGGGGCAATCAGAGGAGTGGACAAAAAGAAAGCATAATGTAGAGCACTACTCTGCAATATATGAAATGACTGGGGACTACAAGAAGGAGGGCAGGCTGCCATGTGGAGCATGTGAGAACTCAGAACTGACACAGCTGAAAGCTTGGATCAGAGAGGGCAAATGACAGGAGACCAGGCTGCAACAGCATCAAGGAGACCCTGGGACCTTCGGTGAGCGTTGTCCCTCTGATGCTTATTTGCAGCTTTGGGAGCATTTGCAGCAGTACATTGACCTTGACAGCAGCATGAGAGACAGCGCTATAACAAACCAAAACAGGAGAGCAGAAATGCATGCTGAAACAAAGAATGCTAGCTCATGACCACCCAGGAGCGCTCCTGCGTACTTTCAGAACTGATTGGAAGGAATTTATTATGGGTTGAAGTGTGTGCCCTGGAAAGATATATTAGAGGCCTAACTGCCAGTACCTCAGAATGTGACTGTATTTGAAAATAAGGTCCTTGGAGGTGTAATCAAGTTAAGATGAGGCCATTAGGTTGGGCCCTGGTTCAATATTACTGGTGTCCTTATAAGAAGATGAAAATGGGCCAGGCGCGGTGGCTCACGCCTGTAATCCCAGCACTTTGGGAGGCCAAGGCGGGTGGATCACGAGTTCAAGTGATCGAGACTATCCTGGCCAACATGGTGAAACTCTGTCTCTACTAAAAATACAAAAATTAGCCGGGCGCTTGGCACGCGCCTGTAGTCCCAGCTACTTGGGAGGCTGAGGCGGAAGAATCGCTTGAACCCGGGAGGCGGAGGTTGCAGTGAGCCGAGGCTGTGCCACTGTGCTCCAGCCTGGCAACAGAGCAAGACACCATCTCAAACAAACAAAAAAAGAAGAAGATGAAAATGAAGGGCTGGGCATGGTGGTAGGTGCCTGTAGTCCCAGCTACTCGGGAGGCTGAGGCAGGAGAATGGCTCGAACCTGGGAGGCGGAGGTTGCAGTGAGCTGAGATCGTGCCACTGCACTCCAACCTGGGCCACAGAGTGAAACTCTGGCTCAAAGGAAAAAAAAAAAAAAGATGATGAAAATGCCATATGAAGACAGAGATGCACAGAATGCCGCCTGACTACAGAGGCAGAGGCTGGAGTGAGGAAGCTTTAAGCCAAGGCCTCCAAGGATTGGCACCCACCACCAGATGCTAGGAAGATGCAGGGACAGGTCTCCTCTACAGGTTCCAGAGGGAGCGTGGCCCTGCTGACACCTCGATTTCAGACTAGCCTCCAGAACTGTGAGACAATCACTTCCTGTGGGTTTAAGCCTTCGGGTTTGTGATGCTTTGCTCCAGAGGCCCTGGGGAACTAACAGAGAATTTCAGGAGGAGAGTTTTTCAGAGTGAATAGGACAGAGCCAGGGAGATGTTGTTTCATTCCTGTCATTTTGACCCTAATTTTCCCCCACAGATTTGTGAAGCCACAGAAACACAATTTACATATGAAACCATAAAAAAAAACATGCCAAAGAGCTAAGCTTTTATTTGCTGATTTGAATTTGGTCAATGTACCACTAACTAGTACATTTCATGTAACATTTTTTTTGAGACAGAGTCTTGCTCTGTTGCCCAGGCTGGAGTGCAATGGCGCGATCTCAGCTCACTGCAACCTCCATCTCCTGGGTTCAAGTGATTATCCTGCCTCAGCCTCCCAAGTAGCTGGGACTGCAGGCACATGCCACCATGTGAGGCTAATTTTTTCTGTTTTTAGTAGAGACATGGTTTCACCATGTTAGCCAGATGGTCTCAATCTCCTGACCTTGTGATCTACCCACCTTGGCCTCCCGAAGTGCTGGGATTACAGGCATGAGCCACAGCACCTGACCTTCATGCAACTTTAAGACCAGCCTACAATTAATTAAATGAGATAATGTATGTAAAGCTCTTAACAGTAACTGGCACCTAGTAAAGCTTCAATATATGTTGGATAATGTCAGTAATATTATCATCTGATTATCCTGATCCTTGAGTTCTCAGCTGCTCATCGCCTCTGCATCTAAGATCTGCCGAAAACTGCTGAGAAAATCTCACACCTAGGCAGCTTGGTGCCACTAAAAAGTAAATATCGTCAACCTCATCAGAGTTCTTTACCCTGCCCTGGTTTCCCTTGTAAATGCCCTCTCCTGTTCACTATGATGTATGCCAAAGTGTGGTTCCTCAACCCTCCCCCACCCCCATTTCTCAGCTCACCTTCAGCAGGGCATTCCTAGCACTGAACAAAGACAAGACCTTAGAAAAGATATCCCTCAACTCTCACCACTAAACCTGTCATCCTGCGTGTAGCCACAGCTCTCCTGGATTTCTCTCAGTTATTTGGACACAAAAGCACTCTGGCCCTTTTCTAGTCCAGGTAGTCATTCTTTATTCTTCCCTCTTCCTCATTCACACTTTCAATCCATAAGCAAATGTTAAGTCTACCTCCCAGGCAGCTTGCCAAGCCACACACTTTGGCCCCTCTCCATGGCCACCAGCTTGGCCCATGCAAGCCTCCTTGTGTAACCGACCTGCTTAAATTGTTTCAATGATTTTCTACTGCTATACCAATCAAGAAAATCCTTCACATGTTTACAAGACCTCCCTCCAGGCTGGGTCCCTCACAGTCCAAGCTCTGTGAGCTTTCCTAGCCTCGCCTCTTACTCTGCTTCATGCTTCTTACATGCTACACTCTAGGCCAGAGAGTAACTCAAAATACTGTCACTTCCTTGTTAAAATAATAACATTCACGTAATGCTTACTGTGAGCTGGGCATATAGCCACTGATTTATCAGGACAATAATGAGATTAGTACTGTTGCTATCCCCATTTGACGATAAGGAAATGGAGGCACAGAAGTTAAGTGATTTACCCAAAGTACAGGAAAGTAGTGGCAAGCCAGGATTTTGAACCAAGAGTGCTGGCCGTGCCGTCCAGCCCCTGTTCTGTTCTCTAATCTTGCCTGCATACCTCTAGACGCTTCCCTCAGGCCCAGCGTTCACCACCATCCTTTCTATTCGGCTGATTCCTATAATTCCTTCCTGACTCAGTGTAAACATCCCTTCCTCAGCGTCAGACTTCCTTGCCCTGTCTCATATCTTCCCATCCTCCGTATTATGATATTATTAAATATCTCTCTCCTCTGCTACACTGTCAGTTCCATGAGGACAGGAAACAGGTCTGCTCTCTTCGTAGCCACACCCTCACTTCTTAGTATACACCTGATAGATAGCAGGTGCTCATTAAGCATTTTTTGATTGAATATAAGAATGAATAATAACTAATCGCATTGAAGAACTTCTGTGTATATAGAACACATAATATCATACCTGGCACATAACATGGACCTGATAAATATTTATGTGATATTGTGTTCCAGAAATGGCAGGGAATCCAGTTTGACTAGTGTCAAGGGTGTGAAAAGAGATTTTGGCAAATGATTCGAGTCTGTATTGTGAGCCAAAAGAGGAGGGAGTTACATGATATCAGCAATATATAACTGAGGGGTTATCAGCAGTATATAATCTTGCAAAGGCAAATATTAACATTTCAAAATCCCTCCTCCCCAGCCCAAGATGGTCCTGAAGTTTTCTTTTAAACACACCATCCAACCGTGTTACCGCAGACTTCAGCAAAGTGTAATTGGTATGCTTACGGGACCTTGGCATAAGAGAATCACGCACCAATGACCCAGGTGAAAACAAAGGCCTACATGGGTGTATTTATATAACACAAACAGCTACCTCCTCCCTACTCGAAAAGGGTCTGATTATCAAAAAAATCTAACCTCTATAAGCACAATGACAGATTTCCTATTCCTATCTCCTTCGGAAAAAGTACAATTTATTATCCTCAAAAGGCTTCCTGGAACACTGGGTTAATCCCTTTAAAAAGATACATCTGGATACCGTAACTACATTACAATTCTAGACTTGAATGCTACCAGGTATATTTTTTTCTTCCCCAAACTGAGTGGTGCCAGGGAGTCTAGAGACAGCAGTCAGCAAACCAGGTTCAAATCATTGTCTCTATGAGGCTGTGTTTTGGCAGCCGTAGCGACAACAGGCTCAGCCTTCAAGGAGGGGTAAACTTCTTATCACCCTTGAGTGACCCTCTACGGAAAAACTGGAAACAGAAGAGGGTAACTTCCAGGGAAAACAGCCGATTTACCGCCTGTAAAAACATGCATCTAACTGGCCTGCCATGAGAGTCCCTGGGGAAGGGCTTTGGTAAAAGAGCAATTGCCAACGTGTGGAGTCAAGCCGCCGCGCTCCATGCAGGCCAGAACCACAAGAGATTGTGCTACGTGTCAGAAACCACCACCGTTACAAAGCTGCTTTATTCCAAACCGTTTCGTTAAATCAAATCCCCACCAGCTAAAGGGTGATGATTGTATAGGACTCTTGTCACAGGATCAGCGTCTTTGGTCCTATTTTCACACCACAGGAGATATTTATCCCTTTACAACATTCTGATCTATGGCTAGTTCTTAATTATATTTGCTGCCAAGAACCCGTTAATGAAGGGATATTTCATGGCCTTTGGCGAAAACCTCAGACTCAGCAACCAAGGAGCTGAAAGCCCTGACCTCAAGGCAATCTCCACACCAGCCTCCTGCCTGATGCATATTTCAAAGGTTTCCAGATTTTAAAGCATGGATTACCTTTGCAAATGAAAAATTGAACGAGAAGAAGCATTTAGTGGTGTGTTATTACAGTTCCGATGATTTTGAAAAGGCTGCTCCGTTTAACCAGAGGCAGAATTTCAAATGAACATAGAAATAATTATCCACTGCTTCTTTTATTATTTTCTGTTTATTCTACTAGGATTTAAAATATAGTATATATCGATCCCTACCTAAGGTTTCTTGCCGTTATGACATGAATATATCAATCTCCTGAAAAATCACGCATATTGATAAAATATTTAATGCTTCAGGAGCATTCAATATTCACCCACCTCCCAAATAGGTTGTTTGTTTGTTTTATCTAAATAGGATCTTGCATGGTAACGCAATTTTAAATTCCAGTCAAAAGGTAGAGTTTTATTCTTTCAGATATTTCAAACTTTTCATTTATGAGAAAAATGATTACAACAGAAAGTTAAAAAAGCAGTGTTGTCTTCACCAGTAGAGAACATTCAGTCATTACCTATCAGGTGCATGGCATTTTACTAGATACCATTTATCAAAATACATTCATCGTGCACCTATGATCTACCAGAGACTTCCTCAGATTAAAAGATTATTGACCCGTAGTCTCTGTTCCATACAGTTCGAATCTAGAAGGAGAAACAGATAGTTACAACATAATATGGTATTATGGAAGTACAATACATCCTTGCTGTATTAGATGTATGGATGTATAAATGAAGAAATGAATGAATGAACGAGCATGGAAAATTTCAGCACATAATAAAATCAACATGAAAGGCAGACAATAAATTCATAGTATTCAGGCAGGGCTGGCGGCTCATGCCTGTAATCCCAGCACTTTGAGAGGCCAAGGCAGGCAGATCACCTGCCGTCAGGAGTTGAAAACCAGCCTGGCCAACGTGGTGAAACTCTATTTCTACTAAAAATACAAAAAAATTAGCCAGGTGGGCATCTGTAATCCCAGCTACTCCAGAGGCCGGAAGAGGAGAATTGCTCGAACCCGGGAGGCGGAGGTTGTAGTGAGCTGAGCACTCCAGACTGGGTGACAGAGCCAGACTCTGTCTAAAAAAAAAAAAAAAAAAACCTTGTAATTCCAAGCACTTTGGGAGGCTGAGGCAGGCAGGCAGATCACCTGAGGTCAGGAGTTCAAGACCAGCCTGTCCAACATGGTGAAATCCCATCTCAACTAAAAATACAAAATTAGCCAGACATGGTGGTGCAGGCCTGTAATCACAGCTACTTGGGAGGCTGAGGCTGGAGAGTCACCTGAACCCAGGTTACAGAGAGCCAAGATCATGCCACTGTACTACAGCCTGGGCAACAAGGGTGAAACTCCATCTCAAAAAATAAGTAATAATAATACAGTATTATAAATACTATAATACTAAAAAATAATAATAATAACTATAGCAGTAATAGAGGATGAACTATTTATTTTTTTTTAGATTTAGCTCTTACTTAGATGAGAGAGCATGAACTATTTCTCCATTTTAGACGGGGAAAGTTTCAAGAGAAGCCTAAAGACTAAAATCTTTTAGATGTAGGATCACAAAAGAAATGAGAAGTCCGACATTCAATTTACTTATGATGTGTTGGTAAAACCACACAAACATGAAACACATATGATAGTAAATAACTAAACTGTTTAATATAGGAAAAATAAGAGGGATGGAAATCAGATTGTTACACAATGGTATTATTACTCAAGCTCTTATTTTGAAATTATGTATTCAATTATAGATTCAATTATTATGACATTCCCATGTTAATTTCTTCATTGTAACTGCAATTAACCACAGTGTAAGTCATTCCAAGTGAAGGTACTGGAAAGTGATATAAGGCAAAATTGGGCCAATTCACTCCTTTTGCACCTTCAAAGTGCAATATAACATCAATTTTCACCAGAAAGGGAACAAAACCCTCATTTGTCACTCCTTCAGAAGAAAGATTTTAAAAATTATACATCAAACAAAACTTTTCAAAGACTGATGGGCTTAAACTCAGTGCCAGGGAAAAGAAAGAAAATGAAGATGAGTTTGTGCCTAAAACTATGGTTGATTTTTGGTCTAAAGAAGTGTATTCCAATTTCATTGTTACTTTGCTATGTGACCTGCATCTTCATTGCCTCCTTAATAAAACAGGAATGATAGCCACGCGTGCCTACCTGATGATAATGCATGCTTATCAAGCAAAATGACAGCTTTGAAATGTTTGAAAACATGGTAAAAATATTAAAATCCTATAAAAGATTTGTTTGTACACTTGAATGATAAAGTTCAAACAGGGGGGTATTTTTCATCTATAAAGGATGGGATGCCTTTGTTACAGGAAAAGGAAAAGCATATCATAATGTTCAAAATGCTCTAACAATCTATGCACTAATAGAAATGAAGTAATAAAAATATTCCAATGTTTTCTCTTTTAAGAGATGCATCTATGTCTAGTTCCAGGGTACAGTTTCACATTACTCTTTTTTTTTTCCTTGCTAACCCTTTCATCATATTTTCATAAACACTGTCAGGGCTACTTCTTGACTTTTCCTTTAAAATATTATTTTGATTATCAAATCTTATGTGAAAACCTGAAGGAAAAAACCATAAACCTGTTTTTCCTCTAACAAAACCTGGCCTGGGTTCTGCTAAGAACATCTAGAAGTCATTAAAAATAGCACAGTTCTTTATTTGGACTCAATTGACTTGTACTTTTGTAGACCTGTCAAAACGTTAAATAATAAATTGTGTCTCTGAATAGATTCATCTTTGCCCAAGATACAGTCGAAAAACATGTTTTAGATGAGTCATTTAACTGGAATAATCTTCCTTTGGATTACTAGAGTCATTAGGAGAAAAAAATACAAAATCATGTGAGTAATTTTCCATTTATCTAGGGTTCAATATCTCAAATGTTTCACAGGCCTCCTGCATCACAAGGCAGTTTATTTAAAAATACAGGCACATCCTCCTTTCTGCTTCTCCATGTCACTTCCTCTTTAGCAGCTGAAGGCAGGCCTATCATCAATAAACAGTGTCAGCCAATGTCCCTTGTGCTTCTGTGTCATCATTCTGAGATAGGAATGAGCATGTTTGAAAGGCCCAAGGCAGAGAGTGCTTTTCCTCTTCTCCATCATCATTTTAACACCACCACCACCAACAACAAAGAAAAGTTATTAACAACAATCAAAACAGCATGGGTGCAATGCAGACAACCTCTCTAGCTACATAGAGCTGCAGCCAAACAGCCACCCACATGTTTGCTGCTGTTGCTGGGGATAAAAGGAAATGTTGCTTTGCTTCAAAGAAGAGGGGTGGGGCTGGGTGCGATGGCTCACGCCTGTAATCCCAGCACTTTGGGAGGCTGAGGCAGGCGGATTGCTTGAGCTCAGGAGTTGGAAACCAGCCTGGGCAACATGGTGAAAGCCCGTCTCTACAAAGAAAAAAGTTTTCTAATTAGCTGGGCATGATGGCACCACCTGTAATCCCAGCTACATGAGAGGCAGAGGTGGGAGGATGGCTTGAGCCTGGGAGGTCAAGGCTGCAGTGAGCCATCACCATGCCACTGCACTCCAGCCTGGGTGACACAGTGAAACCATCTAAAAATAAATAAATAAAAATGAACTGGGGAGGAACAGGTGGAGGCAAACAAGAGAAAGAGCAGAACACTGTGTTTGACAGGAGTGTTCCAACTGAGAAAATCATTTTTCACCCTCAGTGAGGAGCAGGTGAAGCACAGAAACACATAGGAGAGCGTGTTGTTCGTGACTTCTGCCAGAAGTTGCAAGGAAATTAAGACACTCATCAGGAGGGCCAGTGCCCTGCATGGAGATCTCCAGCTTTGGTTTTTTGTTGTTTTTGTTTTGGGTGAAGGAATTATTTCAGATGAGATCAGGTGCGTTCAGGGTGGTATGGCCGTAGACAAAGGAACTATTTCAAAAGAAATGCATGGCCAACATTCCTACCATTAGCCTGTCTTGCTATTGTATATTGCATGGCTGTCCTGCTAGGGAAATTTGATCAATATATTAGATTCCTGGCAGAAAGATGCTATCAGACAATGCACGTATGCCCTGACATAGCTCAATTTCCACCTATCCAAGAAGGTATTGATTTTTCTCTCCCTGAAGTACACACACACACATACTAAGAGTGCCTACAGAGGGTGGGGGTTGGGTAGGCACTTAGTCAAGAACAGACAGCTCTGCCATTCCCCAAATGTGTTCAAAATACCCTCTGGCTTGGTGACTTAATATTTGGATGATCTATATAAACTCCTCACATCAGGATTAAATCAATGACTGATGAACAAAAACAATCTTTGCTCACTCTTTAAATGTTAAGAACTCTATCAGTTTCAGAAACATTTCAGAAAATATGGCCCTTCTTGGATTCCTGTTCCAGAGCTACTTCCTATGAAATGCCGTCCTGAAGCCACACCTAACACAACTGAAATTAATTCTCTATTACTTGATCACAGCCTTCTTGCCTAATTTTGGAGGTAAGTCAACACTTCCGTTACCACTCCACCATTTCTTCTCTTGTTTCCATCTGTCTCAAGCTGTCCACAGAGACGTTTCCAGCTTTTCACCTTCTAGGCTCAGGCTAGGATTATACTTCCTGATCCCTGTGTGGTTGGGCGGGGCTGTGTGACCAGTTCTAACCCATGAGTTGTGAGCAGAAGTAATCGGTGTCATTTCTAGGTTGAGCTTTTAATGGCCAATAAGAGACCTTCCAGAAGTCTCTTCCCTCCGGAAAGGCAACCAGAAATTCTCAAAATAGCAGTTGCTCCATCAGCCTGAGAGCTTGAGTGACTATGAGGACAAAGTTCATGTCACTGTGATGAACTGTTTCTAAGGGAAAAAGTTAAAAGGTAAGAACCAAACTGTGAGAAAATGGCATCAAACTATATTTAAAAAGTTAGTAACTACATATAGAGCCTACAAATCAGTAGAAAAGTGTGTCTGAGATATGAATAGGTATTTCACAGTAGGAGAAATATAAGTAGTCAATGAATATATTAAAACATACTTAACCTCGGTTGTAATTCAGAGAAATGAAAATCATAGTAACAAGATGCCATTCTTACCTATGAGATAGACAAAATTTAAAACTTAAAAAGCTTAATATGTGTAGTCCCAGCTATTCACGAGGCTGAGGCAGGAGGATTGCTTGAATATAAGGCTCTGAGCTATTATTGTGCCACTGCACTCCAGCCTGGAAAATAAAGCAAGCCTCTGTTTCTGAAAAAAAAAAAAAAAAAAAAAAAAAAGAACAAAAATAAGCTTAATAATTTCCAGAATTGGCCAAGGTGTGGGAAAATTGACATTTTCATCCCTGCTGGTATAACCTTACTGGAGGGCAGTTAGCATATATGTGCGTGTGTGTGTGTGTGTCTGTGTGTGTGTGTTTCGAGACAGAGTCTCACTCTGTCACCCAGGCTGGAGTGCAGTGGCATGATCTCAGCTCACTGCAATCTCCGCCTCCTGGGTTCAAGTGATTCTCCCGTCTCAGCCTCCTGAGTACTGGAACTACAGGCACGTGCCACCATGCCCGGCTAATTTTTGTATTTTTAATAGAGACAGGGTTTCACCACGTTTGTCAGGCTGGTCTCGAACTTCTGACCTTGTGATCTGCCTGCCACCACCTCCCAAAGTTCTGGGATTACAGGGGTGAGTCATCGCACCCGGCTCAGCAATATTTTTTAAATATAAATACCTTGACGTAAACATCTGTTTTTAGCAATCTATAGAAACATTTACATATAATATTAACAATATTTACTGAACACATGCCGTGTGTCAATACCCATCGAACTACTTTATTTATAAATACTACTTTATTTATAATCATTTTCCCTGAGAGTTAAGTTCTATTTCTTTCTCATTTTATAGATGAGGAAACAGAGAGGATAAGCAACTTGCTTAAGTTAACTAGAAAGTTCCTGTGCGGGGATTCAGATAAAGTGTTCTCTTTACACTACAGTGTCTCTCCCAGAGAACTATGCATGGGGGCTGTCATTGCACCATCATTTATAATCGATAAAAATGAATAAAATGTAAATGCTCATCAACCGGAGAAATGGTTACAAATGGTAAATTCAGATTATAGAATATTATGCAGTAATTCAAAAGAATGATCCCAAAAGAATTGAAAACATACAGCCACACAAAAACATGTAGAATGTTCATAGTAGCATTATTCATGATAATCAAAAAATAGAAACAACCCAACGCCCATCAACTGATGAACAACACAGTGTGGCATATACATACAAGGGGTATTATTGAGGTGTCAAAAGAAATGAAGTACTGTTCAGTGCTATAATATGGATAAACCCTGAAAATGCTATGTTTAGTAAAAGAAGTTGGACACAAAAGTCCACATATTGCATGATTCCATTTACATGAAACATCCAGAACAGGCAAATCTAGACGGCAAGAAAGTAGATTAGTGGTTGCCATGGGATTGAATAGATGAGGGGAATTGGGACTGGGGTTCAGGGGTTCAGAGTGCCCTCAGCTCCCCTGGGAGGATGCTTCTCCAGTTCTTGGTCTCCTGCCCTCTCAAGAATGAGAGAGGGGACCACGGCGCAGTGAGCAGTAAATGCCAGACTCAAAAGTATTTGTAGAAAGTGATTTATTTAAAGAGAGAGAAGCAGGAGATGGAGAGGGAAAGAAGCAGCTACATCTCACACTGAGTGAGAGAATCCGGAAAGATGGAATCCAGGAGAGGAAAGCAGCTTCCACACTGAGTGGAAGGGAACAGAGAGAGATGAGTTCAGGAGGCGAAGACAGGCTTCCACGAGACAGCAAGGAAGGGGACCCCAGAGGGCAAATCCAATACAGAGAAAAAAAGCTTCCATGAAGGGAGTGTTGTGGAAGGGGACCCAAACATGGAGTCTGAAAGGGTGTGGAAGAAGGAGACTTTTAACCTGGGAGGAACCCCACCTTCTCTAAGACCCCAGGCCAAAGAAAGGAGTTCCTTAGAACTTCCGCTGGAGTGATTGACTCTTAGTTTCTTCCCTCAGCCATGAAATTCAAACAAAAACGTTAAATCTCCCAGATGGAGAGAGATGGGAGGTGGGCATGTCACTAGGAAGTCCTTGCCCTTAAAACTACGCCCCCTTGTGGACCCAGAAAGAGAACACATTCCCTCACTAATAGGTACAGGATGTGATGGTTGACTTTATTGCCAACTTGACTAAGTGATGCCAAGTTCTCTGGTAGTGTGTTATTTTGGGGTGTGTTTGCGAGGGTATTTCCAGAAGAGAGTAGCGTTTGGATCAGGAGACTGAGAGAAGAGGATCTGCATTCATCAATATGGGTGGGCAACATCCAATCCATTGAGAGCCCAGATAGACCAAAAAGACAGAGTAAGGGTGAATTCTCCCTCCACCTCTGAGTTGGGACATCTATCTTTTCCCATCCTTAGACACTGGAGCTCCTGATTCTTGGACCTTTAACCTTTAGACTCTGTGACTTACACTAGCAACACCTCTCCAACCCTTCCCTGGTTCTCAAGCGTTTGGCCTCACACTAAATTATGTTACTGGCCTTCCTGGTTCTCTAACTTTCAGATGACATATTATAGGACTTCTTGGCCTCTATGATTGCACAAGCCAACTCTCATTATAAATTTCCTTTTATGCATATCTATGTATATTTACGCACATCTGCATATATCTACATGTCTGTGTATCAATAGCTACATCTAGATCTATCTTATTGGTTTTGTTTCTCTGAAGAAGCATAACTAATACCAGGTCTTCTGGGCGATGGAAATGTTCTAGAATTAAGGTCATGGTGATGGTTGCAAAACATAGTGAGTATACTAGAAACCATTGAATTGTACTCTTTAAAATGATTAATTTTATATTATATAAATTATAGCTCAATTTTTTAAAAGAATGGGATTGGTGTCTTTGCAGTGATACAGTAGAATGTTAAATGAAAAAAGGAAGCCTCAACAATGTGAATAATGTTTCCACTTATGAAAAGGAAAACAATACATGTGCTTAGAAGTGAATGCAGAAAGTCAGGAGGAATACACACTAGTTTATTAACAGAGGTTTCCACTGGAGAGAAAATGTATCTGCTGAAAGAGAGGAGTTAAAGGGAGACTTATCCTTTGGTTGTAAATTTCTTTGCAATACAAGCAACAAAAATGAAAACAAAAGCATTTGAATATAAATAAGCAAGTAAACAAATATGACCTCTGAAAAGAAACCATAGGCAAAATAATAGGATGTATTGGAAAAGCCCTGGACTTACAGCTGGGAAGCATACCAGTAATGAGCTGGGTGTCTATGGAAAATTTATCCAGCATCTCTGGTCTTCAGTTTCCTTGTCTTTCAAACAAGGGGACTGGACTAAATGACCACCATGAACTGTTAAGCTGTAAAATCCTTGGATTCCACAATACGTCATTCTCCTTACTAGCTCTGTTGCCAAGGTTACTTGCATCTCCAGCATTTCAGGCCACGTTTTAGACAAGGCATCAAATACACTCATGAATTTACACGCATTCCAAGGATCAGCAACCTCATTGCCCTGCTCCTGCTTAATTATGACCCTTTTTGTTTTATCTCATCACAGTTAGTTACATGGACCTTGTGGCTGAATTGAGGAATAAAATAATCCTTGGACAAGGAAGATAATTTGCCAGACAGGTCATTTTTTGTTTGTTTGTTTAATACATTGTAATCTAATTTCAGAAAGCATGCTATCCTGAAATAATTTATTTTCCTTTCATCATGTACATAACCTCTCAGTTGTCTTTTCATTAAATGCCACTGACCCTAGACAAAGACGAAGTTAAAAGAAAGAGAGACAGAATCACAATAGCCCTGGGAAATCAGGAATGCAAGAGAGGAAGTCTCAAGTAAGTAATGTACATGAATGAACAAATGAGTGTACGAGAGAATGAGAGACATTTCTGTTCTCCTCTCCCCTGGCATTTTAGTTCCTCTGCTTGGCAGTCAGGCCACTATGGTGAATAGCAGAGGTTAGGGACATAACTAAGGAGCCTAGAGAGAATCCCCCAGAAACAGAAGCTCACTCTCAAACAGCTGGACCAACTCCATCAAGCACAATGCTGGCACCAGGAGATGCTCCAAAAGTGCCAGCATCCTATCCTTTCCCATCTTCCCTGGGAAGAAGATGAAGTCTGGTAGAAAGAACCCAGACTTTAGAACCTGTAACACCTGGGCCCATATCCTGTCTCTACCACTTACCATCTACGTGACCTTGTAGATTCTACTGTAGAAACAACCAGGGTTGTCATGAAGATCAAACAAGACAGCACGTGTAAAATGCCTTCCACAGCACGTGGCACACAGTAGGCAATTAACAAAAAACATACTTGCTTTCACCTCTGAATTCCTGAGGGGCCTGGGCCTTGTGTTTTGCCCAGGGCCTGCTTCACCAGGATTTGTTTTCAAGAGGAATGGCATGATTTTTTTCCTTTTAAATAATGTGGTATTTTTAATGTCATTTTTTTCCTACTTTCTGAAAAAGGGGCCCCCACATTTGCATTTTGTACTGGATCCCACAAATTAGTTAGCCAGTCATGACGATGTGTCAAATTAGCCAAGTATTTCCTTGACGCCTCTTCCCCTGGGCCTGAGATGAAGAGGGACCCAACTCCCAACTCTCATAGACAAGGCAGGATCCACGTCACCCCATCCGCTGTCTCCTAGTCAGCTTCTTTCCCTCCACTCTTATAGAGATAGGTGATGGCCCACCTGCTAGGCCGGCACGTTCTGCATAGGTGGGCTAGCACCTTGTTTTGGAATGTGTGGGTACTTGATACTTTTTTTTTTTTTTTTTTGTCCTTTGCATTTGGAACTTTGAGTCTGTGTCTAAAAGAATACCATTTTATCTTTATTTTGAGACAGGGCCTCACTCTCTCACCCAGGCTGGAGTGCAGTAGTGTGAGTGTAGCTCACTGCAGTGTGGAACTCCTGGGCTCAATTGATCCTCCAGCCTCAGCCTCCTGAGTAGCTAGGACTTTAGGCACAGGCCACAACACCTGGCTAATTTTTTTTTTTTTTTCTGAGAGACAGAGTCTCGCTATATTGTCCAGACTGGTCTCGATCTCTTGGCCTCTAGTGATCCCTCAACCTCAACCTCCCAGGATCACATTTTAATATCATGTTACTCGTCAATGTACAGAAAGTTCTGGGTGTGTAAGGTCCTGCAGGACTTAAACTCATTTATGTGTGCCAGAAGTTTTAGGATGCCCCCTCTCTATCTCACTCTGTGTGTGTGTGTGTATGTGAGTGAGTGTGTGTGTGTGTGTGTGTGTGTGTGTGTGTGTGTACAGGTATATACAAGAATGTGCAGATGAAACTGAGTTCTTTCTGCATATAAAAAGCTAAGTCCACAGAGTTTCTTATTTCTTCATGTTCTCAATGTCCAGTGGAGGCACAAATGTGATTTTTTTCACCTCTACACAATCGTTCTCCCTCCCTATTACACTTCTAGATTTGATTTTATTCTAAGATGGGTTAACTTTATACCAAATGGTTAAATAGGTGACACAGGGGCTCTGTGTATGTGGGGAGATGAACTTGGTATATCCACGTGGCAGAGTTGTGTGCGTGCCCAGCTCACTTTTAGCTAAGTTTCCTTGGCCTTTTGAGCATAACAGTGCTGTGTTGGCCACTGATTCTGAGCCTCATGTGCTTGGAAAATTCATGCAATGTGCAGCTGCCCACCTGGGATGCAGGTTATGGTGAGGTCTTGCACTGGTAGGCATGCCAGGCCCTGTATCAGCAAGAATCAGAAAGGGTATGTTATTAAAAATGTGATCATTACTTTGCAACACCCTGCCCTGACTAGCAGAGGCCGATTTGGGGCATTCGATCATCCGAAGAAGGAAATGACAAACTCTGGTAGACAGGTAGCCGTGTATCCAGATCAGAATACAATAACTAGCAAAGTGAAGCTGACGCAGTCACAGGGCCCAGGCTCTAAGGGACCTTTGGCCCTGTGCAACCACAAGACTGCCAGAACATTTCAGGGAAGGTAGATGGACAGGTAAGGAAGGGGGTGGGATCCCCTCAGTCCTGGCTGGCTTCCTTCTCTGCTGAGAGAACATGATATTTCTTCACGGTGGAAGCGGGGTTCCCCAAGCAAGACACCCTTGTACAGAGTGGTACTTCATTCTGGAGAACCATGGCAGCTGTGCCCTCAGTCCCTTCCCTGCGCAGTCATCACGGAGTGTCCAGCCAGGCTGTTGGGAATGAAACTCAGAGCAGCATCTCTCCAGGCAGGTCACGGGCCAGGATCCAAAGCCCTGTTGCAGAGTGGATGGTAAGGTCTTAACCCTGCTGGAGCTTGTAAATGGCTCAGCCATACTCTTCACTGGGATCAAACTTCCATACGTGAAGCACAGTCTGCCCAAGAGTGTGTCATGTTCTGTGTGGCAGAGAGACCAGAAAAGCCACATGCTCAGTCCCCACCAGAAAATGGGGAGCCTGGGTCATAAGGGTCATGAGAATTTCTAGTTGTAGCAGGAAGCCCAGCAAGCAGACTGGTCTCCGTCAGGTTCAGTCAGGACAGAGCTAGTGTGCAGCAAGCGGGGAGATTGGTCTTGATCACGTAAAATAGTAATTCCTCCATACGGTCTCCTATTCTCCTGGCAAATTCATGTATGTTCAGAGAGTGAACAGATGAGTTGAAGGGATGTTAAGATTCTTCCATTCTGCCAGGCACAGTGGCTTACTGTGATCCCAGCACTTTGGGAGGCCGAGGCAAGCAGATCACTTGAGGTCAGGGGTTTGAGACCAGTCTGGCCAGCACGGTGAGCCTATCTCTAATAAAAACAGAAAAATTAACCAGATGTGGTGGTGCGCACCTATAATCCTGGCTACTCAGGAGACTGAGGCAGGAGACTCGCTTGAATCCGGGAGGCAGAAGTTGCAATGAGCTGAGATCACACCACTGCACTTCAGCCTGGGGGACAGAGCCAGACTCCATCTCAAAAAAAAAAAAACAACAACAATTCTTCCATTCTGACTTCTCCAATGTCCTAAGGACAGTGCATCTGACTTCTGGCCTGGAACCAAGGCAGGTCCTGGGAATGCTGCTCTTAACCACCAGGATTGATGGTCAGCCTGGATAATAAGAGATAGTCCTTATTGGCTGAAGCACTGCTGGAGAAAATCATACCCTGGTGCAGGAGGTGCTGGTACAAGTGCTGAGCCTTTAGCTTCTGTGGGTCTGGCAGTGCTGCTCCATGATCCTGTTCCTTGCTTAATTCACCTTACCTTTCCCCTGAGGGGCCACCAAACCTTCGCAAGTCTTCAAACCTCTTGCCCAACCTCCATACTCCTAACTCTCGGGGGAATCCTTACCTCCTACAAGCTTAGTTGTGCTCATCCTTATTTTCATCTCCTTTCCCTTTGCCTTACAGGGTGAGGTCCCTTCCCTCGGTCAAGGCCTCCATCTGTCCTTAACCCCTTTCCGCTCCACCTGTGGGGAATGTGTCCCAGCAGTCTTTCCTCCCCTCTTCTACTTTTAACATCCGCTGCTGGGTTTTCTTCCCCCTCTAACCGGTTTCTCTTAGAGTGAAACTGCTTCTGTGGCTCTATCCTTCTTTATCACCGCCCTGTATCTCTCCTTATCAACCAACTCTGTTCCAAACTTTGGTAAAACAGGAGGCTCAGGGAGGCCAGGAGCCAGGGTCTGGGGGTTCAGATGGGAAACAAAGGGAACTGAAGATAGTGTGCCGGGTGAGAAAGAGTCAGACCCAAAGAGACAGCCACTCGCTGCATCCACCTAAAATGAGCTGGGCAAAGAGGGAAAAAATGGATGGGAGTTAAAGGATCGGTAAGTAGGGATAGAAGAACAGAGCCAAAAGTTTTAGAAAGCTGGATGAGAGCCAGAGCAGAAAGATTTCTCAAGATGTGAATAGCTAGAGTCAAACCCGCATTTATAGGATGCCTGTAGCCTTGCCCATGGGTGGAGAGGGAGCATTTAAGGATGCCAAGCCTTCCTGGACATGTCTTCCTCTGCTCATCTCTTTAAAAGGGTTAGCAGCAATCACTGCTCCACTTCCTTAGCTCAGCTTCATTTCAAAACACATTGCAATCTCAATTCTATCTCTACCTCCCCGCTGAAACCTCTGGGGAAATGGATTACCAGTTCTGTTTACTGGTATCTTCTCTGAGTGTTCCTCCACAAGTTCCTCATCCTCCTCCTCTGTTGCCCAGTGTTGAGGCATTTATATCTGTGGGAATTTGTTCTAGGCTCTTCTAACCACCCTCACAATCACTGGGCACCTTCCACTACTTCAGCAATTTTGTTAATTTCCAAAGCCAAATCTCTGGTCCCCACCTCTCTACTGGCCATCAGACTCACACCTGAATTGTTTGGCTCTGAAGCCCTTCAGATGTTACTGGTGTCTAGATTGCGGTACAGGCATGTTAGGTGGCAAACAGGAGAGTGGGAAGAACTGTAGGATAAGGAAAGAAAAGTAATGGGTGATTAGCTAAAAACAAGCTGCTAGCTCAGCTTATTTCTAAAAGAACAGGGCTTTTAGACTTCTCTGTGAAGTGCTTACCCACGCCTAAACCACCTGTGTTGGATAACTAAGTTAAGAGGTACCTTGAGTATATGCTCAGCTTTACCTATTTCCTAACTATGAGACCAAGAGTAGACTTGGGTGACAGAATTGTCATTCTGGGGCACTGTCATGAAGGGAACTCACTCTGAAAGTGGGCTTCTCCCTCCAGCTAGCACATTCTTTTGATTCCATTAGTTTCAATTACTCTGAAAGAAAATCTGATGGCCCAGCTAATCTTTTTATGCTAGGACCTTATTCGATGGGCCACCTTGGGTGAGGCACCTACCCCCCAAGTCTAATCCAAAGTTACTTTTGTGCAAAGAACATCCCAGCATTAATTCCCTGGTAAGGGGCTGTGAGCAGTGCACTTTATGATGAAAGGCAAAGTTGCTCATGGCTGACACCTCCAGGGCCCAGCTGTGGAGCATATAAAGGAAGCTCTTACCACTGCCTGGGAAATTAGGAAATGCCTCATCATGGCTGTGACATTTGAGATGGCCTTAAAGGATAGTAGGTATTATGTGTGATTTGTGTGGCAATTTCAGAATTTTGCAGCATTATTCCAAACCTAGGACCTTCATTCAATTATTGTTCATTCACTTTTTTCCGTTTCTAAATCATGAGTCACTTTCATTCTTGGGAAACTCCACACCTGAAAGAACAGGACTTTTCTCCTTTGTTCTCTTCTGTGTTCTCCTCTCTTCTCTCTTCATTCTCTCTGTCCCTGTTTTTCTCTCTTTCTCTTGTGTGGACATTAAACAAAGTCTAGAATAATATTCTCTAATTCATTCATTCATTCACTCAATATTCAGTGCTTACTGTATGCTAGAGCATTTAATAGTTTATAACATGCATTTTATAGATTATTTTATTTAAGCCTTATAACAAGCCTAGTAAGTAGTTATTATTACAAAATACATTTAATTCAGACAACTGAGGCTTAAGGGGGTTAAGTAATTGATCCAAAATCAGATTGGAAGTATAGTGACAGAGGCGAGATTTGAACCTAAGTGGATTTCTAAAACCTATGTACTTTTCACTATACCACACTGGAATGACCCACAAATCACAGAAAAATAGGATGTTAGATCTGATATGATTAATTGAACAACATCAGAAATTTGCCATTAAACGCTACAGATTAACATCTGCCATGCTCTTGCTGAACATTTTCCTAAACTGAGGGTTCAGGTTACATAACTAAAACAAGTAATCTTCCAAAATAAGTCTGTGAGTGTGAAAAAGTTCTCCAAGCAGATTAAATAAGTTTATTTTTTAACAAGTTAATTTTTAATGAGAAATACCTGTAGAGAATTCTTTCTCTCTGGCAATTGTTCTCTGCCTCTGCCCTGAGAATCCTATACTCTATATGTAATATTTATTAATATGTAACAATACTGCCTTTTACAATACGCACTGTCCACTCCACATTGGTAGGCTTCTTATGTTTGCATTTGGATAACTCAGCTAGTTTGATTGTAGAACTAAGAAATCAGGTGAATTTTTTGGAGTCCCTTTATTTTGCACCCCATTCCCTTTCAGATTGGAAAGTAACAGATGCTTATTGTATAAAAGGCAAAGCATACAGATGTCTTAAAAAGTAAAGAGCCCTGGCAATTCCACCTCCAGACATCACAGCTATTAATAATGTGGTGCATAGTGTTTCGAATTCCTTCTACTCAAATACTAACACATACTATATTTACACATATTTTTACATAAATGGGATCTGCCATACGTACAATTTGGCAATTTCTGTTTGTTTGTTTTTGCCTTAACATCTTCACTATCTTTGTCAGTACCTATAGATTGATCTCAGCTTTCAGATGGCCTCTGGCAAAGGAAAACATCCATTTCACAGAAGGAGAATGCATTTCACATGTTTTGCCAATGCACGCCTTGATTAAAGCAAAGTCAAGGTGAGAAAGTGAGGATACTGCTATGGATTATACCCATTGTCACTCCCGAAAAAAAAGTAGGTTAATAGTTGCTACTACGAAACAGTATGATGTTGTAACTAACTCAGCCCTTGGGGAAAAAAAAAAAAACTGGACAATTACATCCATTTTTTGAATTGGCAGCCAATGGACAAAAGGTGAAATGAGGGATGTTTTGGAAAATACCGTCTCACGGAGTTGGCTTCAGGTAGTGAATTGTAAGGCTCTGAGGCATTTTCATCAGCTTGCCATTTGTTAGAAACACACATCCCAACACCTCAGCGCTGATCTGTTAAAGCCTCTCATTTAGTGAGAAACACAAGACAGATGATTCAGCGTGCTGGGCAATTCATTAACCCATCAAGGGCTTTTTTTCCTGAGCCTGGGCTAACCGGCAGAAAAAGAATGTAATCCTTAATGAGCAACAAAGGGCACTGCTGGAGGGAAGGGAACACACACAGACAAGAACGAGATGGGCTCTCCTTTTCCATCTGGAACAACCGGTTGTCTCTGAACTCACACAAATTTTTACCATAGATTGATCCTGCCTGGCAGCAAAATAAGTTTTTTCCCCCAGCTGTCTTGGAAATGGGAAGTGACATATTTGGTAGACCACACTCACAGAAGGCCATATGTCTGGTATCCCAGGGCTTGGACTGTCCATAAAGAACCAAGGAAGCAGGCCAAGCCCTGGTATTTGGTATTTCACAGGACATCAAAAAGAATATATGTTCTCAAGTTGAGCCACGAAAATCAACATTAGTCCAGGGACTCCCTGAAATTTGGCCTGCTGGAACCCAAGTCATTGACCTCAGAAAACTGACTCTATATCTTCTTTTTCTTTGCTTTTATGTAACTTCTGGGCTTATTAGAGAATGCTGAGCCTCGATTTACTGGAAACAAATGTTTTGTGATAATGTTTATACTATTTTTAACACTTTTTCCCTCTCTTCATATTATTTCTTTATTCTATGAGCTATTTTGATATCCAACCATGATTCCTGGTTTGGGAATCTCCCCTTTTTCAACTGAAAAGTTGAATAGTGTTAAATATTTAAAAGCAGATTCTCCCCCTTCCCCTCAAACTTTGTGTTTGTTGTCATTAACACAAGATCCAACAAGCAGACTGCAGGAAGATTCATATACTCTTTCAAGGTGATACTGTGGGAGTAATAAAGTGGGCTTTGGAAGCATAAAAGGAGGATAATTGAAAGTTCTTAGGTTATTTGCAGAACTGTCAACTCTTCAGTGATCTTATTCTCACTAATGATGTTTATATTAATGATTATTAGGGTGACCAAATGTTCCAGTTTGCCCAGGATAGCCCTGGTTTATGCCTGTGTTTTCAGCATGATAATTAATAGCATCCACGTTCTCTCTCAAAAGTGTTCTGGTTTGGCTGCTAAATTATACGGCCACTCTATTAATCATAAAAGACAGCATTCTGCCATCGCAGTGGCAGCAGAATCATATAACAACTGTATATTAAACAATGACAGTTTTCTGTCAAAATTTTAAGTGTACATATAATTCATCCTAGAAATCTCCTTTCTATGAATCTATTCTATAGAAATTCTCATGTTATAAACAGAAGACACACATACAGACACAGAGAGAGAGAGAAAAGGAGGGAGAGAGAAAGAGAGGAATGCTTAGTGAAAACTGGAAAACATCTAAATGTTTATCAATAGGAGATAAATGCGGTGGAATTCTATATAACTATTATAAAAGAAGGTGGTACATATGTATGTATTGGTGACATGGTAAAATGTTCAAGACATTTTTAAGTTAAAAAAGCAGGTTGTGGAAATTTATGGCAGTGCTTGTCATGGCTGGCTCAGGAAAGCCTTTAGTTCCTCCCATAATTTCCTCCAGACCCCATCCCCACAAACCATGCCAAATCAATTCAATCTAAAATACGAAATTCTTACTATGAAAAGGCAGCTTTAAAAGAAATACACATATAGTCAGTTTGCTATATTAAAAAATATGTTTGACCAGGCGCAGTGGCTCACACCTGTAATCCCAGCACTTTGGGAGGCTGAGGCGGGCTGATCAACTGAGGTCAGAAGTTTGAGACCAGCCTGACCAACATGGTGAAACCCTGTCTCTACCAAATACAAAAATTAGCCCAGCGTGGTGGCACATGCCTGTAATCCCAGCTACTCGGGAGGCTGAAGCAAGAGAATCACTTGAAACTCCATCTCAAATATGTATGTGTGTATATATATATTTTATATATATGCGTAAATATATATATACATTATATGTATACACACACACACACACACACACACACACACACATATATATAGAGAGAGAGAGAGAGTGTGTGCATTTTGGGCATCTGGAAATGCTTTAGTTAGAGCTAAAGAATAGATGCCAGACCTCTGGCATTTTTCCTATAGATATGCTTTAGAGTGGATGTGACATGCTCTGTAGTTATCTCCCAATTATCAGGCTAATTGAGGAAAGGAATAGCTTGGGGAAATAAAGTTGAAATGTAGCTTTTTGTTTCAAACTTTTTCACAATCGTTTTAACTGGATCAGTTAAACAGATACATTAATTGTTTCCTCTGAGTCTTTTTTGAAGTAGATTATAAAACATTAACTACTTAAAAATGAGTGAATTTCACTTTTTTTCCTTGCATTTCTCTGATCTGTCTTCTAGGACAAATGTAAATCCACAAGGCTAGGAGCAGAGAACTGAAGACTTGAAGAAGCTTAACTGTGTGAAATGAACAGGTCATAGTGCACCATTTTCATTTCCAAGGGTTACAGAATGTTGTTTGCACTTAGTTTCGATTTTAGGGTTAAATGAGAAAAGAAAAATAGGCTAATATAAAAATGCAAAAATCTAGGATTGGAACTCTCCCAAGCAGAACACATCTCTTTCCTCTGCCCCTCCTCTCCTGTACCTCACTTAGCCATTTTGTTAACTAACTGTCCTTGAAGCCTTTCCTCCAGGGTCACCTGTGCCTTCCTGCCTCACACCTTCCCTCCTCTCCACCCACCAGGAGGACTTCAACACTGAACTCATCTCTGTTCTCCCATCCTCTCTTATAGGACTTAATTGATTGTATTACTGTTTGTTCCATCATTTGCACGTATCCACTAACTGGATTGTAGCTTTTTTAGAGCAGGGACTGAGCTACATTCATACTAGACGCCTCAGTGCCTGGCTTAAAATTTGGCACATAGTAGGTAATTGTAAATGTTTGTTTAATGCATGAAACCAAGAAATAGAGAGAGAGAGAGAGAGAGAATGATGAAAATCACATCACCTACTTTATAGAAAGAAAGAAAGAAAGCCTCTAAGCCATTTTAAATGTCCCCCAAGGAAAGAATTTCCTTGGACAGATAAAGCCTTGTTTTGAACTTGCTGGCTGGCTGGAGTTCAGAGCATTGTCTGTGTTTTTTCCCCTGCTGGGTATTGGTTTGAAGTATTTTTGTAACTGACACACGTTGCAGTTTCCCTAACCTTTTTACTGGGAAATCAGAGTAGATCTTCAGGACTAATGGGGTGAGATAGTGTGTATTCCGTGTACACCTATTGTTATTTGTTGGCTTAGCTGCCCACAACATTCTGGATAAACTGGCTTAGGAGATGCAGTGGCTCATGTCATTTTCTCTGCAACCAGGGGTGACCTAGAGCACTTCAGCCTGGAGGAAATTGGTTTTTTGCGCTGTAGCTTCGTAGCTCCCACTGCAGATGCGCTGAGGCACCAACCTGGTGTCCATCAACGTGACTGAATTAGTTGCTGCTCTATCTGATATTAATGGTGATGGCGCCTGGCTACGGAAACCCATCCTGCTTGGTTAAAAGAGGTTGCGACCTACTTGCACATAGATTTAATGGGAGTGGGAAAATCTGCATTCAACTATAGTTTTAATAACACCAATTAGAGACATTAACATTAACTGGGCAACCTCTTTTAAAACTCAGTGAGTATGCAGCTATTAGCTACTCATTCAAATGTGAATGAGTTTAATATGTATGAGCTCTGTTTCTAACATCCAACTGAGATCTTCCTGGGAAGTAAGTAGGCATTTCGATGGAGGGTGGGAAATTGGAGAATACAGGAGAGAGAGAAAAGTGATTTGGGAGCACAGACATTGATTGCTAAAGACCACAGCCTTGACACTGCAATGAGGACTGGGGAACTCAGAGAACAAGTTGAGTATTCGAGAAGCGCTCAGGAAAGGATCCTGAAAGGGAGACTCAGAGGGCCCTAAACTGTGTATGAAGTGGTCCCTCACTGTGTGGGCAGTCTCCTAGTCTAGTAAGATGAGGAGCAGTAAGCTGATCTAAGGTGGAACTGGCAGGAAACACTAGCACTAATATGTAAGAGCCACGTGGGTGAAATTGTGAGTGTCTAATACTTTTCAACAGAATGTAGTATTTTTAAAAAATTATTTTCAGAAGTAATCCATCTGCAGAAAATTTGGAAAATGTAAAAAAGCACAAAGGACCCAACACATCAACAAAACCAGAAGTAATTCCAACCCCCAGAGATAACAAGCCTTACCATTTTTAGCAGCAAGGTCTTTTGTCTGTGTCCATACTTATGCACGTGCAGATCTTCTGTAAAATGCAGCTCTACCTCCAGCACATGCTGTCCTGCAGTCTAGGCCTAGCATATCTTGAAACGTGCCGGTAAGCTAGCTGTGAGCAATTTTTTTCTATCTTTCTGTTCCGTACACCCTGTCTTTCTCCCCCTCCTTCACTGCCCTACTGCAGGGAGGTGGATCTCTCAGAGACTGATCACTATAAACTGATCCTGCTCACCCAGGGCCTCTTTGTTCAGTGACAGGGTACAAGGTCTCAGCTTAAAACAATGGCAAGTCTCTGCTTTGTACATTACTCTGCATATATTCTCTTTCTAAATACAAGAGGCTTTTAAGTAAGCATGTAAGATAAAATAAAATAGATTAATTAATGTCATCCACAGCCCAACCTTCAGGGGATCCCGTTTGTGAAACTAAACCATGTAATCACAGCCCGGGGGAAGAAAGCTGAGTCTGTGCACAGAGGAAAAAGCTGAGCTATACCAAAGACACGTTAGCAGCAAGCACGAGGCCCCTGCTCTACGCCTTGTTTTCTTAGCCCATCTCTTGTGTTTTCTGCTGTTGATGCTGGCCAGTAGGGCCATAAGTGTCGAGCCTGAATATTTCCCTGTTGGGCCCTGTCGGTCCTTCCCTACTACCACGGCTTAATTGAGCCCCTGTCTCTCATGAGGATTACTGCAAAACCCTCCTACCTCGTCTTTCTGCCCCCAGTCTTGTTCCCTTCAACTCCATCTTCACCATTTGCAGCTCAGTGAACTTTCTAAATAGCTCTGTCTGTTCCTGTTACCTACCACTGTGTAACAAGTCACCCCAAAATTTGGTGGCATAAAACAACCACCACTTCATTATGCTTGCAGATTCTGTGGGTCAGGAATTCAGACGGGGCATAGCAGGGTTGGTTTTTCTCTGCCTGCCCCATGATATCTAGAGCTGAGATGACATGAATGGCTGGGAGTGGAACAGCTGGAGTTGGAAGAGGAACCCCTTACATTTTTCTTTATGCACGTGTCCTGCCACGTGGCGTGCAATGCTGAAGGATGAGTTCAGCTGGGACTGACCTATGTGTGGCCTACCCAATATCATGTCCTCGGGGTAGTCAGACTTGATGCTTCAAATGCTGGTGTCCCCAGGGATCAGGGTAGAAGCTTCATGCCTTTTAGGCCCCTGCTTCATGAGTCACAACCTTCACTTCCACTGTATTCCGTTGGTCAAAGCAGTCACAAGCCTGCAGCAATTCAAGGGAATGAAACATAAACTCCACCTCTTGATCGAAAAAATGTCAAACGTTGTGTAGCTATGTTTTCTTCCTTCATTTATTTTATTTTATTTTATTTATACAGGGTTCCTCTCTAGGCTGGAGTGCAGTGGCACAATCACAGCTTACTGCAGCCTTGACCTCCCTGGCTCAAGTGAGCCTCCTGAGCAGCTGGGACTACAGGTGTGTGCCGCCACGTCTGGCTAATTTTCAGTTTTTTTGTAGAGACTGTAGGGTCTCTCTATGTTGCCCAAGCTGATCTTGAACTCCTAGGTTTAAGCAATCTTCCTGCCTTGCCCTCCCAAAGTGTTGGGATTACAGGCATGAGCTGCTGCTCCTGGCCATAGCTACGTTTTACAACCACCTATCTATCTTCTGTATTTGTATAAGCATAAAAAATTTTTGAAAGATACATGCCAAACTGTTATAGTTGAAAGGTGGAAGGAGAATTTTCTTTCCTTATTCTCTATACTTCCAAAGGAGAAAAGAAAAAGAAAAACTAGTGAAATTATGAGTGATTTTCTTTTTTCTTTCTTTTTCTTTCTTTCTTTCTCTTTCCCTCTTTCTTTCTTTCTTTTTCTTTCTTTCTTTTTTTTTTTTTTGAGACGGAGTTTCACTCTTGTTGCCCAGGCTGAAGTGCAATGGTAAGATCTTAGCTCACTGCAACCTCTGCCTCCCAGGTTCAAGCGAGTCTCCTGCCTCAGCCTCCTGAGTAGCTGGGATTGTAGGCATGGGCTACCACGCCTGGCTAATTTTTTGTATTTTTAATAGAGATGGGGTTTTCCATATTGGTCAGGCTGGTTTTGAACTCCCGACCTCAGGTGATCTGCCTGGCTTGGCCTCTCAAAGTGCTGGGATTACAGGCCTGAGCCACCACGCCTGGCCTGTGATTTTCATTTTTTAAAGAAAATTGTTTCCTCTATTTTCTCAACCCTTCAAAGACTAAGAATACTATGGTAGGTCCTACATTGGCGCATCCTAAAAAAATTGCTAGACCAGGTGCTCTTTCCTTTCTCTGCTGCGGCCGTAGCCATGAGTGTGCCCAGTTCAGAAGAGGCTTGCCTCTGGTGTCTTCCGCTGTGGCAAGAAGAAGGTCTGGTTGGACCCGATAGGAAATCGCCAATGCTAACTCCCGTCAGCAGATCTGGAAGCTGATCAAAGATGGGCTGATCATCTACAAGCCTGTGACTATCCATTCTCGGGCTCACTGCTGGAAAAACACCTTGGCTCACCGGCAGGGCAGGTACATGGGCATAGGTAAGCTTAAGGGTACAGCCAATGTCCCAATGCCAGAGAAGTTCACGTGGATGAGGAGAGAGGATTCTGCGCCGGCTGCTCAGAAGATACCAGGAATCTAAGAAAATTGATTGCCACATGTATCACAGCCTGTACCTGAAGGTGAAGGGGAATGTGTTCAAAAACAAGCGGATTCTCATGGAACACACCCACAAGCTGAAGGCAGACGAGGCCCGCAAGAAGCTCCTGGGTGACCAGGCTGCGGCCCGCATGCCTGCACCGTGAAGAGCACCTCCAGGCCAAAAAGGAGGAGATCGTCAAGACTTTGTCCAAGGAGGAAGAGACCAAGAAATAAAAGCTGCCCCTTTGTCTGTACATACTGGCCTCCGTGATTAATAGATCAGCCATTAAAATGAAACGAGCCTTTATCTGCTTGCCAAAAAAAAAATTGCTAGACCAATTGCTAGACTCCCAATTGCTATATTCAGGGCACACAAAGAGACCGTGAACTGGGTTCTGTCAGTATAAGCCCATTACCCACCTTGGGCTATGGAAGAGAGGCTAGAACCCTCCTTTAGGGGCTTAAGAAGACAGAGCAAGGGCTTCCTTATAGACAGTGGTCCCGGTGCCCTGTTCCACACCCACCCTCCTCCTGCCACAGGAAACACTGCCTCCCTTTAAGCCAAATGAGGAGTTGTCACAAGTCATTTAGAGTGAGTCCTTGATCTGTGTCTCCTGGAGTTTGAGAGACACAGGACTGACTTTCACCAGAGGAAGCCTAAAGGTGAAAATCTAAAAGGGCCTTCCCTGCCACAGAATAGAGAGAGAGGACTCATTGGCAGAGAGCTGCGCTTTTATTGATGGGTGGGCCGTGGAATGAGGGGACCCATTCACTGTCCATGTCAAAGGGGACACTGCCCAAGAAAACCACTTGCAGGCTGAAGCCACCCTGGAGGGCACTCTAGCCAGGGGTCCCTAGTAGAAGGATCTCCAAGGTGCAAATGGCACACCATATGACAACTGTGTCAGTCACATAAATCTGAATAATTTGCCCCAAATCCATCCCCAGAGGCCTAAGGAAAGAGCAGCTAGTGGGTAGAAGAAGAGAGAAAAAGCTGACCGTGCACCCCTCCTTCACTTCAAGCTTCCAAGACTAAGCAAGCCCAGCCAGATGGATGAGAAGAGCTTTTCAATGAATAAAATACTGAAGGTGTAATATTACACTTCACACAACTTTTGCAGTATTCAAACGAGAGCATTTTTGTGACAGAATGGGATCAGAGAAGCAAAGATTTTATCCCAGAATGGAATTTTCTGAAGCAACAGGAAAAAATAAATTAAAAGGTCATGTCGTGAACGTCTTAGACCTATAATGTGTCCCGGACATTCGGAAACATCTGTTGCACTATTTTTGTGCTTTTCTGATTTTCCAAATTTCGTTTGGAATACATATTGCTTGTTATTATTCGACTGCACATCTGATCGTATCACTTCTGTGCTTAAACCTCTCTGATGTCTTTGCATTGCCCTCATGATCAAAGCTAATTTAAAAACCTGGCTTACAAGGCTCTTCATGATCTAGCCCCTGCCTACCTCTTTGTTTGCTTCTTTCAGCTTCCTGTCAGCCACATACACCCGGTAGTCCAGCTATATGGACATAAATGTTCTAAATGTATCATGGTCTTCTGTGCCTCTCCTCAGCTCACGTTATTCTTTCTTTAATTTTTTTTTCTTTTTTTTAAAGACAGGATCTCACTCTGTCTCCCAGGCTCAAGTTTAGTGTCACAGTCATTGCTCACTGCAGCCTCAACCTCCTGAGCACAAGCAGCTCTCCTACCTCAGCCTCCCAAAGTGGTAGGGTTACGGGCATGAGCCACGGCACTAAGCCGATTCTTTTGGCTTGGAATATCCATCACCCTCATCTCTTACCTGAGGGGCTGGCATTGATTCACCCTTCAGCTCAAAAACCACCACCTTGGCAGGCCAAACTTCAGTGGGAGCTCCCTTAGCTGAGAGATTGGGCTTTCTAGTTGGCACTTCCAGTACCTGTAACCAGGTAACATAGCGGGCACTCTGCTTCCAATCCCATAAACAAACCAACACACAAATGATGGATGGTGCTCAAAGTTCAGTAACCAAGGAAAGTCAGGAAAGGCCAAGAAGCATTGTCTTTGATCATCTGACTAGAGATGGTCAACGGTGTTACGTTTTCTGTGTGGAAGAAAGGCAGAGGGTACTAGGGAAGCCTTTGGAGGGAAAAGGATGCTGGAGCGCACCCTGTGCTCAAACAGTGGCCACTTTTACTTGAAATCGGAAAGGCTCCATCCTTGGTGTTGATCATTGCTTTGCTCTAATTTGGCCTCAGTAAATCTACTCTTTAGATTTCTGACTTGATCTTTCTTCTGAGCCCTGCAGGGATTTGATCATATTGAGGTAATAGACATGGTGTGCTAAGGAATCTCCTGGGTATGAGCAAAAGATCCAAAAGCCACATGTGTTGAGAAAATGGGATTGTACAGAATTTTCGTAACTGATAATTTTGCTTAGAAGTTTATGACACACTTAGATGACATTCTTCTTTTTTTTGCATTTCAATGTAATAAAACACGTTGGTGTTTCTATGCTTTACTTGTTTTGTTTTACAGCAAGCCATTATTTCCTAATTAAATAGGAGGTTGTTACCTAGTCCACAATCAGATGCTGAAGTTGCAGACTTCAGTTTTAACTTAATCTAGACCTGCCTCTTGGAATTTCTTCACTGTTATTATGATAGGCAGCCATAGAGTTCTCAGACTTTTACATTGGAAGGAGTATAACACTTTATATTTGTGAAATTATAAAAGATTTATAAACATTCTTGAGTTTTAAAGCATATTATATAATCTGAATTTCACAAAAACTTATAAACTTATTATCATCGTTTCAAAGATTTTATATCAGGAGTTCAAGACCAGCCTCACAGCATAGCAAGACCATACCTCTACCAAAAAAAAAGAAGAAGAAAGAAGAAGAAGAAAAAGGAGAAGGAGAAGGAGAAGGAGATGAAGAAGAAGAGGAAGAGGAAGAGGAAGAAGCAGAAGGAGCAGAAGAAGCAGAAGCAGAAGCAGAAGAAGAAGGAGGAGGAGGAGGAGGAGAAGACATTATAGATGAAAGTGAGGTCAGGCTGGTGGCTCATGCCTGTAATCACAGCACTTTAGGAGGTCAAGGCAGGAGAATCACTGCCAGCAGTTCGAGTCTAGTCTGGCCAATACAGTGAGACCACATCTCTTAAAAAACAGAAAGAAAAGAAAAAAGAAGAGAGAGAATCAGAACGTTTAGGAAATTTGTCTGAGGTTACAGAGTTAATTAGTGCCAAGTCTAGGACTCTCCTAACCTTGCTAACATCATAGCTTTGTCTATCTTGGTTAGCACATGTCAATATGATAAGGTCATTAATAACAGACTTCATAGCTGCCTGTGGTTGACAGTTCAGAACAAAGTCAACAATGACCATATCTCCTGGATGACTGCTTAAAAAACCCTTCTACAAGGCAGCCAGTCCCATGCGAAGTGTCCGGGAAGGTATAAATCATATCAGTAAGTCACTTAATGTGTTGTTTTTCTTGAAGCCAGCTGACTTGTTGGTTCACATCAGTCAGAAGATGAAGTCAAAAGCGTGCCCTCTATCTTTAACAAAGAGTCACATTCCCGTTCTTTCCCTTGGCAGAAGAACTTGGCTAATGACATATTGGAAAGAGAGTTATATCTCCTTAGAGGGCTTCTTCTAGCCTGTCTCCTAGGGTAAATTTTTCATTATGGAAAATTTGACATTAATTCATTTACTCTAGCTATGCATTCTTGTTCTTATTTATTTAAAGAGAAAAAACATTTCCTCCGAATAAATGGAACAATAAATATGGCTCGTTAAATGTAACTGACAGGATTCAAGCCCCTGCTCTGTCAGTTAGTAGCAGGGTACGCCTCCTGAGCCTCAGTTTCCTCGTCTATCAGAGTGGAATGCTAACACTTACAGGGGTTGTGACAATATTTTTTGCTTGCTTTGTAACTATTCTCTAAATTTCCATTTTGGGATCTTTCTCCCCTACTCTTTACCCAACTGGTCTAGTTGAGGCCTCTCCACCTCACTCCAGAAATGTAGGCCGGGCACAGTGGCTCACGCCAGTAATCTCAGCACTGTGGGAAGCCAAGGCAGGAGGATTGCTTGAGCCCGAGAGTGTGAGACCAGCCTGGGTAACATGATAAAACCCCATCTCTACAATAAATCCAAAAATTAGCCAGGCATGGTGGAGTGCACCTGTAGTCCTGATACCCTGGAGGCTGAGGTGGGAGAATTACTTGAGCCCAGGAGGTCAAGCCTGCAGAGAGCTGTGATTGTGCCACTGCATTCCAGCCTGGACAACAGAGAAAAAAAAAAATGCAGGAAAAAAAAAGAATGCGGAACATGACTCAGGACAGACACTTCAAAGCCCCTGGCCATGAGGCCGATGCAGAGATGAGCATGTGATGCTGTCTAATTAGAGTACATTTGAGCACTCAGGAGGAAGCTGAGTGCTGCTCCTGAGTGCCGCTCTTACTTCCTGCTGAAATAGAGATACTGGAAGACTGTCTGGCTGGAGCAGCTCCAGCCACCTGCCCCCACAGGGAATCAGAGAACAAAGCCAACACATAAAGGAAGGTGGAGCCAAGCCAGGAGGTGGAGGGAGTCAAGGTTCTGATAATATTTTTTGAGTCCAGTCATGTATGAAGCCAGCCCTATGCCTGGGCTTCCCAGTTTGTAAACCAATAAATGCTCTTTGCATTTATACCCACTTGGTTCACATCTATCAAGAGGATCCAAATGATATTCTACCTAAATTTAATATAAAGTGCTCAGTAAAGGTTAGCTCAATTGTGCCTGTTACAGAGTTTAGTTCAGAAAAGAGAGGACTCCATAATTCTTGTGAATATCAAGTGAACTCTTCCAGGCATGGCAAAGAGCCAGTCTTATTGGTAGGCTGAATCCCACGAGATACGAAATCAGCAATTTCAAGAAGTCTTTCTTATCCTTAACACCTCTCTGCCTCTTTGGCACTGTTACCCCAGGTGTCAAAAACTGTCATCAATCCCTTTGTTTTCAGACATTTAAAGAGAAGTTTCTCATTTAGCCATAGCACCTGCATGAATGCGTCCATGAGCTCCACTCCTGAAGGCAGATTTTGAGAGTGGCCTATAGCGAGATCAGAGTCCCCTGGCTGCCCCGAGGAATCAAGAGAGACACAGCCGCTCCCGGAAGAGGTGCCCAATGGAAACTTCTGCCATCTTCCTGTGCAGTTTTACCCTGGCTGTCCTTGCCAGGCACAATCAAGAAACTCCAACCTCAGATTTTAAAAGCTGTGTAATTTTTCTGAACTAAAAGAAAGATCTTTGGCTAAAGTGGCCCCCAAAAACCTTTGTTAAACAAGCACAGTATGTAACCCAGTCCTCCTCTTCTGCCCAGGCACCCCCCAGATCCTGCCCTTTGCAGTAGAAACAGTGCAAGGTGGTGGGGCCCATGACAAGAGGATCAAAACTTTTCTCTTGGCCGGGCGCGGTGGCTCACGCCTGTAATCCCAGCACTGTGGGAGGCCGAGGCGGGTGGATCACGAGGTCAGGAGATCAAGACCATCCTGGTCAACACGGTGAAACCCCGTCTCTACTAAAAATACAAAAATCAGCTGGGCATGGTGGTGCGTGCCTGTAATCCCAGCTACTCAGGAGGCTGAGGCAGGAGAATTGCCTGAACCCGGGAGGCGGAGGTTGCGGTGAGCCGAGATCGCGCCATTGCACTCCAGCCTGGGTAACAAGAGCGAAACTCCGTCTCAAAAAAAAAAAAAAAAAAAACTTTTCTCTTGTCAGGTGTGTGTGAAGAGGTACCTTGGTCATCTGTGATTCTTGCCTGGTCAAGCAGATGGCGGGAGACTAAGAAGGGAGAAGCTGCCTAGAGGGAGTACAGGATACGTATTTTAAAATTCTGTTGGAACAAGGTCAGACATACTCCTGGGTAAGGACCTGAGTCATACTTCAAAGAAATGAGGCGCAGCTTCCTGGAAGCCACAGTCTAAACAATTTCAGACATCTAGTTTAACCTGAGAGAGGTTTCAATTCCTTCCTTTCTCT
>NW_022436965.1:10166906-10196748 GCF_009761245.1 Sapajus apella
ATCTCAACTCACTGCAACCTCCGCCTCCCAGGTTCAAACGATTCTCCTGCCTCATCCTCCCGAGTAGCTGGGATTACAGGTGCCCGCCACCACACCCAGCTAATTTTTTTATTTTTAGTAGAGACGGGGTTTCACCAGGTTGGCCAGGCTGGTCTTGAACTCCTGACCTCAGGTGATCCACCCACCTCGGCCTCCCAAAGTGCTAGGATTACAGGCGTGAGCCACCGCGCCCGGCCCTAGTTTTCTTCTTTTTAATCATACATTCCACCCCATGCCAAAGTCTCATTCTGTTGATTTGTGTAATTTCCAGCTCAAAGTCCCATTCTGTGGCTACATCGACATTTTTTTGTTTCTTTTCATCACTAACTAATACTGGCAAGGCAGGCAAATGCCAAAGATGTGTGCCACTGGCTTTGCTAAATGGCTGTCAGCCACAGTCAGCTGGGTCAGTTAGCACAGAGCTCCAGAGAAGGCAGAATACCACTTCCTCAGCCTGATGACTTGCAGAAGTGGACCATTTACAATAACTGAGAAGAATCATAAAGGGCATATGCTTCTTGTACGTTTGTGCTATTTAAGGCTAAATACCTGTACCATCTGAAATTATTTTGAATTTGCTTTCCACGCTGTGTGATAAATTACGTTCTAAATATCTTTTCATTTCCTACTTCATATTCTCTCATCCCTCCCCCTCGTCTCACTACTTGTATTTGAATACATTTTCTATATGCACCCCCTAAACAGTATTAGCCTCAATGCAAATTAGCATTTCTAGATACCTCTATATAGCATGCATAAGATAATTTGTCTGACAGCAAGAGAATGTATGCCTGATACACAGCAGTGAAAAAATTATTCGTCACAAATACCATAGAATAAAATGTGAGCCTTAACATCAAATTAGGGTACTTTAGCTTCCTCAAAATCACATACTATTAGACATACATATCAGACAACTTCTTACTTAAGTTGATCGGCAACCCAATCCTACTATTTAGGAATTGTTTTTATATGCTAAGGAATCTGCTAACTGTCTCTATGATGAAAGGAATGATTTTAGTTAAAGTCTAAGTAGTGGCAATTCTCAGGGCTCAAAATAGTAGCACATTGGAATGATGAAAAGATTCATTCAACACACATTTATTGTGCAACTACAATGTGCCAGCACTGGCTAGACCAGGAAAGGTCTGGGAGTGACCCTGCTTTGGGGGATCAGGAAAAGTCTTACAGTTCAGTCAAGCTGTCCAAGAAGAAAGAGAGTTTATAAAATCATCCGGGACAGCAGGATACTCCAGGCAGGGGAACACCATGTGCAAAGGCACGGAGGACTGCTCTGGGAAACGTGAGCAGTTCCATGTGGCTAGAGCGAAAGGCTGTTATAAAGGAGAGCGGCAGAACATGACGCTGAAGAAGCAGGAAGGCGCCAGCTCACGCAAGCCTTATAGTTTGGGGCGCACGCATTACAGGCTGGGCTGTCATCACGTTTGCCATTTCTCCTTGCTGCTAACAGCTTTGATTCTGTTCAGGTGGTAGAGTGCCCAGGGACAGAGTATACATTGCAATCGGCCTGAGCCAAGTGTCTTAGTTTGTTCTGTGCTGCTATAACAGAATGTCAGAGATTGAGTAGTTTATAAAGAAAAGAAATTTATTTCTTACAGGTCTGAAGATGGGGAAGTCCAAGATTGAGGGGCCAGCGTCTTAAAATGACCTTCTTACTCCATCATCCCCTGGCAGAAAGCTGAAGGGCAAGAGAGAGTGGGAAAAGGGGGGTGCACTCATCTTCTTATAGGGAACCCACTCCCAAAATAACAGCATTAATCTACTGTTGAGACTAATGGTGCCCCCATGACCCAAACACCTTCCATTAGGCCACACCCCCTAGCACCACCACGTTAAGGATCAGGTTTTCAACACAAGAACTTTGGAGGGCCCAGTCAAACCATAGCACCAATCATAGCAATCCCCTTTACTTCTGATGATAATGCATGGTTTAGGGCTAGTATGGCATTCAATTCTGGCCTAAAATATAAGAAGTCTGGAGGAAGACATCGAGGAAAGAACTTCCTCCCTAATTAAAAACAGAAGAAGGATTCTGTAACAGAAGCTCTTTATTTGCTCCTTCCCTTCCTTTGCGATTTAGATGCTGTCATATGAGGATGCAATATGTAGAGTTACAGCAGCCATCCACGACCGCAATGAGAATGAGAAGCCTGAGGATGCAAGCCTCGCCCTGAGGATGAAAGAGAAAAGACAGGCCGGGCACGGTGGCTCACGCCTGTAACCCTAGCACTTTTGGAGGCCGAGGCAGGCAGATCACCTGAGGTCAGGAGCTTGAGACCAGCCTGGCCAACATGGTAAAACCCTATCTCTACTAAAAATACAAAAATTAGCCAGGCACGGTGGTGCGTGCCTATAATGACAGCTACTCAGAAGGCCGAGGCAGGAGAATCACTTGAACCCAGGAGGCGGAGGTTGCAGTGAGTGGAGATCACGCCACTTTACTCTGGTCTCAGCTAAATTGCGAGATTCCATCTCAAAAAAAAAAAAAAGAAGAGAAAGGACAGAAAACTATTGGATCTTCAACAATATCACAGAGTTGCTAAAACAATTTTAAGACAGCCTATATTTGAACTTTTAACAAGAAAACAATAAATGTCTTTATAGTGAAAGCCACCATCCATTGTGCAGTCACGTTTGTTATTATAACTGCTATCATTCCAAGAATGGAACTTAACCATGAAGAGGAATGGGAGCTGTGGAAAGGTTTGGGTAGGAAAATGAGTTGTCAGATTTGTGCTTAGAAATTTTTACACTAAGGCTGGGCACAGTGGCTCACGCCTGTAATCCCAGCACTTTGGGAGGCCAAGCTGGGCGGATCACCTGAGGTTGGGAGTTTGAGACCAGCCTGACCAACATGGAGAAACCCCATCTCTACTAAAAATATAAAATTAGCCAGGCATAGTGGCACATGCCTGTCATCCCAGCTACTCAGGAGGCTGAGGCAGGACAATCACTTGAACTCAGGAGGCAGAGGTTGCAGTGAGCTGAGATTGTACCATTGCACTCTAGCCTGGGCAACAAGAGCAAAACTCCATCTCAAAAAAAAGAAAAAAGAAAAAGAAATTATTACGCTTGGCTACTGTGTGCAGAATGGGCTGGCAATGGAGAAACCAAGGAGAGAGACCAGTTTTGAAGTTACTGCAATTGTCCAAGAGTTTAGGTAGAGCCTCAGCAAAAGCAGAAGAGTGATCATTGGAAAGATGGAGATAAGCCTGAGAGCTATTTTTAAGTCAAAATAGCATAACTTAGTGACTCAGTGGATGTGAGAGTGGGAAAGCTGGGATAACCAAGGATTGCTTGGGCTTTCTGGTTTGGCTGAGAGAAGATCTAATTCTGACTTTGCCACAAGCTACTTGAGCAATTCTAGGCTGTTTTCCTCATTTCTAGTGGGTCAGATTAAAAATATGATAGCAGATTGATCTTATCTCTCCTGACACCGCCAATGCCCAGGAGCTCTATTTTTTTTTTTTTTTTTTTTTTTTTTGAGACAGAGTCTAACTGTGTCGCCAGGCTGGAGTGCAATGGTGCGATCTTGGCTCACTGCAACCTCCGACTCCCTGGTTCAAGCGATTCTCCTGCCTTGGCCTCCCAAGTAGCTGGGATTACAGGCAAGTGCCACCACTTCCAGCTAAATTTTGTATTTTTAGTAGAAACAGGGTTTCACCATGTTGGCCAGAATGGTCTCGATCTCCTGACCTCATGATCTGCCTGCCTCAGCCTCACTATGTTGCCTCAGGCTGGACTTGAACTTCTGGACTCAAGCAATCCTCCTGCCTCAGCCTCCAGAATTTCTGGGATTATAGGTGTGAGCCACCGTGCCTGGCCAGGAGCTCTTGTTGGCTGAAAGGACTAAAAGAGGTCAGGAGGGCCACGCTGGAAAAGGAAAAACCCCTCTTGTTCTACTGGATTTCTTAGTGCAGAATTGTTTGGTACACAAGGTTGAGCTTTTGTCTGCCTTTCAGCTTGGACTGATGACAATCTGTAATGATTTGAGAAGGGGAGCACAGGGTTCAGTGATGCGTGGGTGATGACCACGTCTGTGAATTAAAACCAGCAAGTCGTCATTTTCCACATACACTCAAGAGTTATTCTTTTTTTTCTGAAGACAAGTCTCACTCTGTCGCCCAGGCCATGTCACAGCTCACCGCAGCCTCCAACTCCCAGGCTGAAGCCATCCTCCGGCCTCAGCTTCCTGAGAAGCTAGCGCTACAGGTGTGGACCCAGTTCAAGTTTTTATTTTTATTTTGTAGAGATAGAATCTCACTATGTTGCCCAGGGTAGTCTTGACCTTCTGGCCTCAAAGTGTCCTCCTGCCTCAGCTTCTCAAAGTGCTGGGGTTATAGGCATGAGCTACCATAAGAGTTGTTCTTTTTCTTTTCTTTCTTTTTTTTTTTTTTTTTTTGAGACAGAGTCTCTGTCTCGATTCTCCTGCCTCAGCCTCCTAAGTAGCTGGGATTACCAGTACCCACTACCAAGCCCAGCTAATTTTTGTATTTTTAGTAGAGATGGGGTTTCACCATGTTGGCCAGGCTGGTCTTGAACTCCTGATCTCAGGTGATCCACCCTCCTCGACCTCCCAAAATGCTGGGATTACAGGCGTGAGCCACAGGGCCCAGCCGAGTTATTCTTTATTAAAGTTATTCTACAAAGCCTCGTCCACATCTCCTTGGATTCGCTACTGGGCATGAGGGTCTTTCCCCTCTACAGTTTCTTTATCACCCAGACCTGCCAGCCTAGAAGGACAGCCATTTACACTCAGTCAAATAGGCATTCCTTTTCTTCTGAGGGTAAGACACAACAGAACAGGTAAAAGTGGTGTGCTCACCGTGGGGGGAGTGAGACAAACCAGGCATAAACCCCAGAGACTGCTGCCAGGATACTGGGTTGCTGGGTGCCAGAGGTCACAGAGCCATGGAAAGGGTTTCACAAATGACGAATTCGTTTTGTTTTATTCGTCTTTGTAGAAGGATTGCCTCGCCAAACTCACTACAGTTCAAATAGCTTTTCTCTCTGATTCCTGTACCACATTTTATATTAATTTCTCACATGATCCCTTTTGATGGGCAGAGGGAATGAGGGATGCAAGTCCAGACCCTTCCCTCTATTCAGGGCCACATCCAAGCACCAGACCTCCCCACGGGAGCAGCCGAGGCCTCTGCTGCCATAGCATCTTAATTCATCTTCCTCTTTCAATCCGCTCTCGCCCACACCTTTAAATATGTTGTTTCTGGTAGCATCTCCCAATACAATTCCCGAGCAGTAAAGTGGTAAAAACAGATTTCATTCAGGAACTCCCGTAACAGGGAGAAAGAGGCCTCAGTATAGAACAGGACTTAGTTTTGAACACAACAAGGACAAGTGGGGAATTTATAGGCCAGGAACAGGGTCAGGGTTCAGTGGGTGGAAAATCACTAAGATGAAAAAAAATCAGGGGTAAGGGAATCTGGCTATACTGACTCAACAAGATTCTTGCTGAAGGCTGACAAGGTGATCAGATACTGCCTGGGAGATGGTGGGGGATGAAGAATTTGATTTGGTGTCAAGGGTGATCAGGTAAGGAGAGAAGTAGATTCTCTCTGAACTGAATTCACAGGATTCTTGCTAAACTGCGACTCTGAAAAGAAAGGACACTGAAGCCCAAGGTCAAAGTCTAGTTGAAGAAAGGGGTTAGAGAAGCCTTACTAAAGTCTAGTCAAAGAGAGAGTATTTGTCACATGTATGTTTCTTGGGGAAACTGACCTATGACGCCAACGTAGAAACATCGGTCAACTCTGTTTGACTAGGCACAAAAATGTGTGCATGTGCACGCATACAGAATTCTATCTCTTCTTATTGTCATCGTTTGATTATTTTAAAAGATATTTTAAGTCCAATAAAGAATCACAATTTCAAAATAAATTTAAATGCTTTGAATTAAGTAAGCATAGTTTAAAAACAAAATCACTGATTAAAGATTTCTTAGGACACAAAAAGTATGAAGCATAAAAGAAAAATCTGATAAATTGGACTTTATCGAAACTTAAAATTCTACTCATTGAATGTCACTCAAAGACAAGCTAAAGATTAAGAGAAAAATATATGACAAAAATGTATCCGATAAAGGACTTGTGTCTAGAATATGTAAAGCACTCTCACAAAACAATAAGAATAAAAACAGCCCAGTTTGTTAAATGAACAAAAGATCCCTTCATTAAAGAAGAGACATGGGTGGCAAATAAGCCCATAAAAATATGCTAAACATCATTAATTATTAAGGAAATACAAATTAAAACCACAATAAAATATTGCTACACACCCATTAAAAGCGCAAAACAAACAAACAAACATTGATAATCTGAGTACTGACACAGATGTGGAGTAACTTGGATTGTCCTACATTGCTGATAGGAATACAAAATGGTACAGCAACTGGAAAAGAGTTTGGCAGTTTTTTATAAGGTTAAATAGGCATTTACCCTACGACCCAGCAATCCTGCTCCTTACTATTCACCCAAGAGAAATAAAAGCGTGTGTCCACACAAAGACCTGTACACAAATGTTTATAGCAGCTGTTCTTACATTGCTACAAAAGAAATACTTGAGGCTGGGTAATTTATAAAGAAAAAAGGCTTCACTGGTTCATGGTTCTGCAGGCTATACAAGCATAGTGGTGGCATCTACTTGGCTCCCAGTGAGGCTTCAGGGAGCTTCTACTCATGGCGGAAGACAAAGGGGCAGCCAGCAACTCACATGGCAAAAATGGAAGCAAGAGGTGTTGGCTGGTGGGGAGGTGCTACACTTTACAACAACTAGATCTCATGAAAACTCACTCACTATCTCAAGGACAGCATCAAGCCAGGAGGGATCTCCTCCTGTGACCCAAACACCTCCCCCCAGGCCCTACCTCCAGCATTGGGGATTACAATTCAGCATGAGATTTGGTGGGCTGCCTATGGTGGGTGGCTCACACTTATAATCTCAGCCCTTTGGAAGGCTGAGGAGGGAGGATTTGCTTGCAGCCAGGAGTTCAAGACCAGCCTGGGCAACATAGCAAGACTCCTGTCTCTACCAAAAATACATACACAAAAAAAATTAACTGGGCATGGCGGTGCACACCTGTAGTCCTAACTAATTGGGGGGGCTGAGGTGGGAGGACTGCCTGAGGCTAGGAGCTGGGGGCTGCAGTGAGCTAGGATTGTGCCACTGTACTCTAGCCTGGACAACAAAGACCTTATCTCTAAAAACAAAACAGGCCAAGCTTGGTGATTCACGCCTATAATCCAGCACTTTGGGAGGCCGAGAAGGGCGGATCACCTGAGGTCAGGAGTTCAAGACCAGCCTGGTCAACATGGTGAAACCCCACCTCTACTAAAAATATAAAAATTAGCTGGGTGTGGTAGCAGGTGCCTGTAATCTCAGCTCCTCTGGAGGCTGAGGCAGGAGGATGGCTTGAACCTGGGAGGTGGAGGTTGCAGTAAACTGAGATCGTGTCATTGCACTCCAGCCTGGGGAATAAGAGTGAGACTTCATCTCAAAAGCAAAACGAAACAAACAAAAACCACCTCAATGCATTATCTTTATCCTTGCTCATTTACTAATTTTATTGACTGTGCCACAGACTAGGGAAAACTTCATCAAATACGGCTCTGGCCTGTAGCTAGGAAGGGAATGAGGGAGAGCAGGCAGAGGTTACAGGACTAAAGGAGGGTTTTCCTAGACAGGCGGAGTCTGGGGCATGTGTTTAGGTGAAGGGAATGAGTTAATTTTGAGGGGAGAGACCAAAGTTACTGGAAAGAGGAGAGCTGACTGACAGATAAGAACACTAATCAGAATACTTGGTGGCAAACAACAGAAACCCAATTCAAACAACCTTAAGCCAAAAGAGACATTTTTGGCTCACATAACTGAAAACTCCAAGGCTTTAAAAACAATGTTGTCAGTGCTCTAGCTCTGTATTTCTTGGCGTCATTAGCCTCTCCTTGGCTTTGTTCTCAGGCAGGCACACCCTGTATAAGATGGTTAGGCTTATATTGGGCAGATAGCTGCAATCCCAAAGAAAATAATGCAACTGACTCCACCCACCAGGGCCACATCCGCCCTTGAAACAGACTCTAATTGGCCTTGTTTGGGACATGGGCCAAAGCATGCTACGGAGGCAAAGTCATATTATTGGCAACCCAAAGCACATGGAAAGTGGAAGCGGGAATTAGAAAAAGAAGGAATGCCCTGAAGACAGAAAAGGAAAATGACAGTAGGTGTTTGTCACAGACCTACAGATGGGGAAGAGGATGAAATTCAAAGGAAAAATTCAAAGGTCAGATCCTAGGGGATCACTTTTATGACAGTAATTTTTTTTTTTTGAGACAGAGTTTTGTTCTTGTTGCCCAGGCTGGAGTGCAATGGCATGATCTCGGCTCACTGCAACCTCTGCATCCTGGGTTCAAGTGATTCTCCTGCCTCAGCCTCCCAAGTAGCTGGCTTTACAGGCATGCGCCACCATGCCTGGCTAATTTTTTTGTAGTTTTAGTAGAGACAGGGTTTCTCCATGTTGGTCAGGCTGGTCTCGAAATCCTGACTCTTAGGAGATCCTCCTGGCTCAGCTTCCCAAAGTGCTGGAATTACAGGCGTAAGCCACCTCGCCCGGCTGACAGTGAATTTTTTTTAACTTGACTGAGGTAAGGGTTGGCCAGGTACCTGTTAAAAATGTAATTTCTGGGTGTGTCTGTGAGGGCATTTCGGGAATAGGTAAGCATTTCAATTGGTGACAGAGTGACCTCCTCTCCCACTAATGTGTGCAGGCATCATCTGATCCTTTGAGGGCCCAAACAGAACAAAAGGTGGAGGAAGGGTACATTTACTCTGTCTCTTCTTGAGCTGGGACATCCATCTCCTGCTGTTGGACATCAGTGCTCCTGGTTCTCAGGGCTTTGAAATCTAGCGCTTACAGCAGTGGCCCCCCGGGGTTCTCCGGCCTTTAGCATGGGCCTGGGAGATGTACCATCAGCTCCCCTGGTTCCCAGGCCTTCAGACCCAGAATGTATTAGACTTGCTTCTCCAGCTTGCAAACAGAGGAAATTCTCGGCCTCCATAATTGTATATTTATATACAATTGTGTATAAATATATATATATATAATTGTATATTTATATACAATTGTGTATATATATATATATATAATTGTATATTTATATACAATTGTGTATATATATATATATATATATATGTATAATTGTATATCTTGGCCTCCAACATATATACATATGAGAATTAGCTCACACAATTATGGAGCTAATTCACACACACACACACACACACACACACACACACACATATATATATAAATTCCAAAAATTATTTTATATATATATATGTATATCTCCTATTGGTTCTGTTTCTTTGGCAAATTCGAATATACCTTCTCATGATCTCATTCGAATACCGATAGGAATGAGCTAATGTAACCGTAGTAAGTTCATTGCCCACTGCACACAGCATGTCAGTACGCTGAGATTTCGAGTTGCAGCATAGGAAGAGGTTTAATCGTAAGGCCAGCGAACAAAGAGAGGGGAGGAAACCTCAACTCCATCTCCCCAGGGAGTTTAGGGCTAGGGTTTTTAAGGGTTTTGGAGCGGACTGAAGTGTGATCGTTGACTGGTCCAGGAGTGCAGGGTGAAGTCTCGGGATGCGGAGATGAAGCAACTCGATTCTCATGTTGAACTGATTCCTCTGTGAGGGCCGTTAAACTGGCTGTTAGCTGTTTCCCTGGAATTCAGGATCTGCTTAAACAACTCTTAAACGAAAGCCTTGTGATTCTAATATCAGAAATTCTATCTACCAGCCCAGTGGGGATATAAATGGTTAATATCTCGTGTTATGTGACTTTCGGTTACAAGTAAGTGACTCAACGTGCAGCCTGATGAATGCTTAATTATAACTCTATTTCTGTCCAGAATTCTTGTTAACTCCGGAAGGATGGCTTCAGTAAGTCTGGATGAAATGGAGAAAGGCCAGATGGTTTTACTGGGGAGAGCGAATGTGGTCAGGAAAATGAGGCCATGCAGGGCTGTTAGCCCCTATTTTCTCTACCAAGTAAGAGGTAAGGTCATTTTCTGAGAGTGAATGAGGAAAAGTAGAAGAACTAGGGGACTGGAAAGAGTGGTGAAAGGTTTAGAAGGGGAGGTGCTGGGGAAGGGACGCACAGGGAGCAACAAGATTGCTAGAGGGCACTGAGGTTATCTAAGTAGGAACACACAAGGAGGCATGAACGCTGGATTTCATTTCCATGTATCCTCTTAGTGCTGTGGTCTTCGACATGTCATGGCATTGAGGTTGGTGATAAAACATTCTACTCACCGCTCAAGGCAAAGGTACACTATATTCTCCATCAGACTGTACCCCTATCTCACACTCCTCCAAGCTTCACGGCATTTGGGGCCACTCGAGAGAGCCCTTATCATATTTACGTAGTACTAAAGTATCCTGCCAGCCACACTGATCAGGTTCCTGAACTTGGAGACTGACTTTGTATGGTAAGTCCAAGTACTGATGACTGGAGTTTCTTTGGAAAGCAAGTAGTAAAAGTTGGGATGGAGATGGATTTATTCTAAAATGTATCTGAATCTATTTAGTTCTTGGGATTAGGCAGCAAAAAATTTAAGATTGAGTTTGATTAGTGAGGACAATACGTGTGTGTGTGTGCATGTGTGCCTATTAACTTGCCTGCAGTACTGTGCTCTCTTGAAGGCAGACCTCTTGTCTGACTAATCATCATGTTTGCACAAGTCCCAACGTGGTGCTTTCCATGTGGTGGGTGCTAAATATTTATTGAATGAATAAATAAAAACTTCCAGGCCAGACACAGTGGCTTGGGAAGCCAAGGTGGGAGGATCGTTTGAGCCCATGAGTTCCAGAACAGCCTGGGCAACATAGCGACTCCTATTAAAATTTTTTTAAAAATTAGTCAGGTGTGGTGGTGCACACCTGTAATCCCAGATACTCAGGAGGCTGAGGCAGGAAGATTGTTTTAGCCTAGGAATTCGAGCTTGAAGTGCTATGATCATGCCATTGCACTCCAGCTGGGTGATAGAGCAAGACCCTGTCTCAAATAAAAAAAAAAAAAAAAAAATAGAAAAAAGAAAAAAAGAAATAAAAACTTCCATGTTTCCTTTTCCCACTTTTCTTTGTTCCTCCTAAACTTTACTGTCCCATTAAGATAATTTAAGGTGAAACCAAAAGAATAATTTTAAAGAGCTGCTCTTGTAACTGGGACTGGTTCCAAGTGCAATTATAATCACGTGCTTTCATTTTCCATTTCTGCCCCTCCTATCAGAGGAAACCTGAATCAATTTCAAGAGATAAATTCCACTGCTTGTGTGAAATGTTCTGGCTTGTAGTCAAATGGACGTTGCAGGAGTATATAAAAATGACTTTGTTTTCCACACACATGAATTCATTTAGGCAGTACACAGTTTTCATTTCTTATTACCTTTTGGGAGGGTAGAGGATCAGGGAATTTAAAGGTAGCATTTTTGTATGAAAACTGCTGAATAAGGAATACCTAAGTAGCAAACAACTGGCTGAACCACCTTCGCGCTTCTGAGATAAGGGGGCACATTGTTTATTGTGCCTGAAACCTGTTTTCAACACAAGGATTATACCTGCTTTGCTTCAGAAGGAACAATAATAGCATGCAGCCTTGAACATACACGTACAGCTCTGCTCCTTGTTCTTCGTTTGTAACTGTATCCTTAGACAAGGCTGAATCTCCTCGGCTCTAACAAAAAGACTAAAAGGTTCTGATAATGGCTGAAATGTCTTAGTTTCTGCATGTTTATGTATCCATTAGGCATTAACACTGAGTTGTGTTTAATAAATATTCATTGAAGGAGTGGAGGAGTAAAGAAACAGACTCTGCTGGTAGAGAATAAAACATGTTTTTAGGAGGAAGCAGAGACTTTAGACTCTATCCTGCCCAAGCTGGAGTGGATCGGTGCAATCATGGCTCCCTGCAGTCTTGAACTCCTGCATTCAAGCAATCCTCTCTCATAGCTAGGACTACAGACATGCACCACTAATGTTTAAATAATTTTTGTAGAGATATTTATGTTGCCCAGGCTGGTCTCAAACTATTGGGCACAGTGATCCTCCCACCTTGGACTCCCAAAGTGCTGGGATTACAAGCATGAGCCACTGTGTCCAACCTAGACTTTTTCATTTTATTTTAATTTTTTGAGATGGAGTTTTGCGCTTGTTGCCTGGACTGGAGTGCCATGGGACAATCTTGGCTCCCTGCAACCTCTGCCTTGTGGGTTCAAACGATTCTCCTGCCTCAGCCTCCCAAGTAGCTGGGACTACAGGCATGTGCCACCACGACCAGCTAATTTTGTATTTTTAGTAGAGACAGGGCTTCACCATGATGGTCAGACTGATCTCGAACTCTCGACGTCAGGTAATAAATCTACCTCGGCCTCCCAGATTGCTGGAATTACAGGCATGAGCCACTGCACCCAGCCAAGACTATTGTTTGCAAGTACCCTAGAAATGTGTTCATAGACTCAAGAATTTGGAGGAAGAGAAGAAATACACACCTTCAATGATAGACTTAGGATGAAGGTTAATCAGCTCCAAAGTGGGTGCATCCACATTTCAATTCAAATCAGCCATAAATGTTATCTAAGTAGGAATGCACAAGGACGCATGAACATTGGATTTAATTTCCCTTTGTACTATTAGTGCTGTGGTCTTTGACATGTCATGCAATTCTCCTGAGCCTGTTTCCCCATATAAATGACATAGAAACATGTGTAGGATTGAGCCTGGCTTATTTATTTACCCAACAAATATTCATGTGCCAGTCATATGGGATAAAAAAGCAAAAAAAGACAAGATCCCAGCCTTTGAAGAGCTTATAGTATAGTGGGAAAGATATACAAATATGGGTGGTGTAATCGGGCAGTAAAAAGAAGAATGCCTGAATCAGACTGGGGAACCCAGGAAATCTTCCTTGGGTAGGCAATGCTTACACTGAGAGCTGAAGAAGCAGGAATTAGACAAATATGGGACAGTCATTTCGGACCAAACGGGCAGCTGTGCAGAGGCAGAGTGGCATGCATCAGCTGACTTTTTCAGGAACTGTTACCCATAGTTCAGTACCACTGGACTGGATCAAAGGTTGTATGGCAGGGAGAGATAGCTCATGGGGCAGGAGAGCCAGGCAGAGGCCAGAGCCTGACCAGCCTCGGGTGCTATGCTTAAAGAGAGTGAACTTTACAACCAAAAGTACGGGGAAACCCCTTTACCACCAAAGGTACGGGGAAACCCAGGAGTCTGAAGGAGGCATAGGTAAAAATTAGATTTCTTTTCACCAGGAGCACTCTGGGCACGAGGTGGGGACAATACTGTAGTGGGGACAGCCTGGAGGTAGGAGGTCCAGTTTAAGGCCCCTTTGATAATCCAGACCAGCAAAAAAAATGAGTCTTAGCTGAAGTCATGGGGATGGGGAGGAGGAGATTTGCAGGGATGGCATTCACAGGGCAGGGGGAGAGGACAGGCAGTGAAGGAAATGAAAGAGTCTAAGATGATTCTCATCCAAGTAGATGGATGACATTGCCATTCACAGAGGTGGCGATCACAGGAGGAGGGGCAGGTCTGGGAGGGGAGTAGGTGGGGAAGCACAATGCTTTCCATTCACGGCAGGTTTGGTTTCACTGTCTGTGAGTCATTTGTGCAGAGGTGTCCAGGAGACAATCGGCTATATGGGTCTGGACTAGAAGTATGGATAGGAAATAGTAGCCAAGACTGCTAGCTGTCCCCCAATATTTGTTTCTTCTTATTTCATGGTAATAGGATTCCTTCCCTCCCTTCCCGTTTTTTTATAGGGGGCAGGGTGCATGGCCACCTGGAATTAAAACTACATTTCCCCGCTTCACTTGCAACTGAATATGGTCCTCTGACTAAGGCATGTATGACTAAGACTGAGTATGGTCATATGACTAAGACAATGAGAAGTTCTGGAAACCTTAATTAAGCTTCAGCCCACGTGTACTCTGTGCTCCTTCATCTCCCTCTGTCGCTTCTGCCATTTGCCTTCCTGGAAGATAAATGCTACCATCTTGGACAATACAGATGAGACCACTGAAAGAAGACAAGAGAGAAGGGTCCTGGGCGGGGGTCATCACATTGCCCTGCTGCAGAAGGGACCACTCACGCTGTCCCTGGGAATCACGCTTCCTAGAGCTGCTCAGCACTCAGCCCATGAGGCCGTAAAGGGGGACCCAGAGAGAGGGTCTCAGACCTCACAGAGCTTCTGGACTGTTTACACAGACGTTATCTGAGAAAGAAAAAAACATTCCAAAACTTAGCTTTTGCTTAAGCTTTTAAGCCCACAGTATTTTAGTTTTCTTTTCTTCCTGCAGCAAAATGTAATCCTAAGGCACACAGGGAGTCACCAGCCTACGGGAGGATGTTGAAACCACAGTAAAGGATCAGGTCAGCCGAGGACCCTGTAGAGAGAGACGGCAAAGGACGATGCCAGGAGGTAGGGGCAGGCACTTGAAGGGGCCCTCACACTCCTTCCTTTGGCCATTGGGAAATGTTCCTTTAGCATTTGCTCTTTGCTTCCTCACCCAGCCTCTGGAATGAGAATGTCCTCTCTACGCTAAAACATCACCATTAAGTCACAGGCTTCTTTCGCCTAACCTTAAAGAATCACGGTTGGCTGTGGGGTGAGAAGAGCAGCAGCATTGAGTTTTACGGCTTTCTTGAGATAACATTTACATACTAAATAATTCACCCATTCAAGTGTATGATTCAATGTTTTTGACTATTTTCATGGAGCTATTCAGCCATCACCACAATCTAATTTTAGAGCATTTTTGCCTGCAAAAAGAAATGGCATTCAATTACTCACCAGCAGCCACTCCGCATTCCACAGCAATGATTTTTAACTATGCCATTGTTGATTCCTTCTGAATCGAAACTAAACCAACTAGTGAAACCAATTGCCTTAGGTGTAGAAAAGCAGAGAATGATAAAGCTGAGGAGACTGAGGTTCAGAGAGGTTCAGTTACCTGCCCAAGGGGACCCACAGAGTGGCAGAACCAGGCACTCTGGCTTTCCCTCCAGTGCCCTTTCACTTTCTGAATGGGAATCCCATAAGTACTTTTTGAAAGAAAGTTACAGAATACCATGGTAGAAAATTTATCTTTTTCTCTCTTTAACTTTTCATTTAGAAATAATTTCAAACTTACAAAAAATTGCAAGAATGCTACAAAAAAAACTCCCATATGCCCATCACCTAAATTCCTTAATTGTTAACATTTTACCACATTTGTCTTTCAATCTTTCCCTGTATTTTTAGACATTATTGTTCTGAACAATTTGAGGCAGGTGCAGACATAATGTCTCATTATCTCTTAATACTTTATTGCGCATTTTCTAAAAGCAGGACATTCTCCTACATAACTAAGTAGAAACATTGACACAATGTTACCATTTATTCACAAATAACCTTCCAATTTTACTTTCTGTCCTGATAATATCCTTGATGGGTCCAGAATGCAGTTGAGGGTTGGTTGTTGGAAGCAATTAATTTGGAACAGTTCCTCAGCCTTTCCTTGCCCTGCATGCCTTTGACGTTTTCAAAGGGTACAGCCAGTTATCTGTAGAATACTCCCCAGTTCGGGTTTGTCGGATGCTGCCTCATGATTAGCTTTAGGTCATGCAATTTTGGCAGGAACACCACGCAGAGCAATGTTTTGTTCTCAGTCTATCATATCAAGGGTACACGATGTCAGTTTGTCCCATTACTGGTGACGTTAAATTAAAAAGGAGTAATAACAGTTAAGCATTTTGTTGGAAGATAACTGAGATGATGTAAATATCCTGTTTCTCATCAAACTGTCATCCGCTAGTTTTTGCATCCGTTGATGATTCTTGTCTAAATTAATTTTCATTTTGATGGTTGCCAAATGGTGATATTCTAATTCCATTTCTCTTTCTCTCTTTCCTCTCTCTCGCCTTTTTTTTGAGACAGGATCTTGCTCTGTTGCCCAGGCTGGAGTGTAGTGGCACAATCACAGCTCACTGCAACCTGAACATCTTACGCTCATGCAATTCTCCAACCTCAGCCTCCTGAATAGCTAGGACTACAGGCACACACTGCCATGCCCAGCTAATTTTGTGGGTTTTTTTTTTGGTAGAGACAGGGTTTTACCATGTTGGTCAGGTTGAGGTCCAGCTCCTGACCTCAGGTGATCCACCTGCCTTGGCCTCCCAAAGTGCTGGCATTATAGGCATGAGCCACCGTGCCCGGCTTTTATTCTTGATATTCCCTTTGCTTCTTTATTGCCCTCACTTTGGCCTGTGGAAGTCTCTTCAAGCTGGTCCCTGTGTCCTCTTCCATCCTGAGCATCATCCCCCTTTCTGGCTCAAGAAGATGCTTCAGGCTCATCTTGGACATTCTCTGCCCAGCCTGTATATTAGCCTCCTTTGACTGCCATCTCAAATTACCACAGATTTGGAAATGACAGAAACTATTCCCTTACAAGAGTTCTGAAACCAGTGTCGCCGGGCTGAAATTAGGTACTGGAAGGACCACACTCCCTCCGGAGCCTCTGGGGGACGCTCTATCTCCTGCCCCTTCCAGCCTGGGGTAACTGCTGGCACTCCTAGACTTGTAACTGAATCCCTGCCTCCATTGTCAAGCTGTCCCCTCTTCTGTCCGTAATCTTCCCCTGTCACTCTCTTAAAAGGATGCTTGTGATGGCATTTAGGACCCACCTGGCTAATCCAGGATAATCTCCTCATTTAAAAATCTTTCACTTAATCACACCTGCAAAAATCCTTTTTCCAAATAAGGTAACATTTACAGGTTCCAGGTATTAAGATGTAGATTTCTTCGAGTGGGCCAGTTTTAAGCCGACCACATCCTGGAATCAGCCATTTCTTGATGGACTCCTACTTTCTTTTAATAAAGAATAATATCTAGAAGCCACGATGTGGATGCTAGGTATGCTCATTGCTATTTGGGTGTCTTTACTTTCAGGCATTCTGTGCAGATAGAGCTAGGAAATTAGGTAGATAGGTAGATAGATATGTCTATGTATGTATGTATATGTGTATCTCTATATATGTATATATTTGTATATACACACACAATACACATGAATCTTTGTTATATATTTACGTTAAAAACCAGTAGTTCACACCAATACTTTCAGTTCTACCAACAGCACAGCTTTTCCTCTAGCCTTCTTTCATTCTGTATTTGTAACTCAAATATAGATCTCTCCAACAGTGAGAGGCCCGGCCCTCCTCATTCTCAATATGTTTACTTATTCGCTCAATTCCCCTGTAACCAGTCTCCTAATCATACCAGCTAAATCTACTCAGCCCTGTTACTGCCAACTGCACCAACTTTAGGGGATGAATCCCATCAGCCCTAGGAAAGGGAAGGGCAAAGAAACCTTTTAATAGAAAAAGAGGCACAATGTGATTTTGTTAGAGAAATAGAAATGTCAGTGTTGAAGATAAAGCTTTCTTCCGCTAAGCTCAAAGCACCTTCATTTGCGAGCTCACATTTGTGATGCTCGGAGACAGGGCCTTAAGTCCCAGGAATGAAAGAATGACTTTTGTAATCCAACATCCTCAAGAGCTTCTCTCTAAAGGCTTCAAGATGACTGTGAAAGGTTCAGAAATTCCCCACCACAGCACACATGCACACATTTCATGCTGCATTTTCTCGTCCTTCAAAAAATGGGCATTGCCAGACATGCTGAATCTCAAATTGCTTATAGACAGACGATTTTTTCATTTGAATGAACACCTTTATGCTTAAAAACCTTAGAAGACCCTGGGGGGAGCAATTTCAACATCCATGCAGAGACAATCACAGATGATTTTGCCCCTCACTAACTCTCTCTGATGTTATTAATGGGAAGAAGGGTGGAGTTCAGCATTGCCACCTAAATTACCCTAGACGAACACCAGATTTCTAGTTCTATTGTGTAGCATCGTTGTTTACAACAACACCTAACGTGGTTTTCCTATGGGAAAGTTGAGGTGCGGCGTGAAGGCGGGGGCGGCAGCAGAGGGCAATCAGCGGATTCAAGGCATTTGGGTGCCTCTTAGGGACAGAGTTCTCCCTGCTCTCTGGATTTAAGAGCTGCTCTTTGCTCTCTAATGAGAAACAAAGTTGGGGGTGGGGATCCCTATCTTAGCTGTTGCAATCCCTGGGCTGCTTCAACGTTAATAACATTCCAAAAATGCAACAGACTTTGTTTTTGCTGCTACCGCGTATGCCAGGCATCTGGGGTGAGAGGAGGAAAATGGAAACCTGAAAGCGTGTGAAACTGGAATGATCGAGGTAGCTTTTGGTAACAGGGACTGGGGCTAATTTTTCGGTGTTGATGACAAAGGTTCAGGAATCAAAGGGAGAAAAAAAGGAAAAAAAAATCTCTGCTTACTACACGTCGTTGTTCTAAAAAGACAGATATGTGGACAAAGAGGAAATGACAAGGCAGATTTGCAATAACGGAGCCTTTTTTACAGGGTGTTTGCGGTGTGACCATAAAACAAAGAGAATTTTAATCCCTTCAAAGTGGCCACCCAGCCAATCTGTGCACAATTCTAAGGAGAATGTGGTCATTGAGAACATTTTGGAAACAGTTTTTGGAGTGAGCTTCAGAGTCACTTAATGAACCACATAAAATTTTAGGATAGTGACAACGGCAGCAATTTTTTTCTCACTAAAACTAGAACGGCCAGCCATTTCTTATCCACTTCTCTTAATTTGACTATAAAATACGTGAGATTCTAAAAAAAAAAAAAAATCATCCTAAAAGATCTCTGGGGGAAAGACATATCATTAGTGATAGTTACAATCTTGAAAACTACTTACTGAGCTTTCTGAGATGTGCAGACATTTTGCATTCATTTTTTTCTATCTTTTTTCTCCTTTTACCGTTGAAGAAACTGAGGCTCAGGAAGAAGTTAAACAACGAGGTCAAGGAGGCAACAGGTGAACTGTGGCAGAACGTGATTTGCATCCAGGTTCACCTGCCTCCAAAGCTTACACTCCTTTCCCTGTGCTCCACTAAATGAGTACCTCCCAAGCTTTGGAGCCACGGAATAAGCCCTAGAAGCACGTGTTGGCCCCAAAAGTGGCCATTTCAAAGGCACGATGCTCCTTTGCTTGCAAAAATTCTTGTTTGATTTGTTTAAAGTCTATTGTTTAATTGGTCCCATCTCATTTTATTTCACATAGAAAATGTTTACAACTGAAATAATGGAAAGTGATCCGTGAGCGAACGTGGCAAATGTTAACATTACCATTTGGAACAATGAGTCTCAGGAACCGGAGGTGGGAGGGGTGCTTGTGCTCACCCACAGAATCTCCAGGGCAATGGCTGGGGGCCTGGTCTGAAAACAAAGCAGTGCTTTCTTCTCGTGCTTTTGTGTCCCCTGATATTTAATTTATTTTGAATGTCAGAAAATGAAAGAAGGGCGTGAGACGTTTTAAAATTTATTAAAAGGCACAGGTTTTCAAAAGCTTGTAAAATACTATATAAGAAGACATCCATTTCAATATTATACATATCTTAGCCTTGGTACAAGAAAACACTGGTAAAAGCTAGAGGTACAGAAGTCAAAGAAAACATACCTCTCAATGCCCATTGTTTAATAATTCAATGCAAACCTTCCTTATTATGCCTCTAAAAAAATCACTATTGTTCTGAGAGGAGAGCTGGGAAGAGGCTGCAGCAGCCTCTGGGCACTGAAGACGCAGCTTGTGAAGTTCCAGAAACGGAAGACAGAAGACGTTCAAACCTGTTCTGTTGTCCTAACTGCAGCCCTGGTGGTGAGAGACAGACACGATTGAGCATCTGCTCAATGGCAGTTGTGGATGGCGGGGGATTTTTTCTGAACAGGTTTGTAGCTGCTGTGTAAACAGCTGGGTTTACGAAATTGCTCCATTTGTACTAGCCTATTGTTTGATTAAAGAATTTGAGCGTGTGGCCTTGTGCCTCAAGAAGGCCAGAGGGGTTGCTTATTGGCTGGGTGAAATGCTACCTTTAAAAAGCACTGTAATCTCTTCTCAGCCTTTTGGCTAAGATCAAGAGTAAAGGGGACTATGTGTTCAGGGACTTCAATCTCACCCTCATTCTGCTTATTTCTGTCCCACTCTTCCTTTGTATTCTTCTTACTTTTTATTACCTGTGTCTAGATGGTAAGAGTCATAGCTCCAGGGACTGTGTCTGTTTTATTCACCAGTGTACGCTCTGCACATAGCATAGGACTTGGCACATGGTAGGTACTCAGTGAATGAGCAAAGCAAATTCTCTTGCTGTATTTTGCTCGGGGCTCTGTGCTGGTCATCGTCCAGACTTTCTTCGAGTTCATTGGGTCAAATTCCAAATGAAGCAGGAGAGTCCGTTTTTAATGATGCGTGGACAGGTTGCCACCGCCAGGCCCTTCTTTTCACCATTTGGAAAGCAAACCACTGCTACCCCCTTCTGCCACTGTCAACAGTATCCTCCCCAGCCTGTTAGAAAGAAATTGGCACTTTGATACATTATTCTTGAAGTCTCCATCAATCCTTCCTATGGAAATGCAAAATCTGGATTATCTCTACGGCTAAATGTCTGGGGCTTGGACTCCTTGGGGTGGAAGCCAGGAAGGGATGGAGCCCTGGCCAGTGGCCAGTGTCATCAGTATACGCTACAGAGACAGCTCTCCAGAGGGGGTCTTCGGTCCAAGCCAAGAGGACTGCCACTGGATGGGTCTGAAAGGAGACCAGCTGCAAAATGGAAATGAGTGTGTTGTAAGCAGACAAGGGGCGGGCAAGGAAAGCCACAGCAGAAGCAAGGCTGAAGTAGGAGGAGTCAGCACAAGACAAGGTCATGGAAGGACAAGGAACCCTTCTGGGCAAATCCCATCCATGCCACCAAACACAGAACAGGTCCTCCAGTCATATTTTCAGGGCTATAAAATGTCCAACACTATAAGGAGGGCATTTAAAGGAGAAGATTTAGACAAGAAGAACTGAGGCCACTGAGAACAGAGCGAGGGCATAGGACAACAGTTCTCATTAGAACCTTAGAATCACCTGGGAACATTTGAGACCCATGGATGCCAGAGCCTACCCCTGGAGATCCTGATTTAATTGGTCTGCAGTGAGGCTGAAACATCAGTGGGTTTACAAGCTCCCCAGGTGATTCTTTTTTTTTTTTTCTTTTTACTACAATCAGAAGAAAACATATTTTAATTTAATTTGGACTTAAACTTTTTTTTTTTTTTTTGAGATGGAGTCTCACTCTGTCACCCAGGCCGGAGTACAATGGCGCAGTCTTGGCTCACTGCAACCTCCACCTCCCAGGTTCAAGCAATTCTTCTGCCTTAGCCTCCTGAATAGCTGGGATTACAGGTGTCTACCACCACACCCGGCTAATTTTTGCATTTTTAGTAGAGATGGGGTTTCATCATGTTGGCCAGGCTGGTCTCAATCTCCTGACCTTGTGATCCTCCCGCCTCGGCCTCCCGAAGTGCTGGGATTACAAGCGTGAGCCACCTCACCTGGCCATTCCCCAGGTGATTCTAATATGCAGCCAGGTGTGAGAAACACTGGCCTAGGAGGTCAAGCAAAGGTGAACATCAAGTGGGGAGAAGATGTTTACCTACTCAGCTCCTTGTGCCACAACTGAGGACTCTCACCTGCTGGCCTAGCTCACCTCAGGCAGTGGGACCTAGTCCCAGCCTACTCATGGTTTAGGGACATTTTAAAAAGCTGATTTTAGTGGCTCAGGTGACTGGGCCAATTGGAACAGATGCCTCAGTTTTCTCCTTTTGCTAACCAGACTGTGACTTAAATCAACTTGGAGCCTAAAAGCCTTACGTCGTAAGCGGACGACAGAATTGAATACAACACAGAGGTTTAACTTTAGACTAGTTAAACTAGTCTAGTTAGACTAGGGCTGCCAGCAGCAAATAAGAATACAGACTGCCCGGCTAAATTTTAATTTCAAATAAACCATGATAATTTTTAGTATGTCTTATGAAATATTTAGGACATATTTATCCTTAAAAGTATTCATTTATCTGAAATTCAAATTAACATAGCATCTTGTATTTTATCTGGCAATCCGACTTTAGATTCAAATGCTGTGTTTTAATTTAAGAGCATGGCTAGCTTTTTAGAAAAGAAGTGGAAAGGATTGGGTTACTGTAGACACTGAGTTGGGTGGCTGCGGATATCGATTATCCAGCGACATCCACATTCACACCTGCTTTGCCAACATAACGAACAGTGCCCCCCTTCACTCTCTAAAGTGTCTAGTTTGAATGATAAATTATATGGTCATATAAATAAAACAGGACAGAAGGCCCCCCCACCCCACTGGGAATGTCATGTGACCAGCTGGTGACGGTCAGGCCATTGTTAGCTGTCTTTCTACAATAATAATTGGTGGCAGCCAGCTCCAGGAAAAGGCATTCTCCCTACAGAGAGAAGAAGCCTGAAGCTGCTGATCCTCAGCTTCCTGAGAAGATCCCAGGAGTTGGGCCTGCGGGCTCACACATGCCCACAGAGTCAAAATGGTGGAGTTTAACTGGTACATGATCTTCCAGCAGCATTCCGCCAGTCAAGGGAAGGATGTTTCAAGTGAGCATAAGTTCATCTCCAGTGAACACTCTGTGTATGCTCACCTCCCAAGTGCTAGCAGGTCACCACACATACGGACAAACCATCCTCAAGGGAGAAGGGATGCAAGGCCCCAGAAGAAACCCCAAGTCAGACCCCACTTGTCCTTCAAGTGGCCCGCTTGGACCTTTTCCAAGTGTCCTTCCTTCCTTCCCACCCTTGTCTAAAGCTTTTTAATAAACTTTCATTCCTGCTCTAAAACTTGCCTGGGTCTCTCCCTCTGCCTTATGCCCCTCAGTGGAATTCTCCTTCTGAGGAAACAAGAATTGAGGTTGCTGCCTACCCGCATGGATTCCCCACTGCTCACAGTTCCATGCACAGTGACCCAGACTGTGAATATTTGGCTCTACTCAGTAAGACAAGGTTATAGTTGGTAAGTCCTACATAAGAGATCTCTGGTTTTCTTTCTGAAAGCCTGAGGAAACAGCACGTGACCTCCACCCGGGCTGTTACTGTTAAACCCATTATAACTTGCTGACTCACTGTTGTCCTTCTCGGAGTAGACCCCGGCCACCCTAGGGCCTGCGGGAGGCTGGGATGGCAACTCCCCTCTCTGCCATCAGCATGCCCTGCACCCCGCTGGGAGCAGCAAGAGCTATAAACCTTTACCCTCTCTTGGGCTTCAGACTCGTGACTTGCCCACCAGAAGTGAAGACTAAGGGACGTTGCAGTCAAGCTGCTTTCATATTTATCTATAGCTGGTGTCTTTAATCTGCCTGTAAAGGACAACTTGGCTAGAGGAAAAAAACATGTTCTCAGCTTTATCTTTGTGACGAGGAAATAAGTCTAACCAGATGAACACACTCAACACTAAACTGATTCTGCTGTTTGTTCTATTCTGTCACTCTGTCTGTGTCACTCTAACTGTAGTGGCCTGCTCACACATCACGCCTTAGGCATTTCAGAAAATATCAGCCCTGGGCCATGGACCTGATTCAGATATGTGCCCAGCCTTCCTCTCTGTGCATACCCCATCCATTACCGAATAGCGCGTGTCCCTTGACAGCCTCACTGCATACTCAGCGCCCGATGGCGGCCTCAGGTTTGTCTCCTTGCTTTGATCACCAGGCTTTCTTCTCCGGGTTATCAGATTTGACCCTTTTTCCGAGTGTGCCTCTGCTTGACTTAGGTCTTATAGATCCCTGGGTTACAGCATTCGTACGCTCTAAGAGGCGTAAGAGATATACCTTCTGTTATCTCTGCTTTCATGGGACCCCTCAGGACATTATACCTGAGACCCTGGATACCTTAGTTCCCTGCCTATCACTTAATTGGGATAATCATTCTGCCTAGGTAACGTCACTCACAGCACAGCCATATAATTCAAGTGTCCCAGATCTCACCATTCTGGGAGTACCACGTACAGTCATAGTTCTTGTCCAGAACAGCAGTCGGTTCAGTCTTTCCTCCTCTTTCTGCACCTCTCCCCAAAAATGCCTGAGTTACTTCCCTTGTCTGCATATTGGCCTCCACAGAGCTGCCTCCTGGAAAGAAAATAGGAGCTCTGATGAGTACTTGCAAGCCAATCTCCACACCCACTGCTTTCCAGACTGACCAGAGAGCCTCGCTGCCACAGCCAAAGTGGATGCCTGGTCTCCTGCTGACACCTGCACGGCCTAGGAAGGCCAAAAAGGAAAAAAGAACTCTCTTTTTTTTTTTTTTTTTTTTGAGATGGAGTTTCACTCCTGTTACCCAGGTTGGAGTGCCGTGACACAATCTTGGCTCACTGCAACCTCCGTCTTCCCGATTCAAGCGATTCTCTGGCCTCAGCCTCTGGAGTAGCTGGGACTACAGGTGCCTGCCATCACACCCAGCTAATTTTTGTATTATTGGTAGAGTTGGAGTTTCACCACATTGGCCAGGCTGGTCTCCAACTCCTGACCTCAGGTGATCTGCCCACCTTGGTCTCTCAACGTCCTGGGATTACAGGCATGAGCCCCCGTGCCAGGCCAGAACTCTAACTTTTTAAAATTAAATTATTATGACCATACCCACTTGCTGGTCTTTGATTTTTCCAGACCAACTTGTGGTTTTATCTTCCCACTGAGCTGTAGGGGCACCTATAGCTTCTCACAGATCAGGATGGACAATGACAGAGAAAGTTCTCCCAGACAAGCCTCAGCCAGGCTGAGTACCCAACCACTCCAGGCAAAGCAACTGCTCTGAGCTGCCAGATAACCCAGTGCTGAGGGCTGTCAGCATGTCTAAATCTCCATGGATCTCCTGTTCCCCAAATCCCTGCTGTGTACTCCACCCACCTCCTGCAACACCACCTGTTACCCTGGCTGGATTGTTCCAACAGCAAATGCCAGGTCCCTAGTGCCCACTGCATCCTCTGTGGTCATGGAGACTCCCCTCCTTGGCCACTTCTTGCCATATCTGCAGCTGGGGCTGCCACTAAGTATCTGGTCACTACTGTGATTTGGGTTTGGTCTTTCCAAGTACCCTTCAGTCAAATGCCTTCTGAGCACCCCTTCCAACAGTGTGCTGGGGTAAAAAACAGCACAGATGGAAGAGAAGAGCATGCTCAAGCAGGAGCAACCACTGAGAAGTGCCGGGGGGAGCACAGCAAATATACCAGATAACCTGGTTCCTGACAACCTTTCTGTGCCCTCTTCTATTATCGCTAGTTCACTGAGCCTGGAACACAGTGACCCAAGCCCCACTGTGGGACTGAAAATAGAAAGGCCAATTCAGATTTTCCCTACCCTAAGATGACTTACCATACGAAACCTTTTAAAAATGTAAGCATGGGGTTCTTTGATATTCCTAGAACAAGGTGGATTCAGCAGATATTTAAAACATAATTTAATTCGCTAAAAACTAGACACTTTTAAAAGGAGTTTGATTACTATGTAAGTTACTAACTAACTACTATTATTTAATAAGCTGTGAGGTTAGTACTAACCTAATTTGTCGGAGGGCAAAGTTGCAACGGCTTGTAAAATAAGTAAATACTGCTGAACGTTTAGTGAGCTGAACTGAACGTTTCCTCTGCTAACTTAGCCAGTAAAGGTTTAGGTTATACAAGGTCATTTTTAATGTGTCAACTATATAGATCTATAAAACCGTTTCAGTAGTTGCTGGGCCAGAGAAGAGACATATCTTTATTTCTTTGGAACTCTGAGGCATAGACAAAAATCCAAAGGCCAGGTATCTCTAAGTGTAACTTCTAGTGTGTCTTCTCTTTTTCAGACACCCTAGGAGGAACAGCTAAGCAATAGGGTAATGCCACACTGGCCCCTGTGCACTCAAGACTTTGTATGATCCTGGTTCTATGACCTCACAGTCCTGTAGGTTCTAACTATCTCCTGCCTGGCACAGTGCCTCCCAGGAACTGCCCCTGCTCTGAAGAGACACACGGTTCTTATGCTGAGTGCGTGTAGGCTTCATTTTCTGAACGGCTCGAGCTCACCTGCTTTGTCCCTGTACCTCACCCTCATTCTCTGGATCCCTGTCACCTCCACCCTGGATGCCCTTACACTGTTATTTTGCTTTGCTTCTTCAGCTCATATCCTGAGGAGGCAAAACAGCATTTTGATTCCAATTCTGCCACTTAATAATTCTTGTCAATTTACCCTCTCTCAGCCCGACATTTTTCCTCTATAATAATAATAATAATCTGTCTTCTCACATGGTTGTTATGAAGGTGAACGGGGACAAAGAAAAGTGCCTGGCGCACAGTAGTCACACGGTCGATGTGAGCTAGTGTTACTGTTAGTTTGCTCTCCTGAGGTGGCTACAGGTTCAGTCATTCTTTCAGTCTCTTTTGTTTAGCTTACATTCACAGATTGCTTTGGTAGACTCTTTCTAGGGTAATGTACAACTGAGTCTTCTTGATCCTTCCTTCCACGCCTTTTCATATCCAGTCTTATCTTTGTAGGTTAGGCCAGACACAGGGCTCCTTACAATAAAGGTAGAAGTCAGAACGTGTTCTTGAAAGTTCTCATGTACGAATGTGTACTAGTCTGTTTTCATGCTGCTGATAAAGACATAGCAGAGATTGGGAAGAAAAAGAGGTTTAACTGCACTTACAGTCCACATGGCTGGGGAGGCCTCAGAATCATGGCAGGGGATGAAAGGCACTTCTTACATGGTGATGGCAAGAGAGAAATGAGGAAGAAGCAAAAGTGGAAACCCCTGATAAACCCATCAGATCTCATGAGACTTATTTGCTATCACAAAAATAGCACGAGAAGACTGGCCCCCATGATTCAATTACCTCCCCCTGGGTCCCTCCCACAACACGTGGGAATTCTGAGAGGTACAATTCAAGTTGAGATTTAGGTGGGGACACAGCCAAACCATATAATTCTGCCCCTGGCCTCTCCAAATCTCATGTTTTCACATTTCAAAACCAATCATGCCTTCCCAACAGTCTCCCAAAGTCTTAACTCATTTCAGCATTAACCCAAAAGTCCACAGTCCAAAGTCTTATCTGAGACAAGGCAATTCCCTTCCACCTATGAGCCTGTAAAACCAAAAGCAAGCTAGTTACTTCCTAGATACAACGAGGGTACAGGTATTAGGTAAATACAGCCATTCCAAATGGGAAAAATTGGCCAAAACAAAGGGGTTGCAGGGCTCAGGCAAGTCCAAAATCCAGTGGGGCAGCCAAATTTTAAAGCTCCAAAATGAGCTCCTTTAATGCTCCTTTAAAGCTCCAAAATGACTCCAGGTCTCATATCTAGATCACGCTGATGCAAGAGGTGGGTTCCCATGGTCCTGGGCAGCTCCACCCTGTGGCTGTGCAGGATACAGCCTCCCTCCCGGCTGCTTTCACGGGCTGGAACTGAGTGTCTGCAGCTTTTCCAGGGGCATGGTGCAAGCAGTCAGTGGCTCTACCATTCTGGGGTCTGGAGGACAGTGGCCCTCTTCCCACAGCTCCACAAGGCGGTGCCCTAGTAGGGACTCTGTGTGTGGGCTCCCACCCCACATTTCCCTTCTTCACTGCCCTAGTAGAGGTTCTCCATGAGGACCTCGCCCCTGCAGCAAACTTCTGCCTGGGCATCCAGGCATTTCCATACATCTTCTTAAATCTAGGCGGAGGTTCCTAAACCTCAGTTCTTGACTTCTGCGTATCCACAGGCTCAACACCACATGGAAGTTGCCAAGACTTGGGGCTTCCACCCTCTGAAGCCACATCCGGAGCTCTACTTTGGCCCCTTTCAGCCGTGGCTGGAATGGCTGTAACACACGACACCAAGTCGCTAGGCTGCACACAGCGTGGGGACCCTGGGCCCAGCCCATGAAACCACTTTTTCCTTCTGTGCCTCCAGGCCTGTGATGGGAGGGGCTGCCCTGAAGGTCTCTGAAATAGCCTGGAGACGCTTTCCCCATGTTCTTGGGGATTAACTTTAGGCTCCAGGCTCCCTGCTACTTATGCAAATTTCTGCAGCCAGTTTGAATTTCTCCTCAGAAAATGGATTTTTCTTTTCTACTGCATTGTCAGGCTGCAAATTTTCTGAACTTTTATGCTGTTACCTTTTTAAAACAGAATGCTTTTAACAACACCCAAGTCACCTCTTGAATGCTTTGGTGCTTAGAAATTTCTTCCACCAAATACCTGAAATTGTCTCTCTCAAGTTCAAAGTTCCACAGATCTCTAGGGCAGGGGCAAAATACAGCCAGTCTCTTTGCTAAAACATAACAAGAATCACCTTTGTGCCCGTTCCCAACAAGTTCCTCATCTCCATCTGAGATCATCCCAGCCTGGACCTTATTGTTCATATGGCTATCAGCATTTTTGTCAAAGTCACTCACCAAGTCTAGGTGGTTCCAAACTTTCCCACATTTTCCTGTCTTCTTCTGAGCCCTCCAGACTGTTCCAACCTCTGCCTGTTACCCAGTTCCAAAGTTGCTTCCACTTTTTGGGGTATCTTCTCAGCAGTGCCCCTTTCTGCTGGTACCAATTTACTGTATCAGTCCATTTTCACACTGTTGGTAAAGACATACCCGAGACTGGGAAGAAAAAGAAGTTTAATTGGGCTTACGGTTCCGCATGGCTGGGGAGGCCTCAGAATCATGGCAGGGGGCAGTGGGGGCGAAAGGCACTTCTTATGTGGCGGTGGCAAGAGAAAATGAGGAAAAAGCAAACGTGGAAACCCGTGATAAACCCATCAGATCTCGTGGGACTTATTCATGATCACGAGAACAGCACAGGAAAGAGCAGCTCCCTTGATTCAATTACCTCCCCCTGGGCCCCTCCCACAACATGTGGGAATTCTGGGAGATACAATTCAAGTCGAGATTTAGGTGGGGACACAGCTAAACCACATCAACATCGTAGGAAGCAGTAGAGATAGTCTTAACCTGATCACAAATGCCAAATTTTATTAAATCAAGAAGCACAGGCCTGGCACAGTAGCTCACAGCTGTGATCCCAGAATTTTGCAAGCCCAAGGTGGGCAAATTGCTTGAGCCCAAGTGTTTGAGACTGGCCAGGGCAATATAGTGAAACCCAATCTCTACCAAAAAAAAAAAAAAATACAAAAAATTAGCCAGGTGTGGTGGCACACACCTGTAGTCCCAGCTATCCTGGAAGCTGAGGTGGATCATCTGAGCCCAGGAGGTCAAGGCTGCAGTGAGCTGTGATTGTGCCACTGCACTCCAGCCTAGGCAACAAAGGGAAACCCTATCTCAAAAACAAAACTAAACAAAAAGCACATTTTTTTAAAATCATAAATGTCAAATTCAGGATGATCTATGTTGATCTTATCAAGAACAGCACCTAAGAAATTCTCAAAATGGGGACACTGAAATATTTATGTATTTCCTTGTTTATTTATTTTTTTGAGATGGAGTCTCATTCTGTCACCCAGGCTGGAGTGCAGTGGCGTGATCTCAGCTGACTGCAACCTGCGCTTCCTAGGTTCAAGGGATTCACCTGCCTCAGCCTCCCAAGCAGCTGGGATTACAGCTGCACACCAACATGTTGGATAATTTTTTGTATTTTTAGTAGAGGCAGGGTTTCGCCATGTTGACTAGGCTGGCCTTGAACTCCTGACTTCAAGTGATCCACCCACCTCGGCCTCACCAAGTGCTGAGATTACAGACGTAAGCCACCATACCCAGCCTGAAATACTTTTTTTTTTTGTTTTTTTTTTT
>NW_022436965.1:10196848-10262651 GCF_009761245.1 Sapajus apella
TTTTTTGTAGTTTTAGTAGAGACGGGGTTTCACCATGTTGACCAGGATGGTCTCGATCTCTTGACCTTGTGATCCACCCGCCTCGGCCTCCCAAAGTGCTGGGATTACAGGCTTGAGCCACCGCGCCCGGCCTGAAATACTTTTATAGTCAGTAATGCTTTCAACTGATTTATGAAATTTAAATCTAAATAGCAAACCGAACTGCAGAGAAGTATGTGTTCCATAACCCTACAAATTCATCTAATATTAGTTTAAGTTAAAATGGTAGTTGGGGGAGACTTTACTATGACTTGGGTTTGAGCCACTACAAATTTTTCTGTTTGGAGAATAGCATGGTTTCATTCGGGGCCTATTTGTTCACTTAGAGATAAAATGGAAGCCTCTCTGTATGTCATTTCCAGAAAAATACCAGCATTGGCCACCAAGCATCCATGTTAAGCATGGGGTCTATGTGACCATTTTAACCTACTTTGATATTCCACCTGCTGAGAGGTTGGATCTGTATCCCTTTTACTTGAATCTGGGCAGGTACAGACAATAGGGTTTGGTGAAAATATGTAATTTTTTTTTTTTTTTGGCAGGATTGGGAGCAGGGTTAGGAGAGGCAGGGTTGAGAGGAAGGTTGATGAAGAGAGGCGCCTAGGGTGTAAAATTGATAGGCACTCACTGTTAGGGCCACACAAGTGCAGGCAGTAATGTGTGATACAACAGTTTTTATGCATGTGCCCATGTGTACATCCAGCCGCACGGCCTTACCCCAGACCTCCTTGTCTTCAGTCATTTAGTCTTTTTTCTCCTTCTAAGCCCCTGATTGGATCCACCCTCTGGAATTGTATGTACTCTTACTTTGAATGCCTTCTTCCACACAAACTGGATGACCAGGTATACTGCTCTCTGGACCACCCATTGGGAAGATTTTCCATTTTCAACTGTCTTTCAAGGCCACCCCTTAAAACAGCCACAAATAAAACTCACCAGTTTATAAGCTAAACTTGGGCAGGTCTTTCAGCTGGTCCAGTGTGACCTCCCATATGATCAGACATACAGCTCAGTGCAACTGTGGTGGGTGACACGGGGCTCCGGGCTACCTGGTCATGCACTGTCTCATGCCCTCAGGTCCTGCCTGGGCTCAATCCTGAATGTCCCACTGTTGACTTATGATGCTTTGCTGAGACTCTCTGACTTTATGACTTGGTGTATGTTACAAACCCGGCTCATAGTTAACAGTCCCAGAATCATAGTCACGTGATGTTTCACAATCAAGTGCTCTGTCCCTGCTAGTAACACACCAAGAGCTGTTTCTCAAAGGGCCCACCCTTTCTGATGCAGATTGCATGAACTGACTCCAGAGTCTTAGAGGTCTGCACTAGGGTGATTCTTTCTGGAGCCTGCCATAAGCATTTTACTGCATGTTTCTTTACCTGTGATACTGCCAATAACATAAGATCTGTTGGATTATGTGGCCCAGCTGACAGGGCGGATTGCAGCAAGGCCCGGACTTGCTGCAGAGTCTTTTCCTGCTTTGGGCTCTACTCAAAAAACTGGAAAGCTTTGGTGTCACCTTGAATATTGGCTGGAGCAACATTTCTAGGTGTGAAATGTGTTGTCTCCAAAACCCAAAGTGGGCAGACCAGGAGCTGTGTTTTCTTCCTTTTGGTAGAGAATGCAAAATGAGGCCATTTCTTTTACTTTGGTTTCACTGATTTTCTCTTTTCTTCCTTTGCCTCTCCAGTATTGGAAAGGATTGAATGCAACAAACCCATCACCAGGTGGCTGCTGGGTCCCCCAGGGAACTCTGCATTGGTCCCTGCTGTTGGTACATGAGGCACTGAACAATGGCAGTCGCCATATCAACCTTGGTGAGAAGTTTGTGTAGTTGAGCGCACAACTACTTTGGGCATGGACCCATTGAATAAGGACTGGAGTGTGTGTGAGAGCTACAGAATACTTCCCCCATCACTTTGATTTTTTGAAGGCCTTCTCTGCAGTGAGCATACACAAGGGAAACAAATATCCTCATACCCATGCCCGCTTCAAGGTGTCTATTCCTACGCCCTTTTCCAGTCCTCCAATCACCCGTCTTCCAATCCTGTTCTTTCCAGCTGTCTGACCATCCATCCGCTCTCTGTGCATGACTGTCTGTTTGCAGTCCTCACAGGGTGGGTACCAAACGTACTTCTTTCAGTTTTGTCCACAGGAAGAATTTATATTTACCACCCTCTCACATGCACCTGATTTGGGCTGTAATGCTGCAGCAGTCCACTTCTGGAACCATTTGTAAACTAAATATGAGTTTTTCTCCCTCAGTCAGCTGATTAAAAGAAACTCCTGATGACACCATAAGGTTTGTACTGAGGAACTGGAAGCAATGGCACAGGGCTAGGTGCTGCATGGGTCTAAGGCACTGCTCATGCAACTTGCTTGTGTCTTTAGGATCTTCCTGAGTCCTATCTCATACATGATTTTCCTGTGGTGATGGATTAGTGCTGAGCACACTCCCAACTTAGAACCTGCTGGACCAGAAACCGCCAAGTCCATGGTAGGCATCTCCGCTTACGTTGTCACTTGTTGATGACGCAGGGCCCAATAGCAAGTAAGGAATTGTTTCATGGGATGAGAATTGTCATCTGAAGAAGAGAACACAGCTTTGCCCACAAATCCTAGAGTCTGCCCTGTGATTCTCTTGTTGGAAGTTGCCAGAAGTGTCCCCATTTGCCATGGATACTTTGAGTATCACTGGATCTGCTAGGTACTATCACCACAAATTGCTGTAGAACCTTCTCTTGTTTTGACCCCCATTCAAAACTGGCAGCCTTTGGGTTATTCAGTAAACAGCTTGTAGTGGCCCACAAAATTAGGTCCATATTGCCTCTAAGATCCATACAAATCCCCTGCATTTTCATGAGGTTTATATCATGCTACTGCCTAGCACACATATGTTTAGCTAATGTCTGTGGTCCTTGCTATCTCCTGCTCCTCAGGCCCAATTAGCAAATTATCAATTAATGGAGCATCATAATGTTATAAGGCATGATAAGATGACTAAGGTATCTTCAGCCTAGATGATTGCAGAAAGCAAAAGAGTTGATATAACCCTGGGGCAAATCCTTGCTAATTGAAAACAAACCATTGCTGGTGGGTCTTTTAAATTGATTTAGAGAAAAAAACACTCACCAGATCAATAGCTGTATGTTGGGAGCCAAGGTCTGAGATGATTTGCCCCATTGTATATACCAAATTGGGAAAAATAGCTGCAAAAAAACCCCCAATTAATTTATAATAACCTATAGTCATTCTCTAAAATGTATCTACCTCCTGCGCAATCCAAACAGGTGAGTTAAATGGGAAAGTGATAGTGATTACTGCCTTGGGACCTTTCCAGTTCGGGATGGTATTTCTAAAATTGGCAATTGCCCCCAGGGATGCAGTATTGGTTTGGGTTTACTATTCTGATCAGGAGAGAATTCCCCAAGATGCTCTACTTAGCTGTTCCTACCATGACAGCCACAACTCCATGGGCCAGGAAGCCAACATGGATATTCTGTCAGTTAACTAGTGTGTCTATTCCGATTATACATTTAGGAACTTGGAAAACGACCATACATGGGTCCATGGACCTGTTGGGCTCACTGTGGGATGGACTTAAGCCAAAATGTCAATTTGTTTACTTGATCTCCATATTCCCCCTGGTGGGCTTAGGGGTCCTTGGAGATGAGCATCAAGTTAGAACCTGTATTAATTTCCTAGGGCTGTCATAACAAATTACCACAAATTTGGTGGTTTTAAACAACAGAAACAAATTCTCTCATAGTTCTGGAGGCCAGAAGTCTAAAATTAAGGTGTTGGCAGGGTTACTCTCCCCACAAATGCTGTAGGGGAGGATGCTTCCGACTTCTGCTGGCTCCTGGTGGCTCTTGGCAGCCCCTGGAAGCTTACGGCTGCATAACTCCAGTCTTGGCTCCATCCACACATGGCCTTCTTCCCCTACTCTCTATCTCATAAAAAAGTACTTTCATAGATTGGGGTCCTCCTCTAATCTAGTATGATCTCATTTAGATCCTTACTTTATAATAACATCCGTAAAGACTCTATTTCCATATAGGTCACATTCTGAGGCTCCAAGAGGAAATGAATTTGCAGGGACATTATTCAACCTATCACAGAGCCAGTATCTTATCATTTCATAAAATTATGGGTTTTTCCTTTTTCCTGTGTACAAGCAGTCTAGTAAATGAATGTAGATCCTTTTCAGAAGGGCCGTAGGAAGACTTACATGATTTTTTTTGTTGCAGCGCTGTAGTATCCTTCTTCAGAATGGTCCAATCTCCTTTTCACCCAAGGAGGTATGGATAGCTGAATTGGCTTAGACATGGCAACTGACTGAGGGAGCACATGAAGTCAATTCTGGGGGTAGCAAACCTAAGTTACTGCAGCATACATCTAAAAGAACTTCAAAATAATTTGTTTTTAAAAAACTCTCTTTAGGTTGCAGAATTTTTCAGTATACTTAACAGTTGGCATGGAACTGGCAGCTTTGGTTCATAAAGGGTATAGTTCTGGCTGGGCGCAGTGGCTCACACCTGTAATCCCAGCAGTTTGGGAGGCTAAGCCGGATGGACCACCTGAGGTCAGAAGTTCGAGAACATGGTGAAACTCTGTCTTTACTAAAAATACAAAAATTAGCCAAGCATGGTGGTGAGCTCCTGTAATCCCAGCTACTGGAGAGGCTGAGGCAGGTGAATCACTTGCACCTGGGAGGCAGAGATTGCAGTGAACCGAGATCACACCACCACCCTCCAGCCTGGGTGACAGAGTGAGACTCCAACTCAAAAAATAAAAATAAATAAATAAATAAATAAAAAGGGTACAGTTGCAAAACAAGTAGCACGTAAGAGTTAAAATAACAAAAAGAATAAAGAAAAAATGAACAGAAACAAAAAACAAGGCAATAGCCCATAGCCCACCAGGCTTTATCACACTCTCTTACCCTGAGCTCCTAATTATTTTTTCCTTTGTCCTGATCAAACTTTGGATTAAGGAGTGCAGCAGCTGTGCAGATGCCCAGGGCACCTATTAATAAGTAGGCAAGAAAACATCAATAGAATACATTGTCTATATGGTGGCAGTTAATACAGGTCTCTACAGGAGAATTTTCATACAGCTGGCTAAAATATAATTCAGCCATGCTCTCATCAAACTAAATAGTAACCTCAAATGGAAATTTAAAAATATTTCTCTCCCACTAAATAAATGTTGAATGAGCATCTAAAGAGAATTGGCTTGAAAAGCAACTAAATTATCAGCCCTCCTGAGCTGTCTTGGTCTAGTGGTGCCTAGCTGTCCTTGTCCACACTATGGCTCTCAACTGGTTTTCTTTATGTACTAGCTATTATCAAAATTCCTCTGAGTTAATCTCTTTTCCATTTGCTGTCCTGGTAAATACTCATGGGGTATTTAAAGTAATGGGCCTTAAAATGTGGAATTTGCTGAACTGAGTTTGCTAGCACCTCCCTCTTTCTCTAGAGGGAAGACGGCAACCCTTTCAGAAGGCAGCAAAGCAACTGGTTAAATTGTTTCCCGTTGTCTCATGGGATTCATCAATGTGCCTCCTAAGGCTGGAAATTTAGAGCACTTCGTAAAAATGTATCAGGTAGGGTTTTGGATATGTTGGCCGCTTCTTAAAGCTTTCAATTATGTCTTCAAAAAAAAACCACTTCTATTTTAGCTGACCCATCTGAGAGCAGTAAGAAAACATAGACAGTTTTATTAAAGAGAGGCCCTTTCTGCATGGCCAGAAAAATCATGTAACTTACAGAATTGTCAAAGCTGAACTTTCTGGTCCAATCTAAAATTAGTGGGAACAAAGTCAGTCATGCTAGACACAGAGGAATCATAAGACAACGCCCTGGGTAGAGCCAGAGTAATGGGGAGGACATGGTCCCCAAGCAACTATGGGGAACTATATAACATAGGGCCCAGGCTGTGTTAAAATGTACGGAGCATTGGCACACCAAGGGCAAGGGTGGTTGCAGCAGTTCAACCCAGATGCAGACGATAAAACGATGCACTGTCTGTAGGGAAGATGAAAGTGTAAACGTCTACACTAGTGTGGAATCATTAAAACTCTCTTCTGCTGCAGTTCATGTCTTCAACCCTGTGGAACACATGTTCCTATCTTTAAAAAGTAGATTTGAAATTAACTAGGAAAGTGTAACAATTGTAAAAGTAAAAAAAAAGAAAAAAAAAAAAAGAAAGGAAGAAAGAACTTGAGATACTTCAATTCTGTCATTCCATGTGACATTTTGGAATGTTTATGTCTGCTTAAAATTGAAAAATAGTGAACAGAATGAACTGCAAGGTGTAATTTTATTGTTGCTAAATAAAAACTGTAGTTCATACCTGAAACATTTTACTGATTTTAAATATCTTTAAAATAGAAATGTATTTTCCTTTCTTGATTATTAATTATTTTTAAAACTGATGAATCAAGAAAATAAAATATATGACATTTGGGCCAGGCACGATGGCTCACACCTGTAATCCCAGCACTTTGGGAGGCCAAGGCAGGCAGATCGCTTGAGCTCAGGAGTTCAAGACCAGGCAGGGCAACATGGCAAAACCCTGTCTCTACCAAAAATACAAAAGTTAACCAGGCATGACAGTGTGCCTGTAGTCCCAGCTACTCGGGAGGCTGAGGCAGGAGGATCATTTAAGCCAGGGAAGCAGAGGTTACTGTGAGCCGAGATTGTACCATTGCACTCCAGCCTGGGTGACAGAGCAAGACTTTGACTCAAAAAAAAAAAAAAAAATATATATATATATATATACACACACAGACACATAAATACACATACACACATATACATACACATATATATGTCTTATGATTTTGTAGTTGCCTTAGTTGAACCTTTTGTTAACATTTCAGTTTTATTAATATTCACTTATTAGCTAATGGACGCTTATGTACATAATATACTATTAGACTGTAGCCAAAGGGTCAAAGTTCAAACCGCTAGGGAAATATAAACATTGTTGAATAAATATTGTGCCTTTTCCTTTGTTAGTACTGTATATATATAATTTTACTGGCATGATTACATCTATGAAGCTGAATAAAATAAAATTTTCACCTGCATTTCTATTCTGATCATTATTCTTGTTTGTTTCATTTCATAAGTATTACCAAAAATAATTTCATTGTATACAGGAGGGGAGTGTTTAAAATTACTTGCTCTGGGCATCAAATGTAGCTTGGCATCAAGTGAATTGATGATATGGAGGCTCAGTGACAGGTTCATGGAGGTTTATTATCCTACCTTCTCTACTTTGATTTTTTTTTTCCATAACAAAAAGTTTTTAAAAATTATAGAGATCAAATGCAAGCTATCAAGTGCGTATATCTGGACGCTTCACAAGGTTAGGATTATAAATGTAGCCAACAGTGAGATAAAACAGTAGAGACTGGACCTGAGTGAACTCCTGGACGGACATTATTTAATGTGCCTGCTTGCGTATAGTGAATGCAAAGGTGCAAAGGTAGCTACATTTAAAAAAGAACGGAACACCTTCAGAGAAATTCATAATTGTTCATAAGAGGTTTGAAATCACACAAGTAGTTCCAAGATTATTACTATTATGCGTCCCCTTGGGATTCTAGAGACCCCAGGATGAAAGAATCTAGAATAGCTATATAAATTGTTATTTTCCTTTGTGGACTATATCCAAGAAGTTAATTAGGGTAAAGGGAATAGCAATAATTGAGGCCCACAAATAACAGCGGGAACTGAAGAGTTCCAGTGGTAATCTTCCTCTGGAGCCTGCTTTAATTAATTAGATCCTTTATAATCATAGGAGTTATCAAATCCCAGTAAAGTAAAATTCCTGAATGCCTAAAACAAAGAACAAAGGAGAGGGCTGTGGAGTCTAAAGGCCAGACTAGACGACAGTCATGATTTCTGCTTCCTTGCTTCCTCTCAGCACAGCCACGCCATGTGGAGTAATTTCCAGGAATCTGCATTTGCAGGACTGTTTGCTAAAAGCAGGGTCTCCTACTGAGATGTATCGAATTGCAGTTGTTTTGTTTTATGTTCTGAGAAAACAAGCTATTTGTAAATAGATTTCAATTTAGTAGGTTTCTGGGGTGTTTCCTTAGAACTAATTTTTTGCTGTTACCTTTTTTACTTCACGGTAAGCTTTTCTCCATATTGGCCCCAAGGCAGTAGCCCTTTGACCAAAAGTTTAGAAGGATGGTGGAAAAGGAGTAAAATCCCACAAACTCCTTGGAATCCAGTAGCACATATGTCTGTGCTAAACAGCAGTTGGCCAGCCTTTTGACTGAGGATCTGCCTAGCCTTGGCTTCCATCTTACTGGGCTTTGTATCCTTTAATCTCGTCCCTCTCTTTCCTATTTTCCCTGCCACTTAGCACTGTTACATTGAATCATAGAATTTTAGAGGCTAAAGGTGCTTTAGAGTTAATTTAATCCAAGCCTCTCATTTAATAGACACGGAAACAGAAATCCCGAGAGGTGGGGCAATTTGCCTGAGACAGCTCAGCCAGGCTATGTCGGAGCTGGACCTAAAAATGAGGTTCTGCCTCCTAATCTAGGACTCCTGCACAAAACTGCGCTGTTGCCATGGTTCTGAAACTAGCAAGTCAGACAGATTTGAGGTGCTTATGGATGGATGAATGCGCAGCATCAAACAATAGCTCTGTCAATGAAAAGAAAACCTGACTGATAATTGAAGCCGCTGAACCACAAGCGGTGAAAGAAGTAAAAGGCTCTGTAGGCTGCTGCCCCACGTGGGGGGGGAGGGGGGCAGGAGGAGTTGAAAGTGGGTGGACAGAGGCTTGGGTGAGGCCCTGGCTCCACTGTGTCCCAGATGGATCATGTGGGAAGCCCTTTGGTTGCATGACACTGTTGTAGGCACCCTGTGGATTTTACATCACCCAAAGTTATAAATGGTTTGCACGAGGGGAAAATTAAAAAAAAAAGAATTACAGGTCTCCCACAGCCCACAAAAATATGCTCCACCTAAAAAGAAGCCCATAATTTGGCCGCATCCAGCCGGGTTAAACAAAATTGGAGCCAAGGTTGCCCTGGATTGTCCTGAGAGGTGGCCTAGCACTTGCAGGAATGAAAGAAATGTGAAATTGCTCACAATGGACTAGATTTTCTTCATAGGGAAAACGCTAATAGTTACACAGCAAGACCTTGGCATCAGCCGGGTTAGGTCTACTAGCACATTAAAATCACTCCCAGCTATTATTTATAATTTCATACCATCTCACATTTGCAAATTGCCTAGTGACTAATTGAGGCAGTTTCTTAGAACAATTCTGAGTGTGAGGTTCAGACTTTAACCCTTGTTTTACTAAGACACAAATAAATTGAGACAAACAATATGCATCAACCATAAAAATACCTGGACAGTCTATTTATTTTGGCCATGGCCTGAATTCTGTGACTTGACCTGCTCTAGTGTGACCAAATGTTCCAGTTTGCCTGGGACCAAGGTGTTTCTTGGGATGTGGGACTTACATTGCTAAATCCCAGACAGTACTGGGCAAACTGAGGCAATTGGCCACCTTATATCCTGTGCATGGCACTAATACTTGGCAATTTCTATCTGCATATCTTAAATGAATATGGATCTATATTTTTTTATCATAATCTGTCATATTTTGCTGTTTTTCAGAAGGCAGAGCCTGAAACTCAGTTTTTTGTTGCCTTAAAATCCCTTAAAAATAGAATTTACTAGTTGATTGCTTGTTGTTGCTCCATTTGAGGGGATTCAGATACCTGCCACTGACCTCTGAAATGCTTTTGGTACTGTGTGTCAAAAAAGTGGCTTAAAGAAAAATGCAAGTAAGAGAATATGTTTCTATTTTTATATTAAATAATCCAACCTGGATACCATTCTCTGTCTCCCTGGAATACCTTGGCCAAAAGTCACACTTTGTGTCTGAGATATTTTCTTTGACAGAAAAATGTTTAAACTTATACAATTCAGATGGCCACCAGGATAGATATAAATAAACAATTTACCTCTGGCCAAGAAACCCCTTGAGTCAAAATCACTTCCAATTGGAATCACAGACTATTTTATCACTAGCCAAGAGGATATGAAAGGGCCATGCATGCCAACATTGGTATTAGTGGGATGCCATAAACTGGATAAAGCTTTCATTAGCATTACATGATTAAAAATCCAAAAGGGTCTCAGTGAGGTAGTCACTGGTGAGGCCTAGTGGCGTGAGGCCTCAGGTCACCAGGCAAGCAGGCTCCAAACACACAGCGGGTAACGGCGAAAAACACAGATTAGGCTTTATCTGCAGAATCCTGTTCTTAATGCATTCATGCCATTGCCCTCCGATGGGAGACAGCATGACCTATTTAAAGAAGGTTGGGGAAGCACACAGGGTACAAAGAAGCAATGGCACAGATGCACAGCTGGGTTGAGGAGCAGGCACAACAGCTGCCTTAGGTGTCAATTTCTAAAGAGCACTTTAAAGAATAAAGTAGATGGATAGGTGTGGTGGCTCACACCTGTAATCACAGCACTTTGGGCGGCTGAGGTGGGTGGATCACTTGAGGTCAGGAGTTCGAGACCACCCTGGCCAACATGATGAAACCTGTCTCTACTAAAAATAGAAAAAATTAGCTGAGCATGGTGGTGGGAGCCAGTAATCCCAGCTACTTGGGAGGCTGAGGCAGGAGAATCACTTGAACCCGGGAGGTGGAGGTTGCAGTGAGCAGAGATTACACCACTGCACTCCAGCCTGGGCAACAGAGGGAGATTCTATCTCAAGAGAAAAAAAAAAGAATAAAGTAGAAATACATTGCCAGCTATGTCCAACACAAGACTCCACAGATAACTGGTAAAAATACAAATTGGCCTTACTTCAGTGAAGTTGACCATGTCCTTCAGTGAAAATAAGGCAACACCTTTCCCCACTGTCACCCCTCACCAGCACCAAGTCAACTCGAAAGGCACCTTAACCCAACTGGGATCCCATATTTCTTGATCCGCTCTATAGAAAGGCCTAGAGTATTTCTCATGCCAGGTGCATGCTGGTTAAGAGTGCTCTGCCTCCACCAGGCATGGTGGCTCACGCCTGTAATCTCATCACTTTGAGAGGCCGAGGTGAGCAGATCACGAGGTGGAGAGATCAAGGCCACCATGACCAACACGTCAAAACGCCATCTCTACTCAAAATACAAAAATTAGCTGGGTGTAGTGGTGCGCACCTGTAGTCCCAGCCACTCAGGAGGCTGAGACAGGAGAATCACTTGAACCTGGGAGGCGGAGGTTGCAGTGAGCCAGGATTACGCCACTGCACTCCAGCCGAGCGACAGAGTGAGACTCCGTCTCAAAAAAAAAAAAAAAAAAAAACAGCGCCTTGCCTCCACTTCTGGGTACCAGGTTGTCTGTCGTGAAACTTGTTCTCTGAAGCATTCAGATGGAAACAGTGTGTTATAACACTGTGGGCCCTGAGAGAGATGCTTAGAAGTTATGACAGCCTACCTATCATATGTCCAGAGGTGACTAAGGTCAACCTGCGGCATCTTTTTCTCTCTTGTACAGTCCCCGCCTGGTTAGTCAGCTGTGGCTGTGCACAAGCATCCATTACCTTGGGAGAAAGGGTAGTACAGGTCTTTTTATGATCTGCCAAAGCCAATCAACGATACTCTTATCTCAAATATCTTTATTTACTTATTTATTTTTGTTTGTTTGGTTTGAAAGAGGGTCTTGCTCGGTCACCCAGGCTGGAGTGCAGTGGTGTGATCACGGTTCACTGCAGCCTCAACCTCCCAGGCTCAAGCCATCCTCCCAGGTTGTTCTCCCAAGCAGCTGACACTACAAGCACACACTACCATACCGGGCTAATTTTTTACCATTTTTTGTCATGATGGGGGTCTCACTATGTTGCCCAGGCTGGTCTCAAACTCCTGCAGTCAAACAATCCTCCTCCCCGGGTCTCCCAAAGCACTGGGATCACAGGCGTGAGCCACTGTGGCCCAGCTGAAAAATCTTTAGGTCTTAGCACAAAGCCCAGGTCACTAGTCCCAAATCTTCCTTTTGTCATGGTGAGCCTCCCTTTGGGGGTTATACAGAAAAAATAGGCTGTTTTTCTCTATACTCATGCTCCCTGCAGAGCACTTCTGATGCCAGATGTGTGGGATTTTTTTCCCAACTCCAGTTCCTTATTTCTCAGAAGACCCCAACCAGATATCCCACAAGTTAACAATTCTGACACTATCTACCTGAAATTAGCATCTGATCTCACAAGCTAAGGGCATGATTCCATGAGACTGCCTCCTACCCTAGATGTCAACTGCAGGTGGTGAGTCCCCATTTTACCCACAACTTTGCCTGACTTGGCTCCAGATGGGAGGTTCCCAGGACCCTCTCCACAGGTTTGACCATTTGCTAGAGCAGCTCGCAGAACTCAGGAGAACCTTTTCCTTAGTAGATGACCAGTTTATTACCAAGGACCATATTAAAGAACACAAATGAACAGCCACATGAAGAGACACGCAGGGCAAGGTCTGGAAGAGTCTTGAGCATAGGAAGCTTCTGTCCCCAAGGACAGGTTCTGCCACCCTCTCAGTATGCGAGAACCCCATACTTCAGGGATTTTTATGAAGGCTTCTCATTAGGTAGGCAGGATTGATAATTAACTCAATCTCTAGCTTCTCTCCCCTCCCTGAAGGAGAAGGGATGGGACTGAGAGTTTCCAGTGTCTTACTCATGGAGTCCCAGAGGGCAGAGACCAAATATGTATTTATCTCTCTCTCTCTGTGTTTTGTTGTGGTTGTTGTTATTGTTTGTTTAGACGGGGTTTTGCTTTGTCACCAGGCTGGAGTGCAGTGGCACAATCATGGCCCACTGCAACCTCGACCTCCAGGGTTCAATCGATCCTCTCACTTCAGCCTCCCAAGTAGCTGGGACTACAGGTGTGCACCACCACACCCAGATAGTTTTGTATTTTTTGTAAAGACAGGTTTTGCCATGTTGCCCAGTCCAGGCATGAACTCCTGGGTTCAAGCAATCCTTCTGCCTTAGCCTCCCCAAGTGCTGGGATTACAGGTGTGAGCCACCACACCCAACCTAAATATGTATTTCTTATATGTCACAGGAATATTCTTTCCTCAGAGGGGCTGGTTCACCCCTCCCACAGCAGATCCAAATGTATTGTCCCAGACCTGGCTTTGAGAAACCCAGGTGGTTCCTCTTCCCTGGAACCTTGACCATGCTCTGGTGAACATGTAGCACAGGCAGGAAGCCTCCTCAGCATGTAGCTGTCCTGGCTGGGCATCAGGAGTTCCAACAAACCTCAGAGCCATGCCTGGAGGCCAGCGCAGCAGGGACCTGAGTTGGCAAGGACGTTGCTGCAGAGTAAACAAGCTCTGTTGGACTGTGCAGTGCCAGCTTTTGACAGCCCTGATTGACCTGCTTGGGTCATTTGCCTGCCCTGAACTAATGACAATGGTCAGAATGATGGCGTACTCAGATTGGCCAGTCTGGGTTGGTATATTTCCCAGTGGAGCCAGAAGAGAGATGGGATGCTGTGATTGACAACCTCACCAAGGCCTGAGGGGGTGAGGATGGATACATTCCTACAGAAAAGAGGGAGGATGTCCTCAAAGTAACAGGTGAACTGCTGGCTGGGCACTGTGGCTCATGCCTGTAACCCCAGCACTTTGGGAGGCTGGGGCGGGCAGATCACCTGAGGATGGGAGTTTCAGACCAGCACGACCAACATGGTGAAACCCCCACTCTACTAAAAATACAAAATTGGCCGGGCGTGGTGGTGCATGCCTGTAATTCCAGCTACTCGAGAGGCTGAGGCAGGAGAATCGCTTGAACCCGGGAGGCGGAGGTTGTCGTGAGCTGAGATCACACCATTGCACTCCAGCCTGGGCAACAGGAGCAAAACTCCTTCTCAAAAAAAAACGGCGGGGGGAGGGGACTGCCATTTCTCAGTGAACTATCCTTTCAGTGATCTCTCACTGCCTATGCAAGTCCAGGGTTTCTGCGAGATTCCCATTTCTTGCAGCAGGTAGAAGGCTGACAAAGGGATGCTGTATTTCTTCCTGCTCCAAGTAAAAGATTAACAGTATTTTACTACAACTCACTTGGAACATTGCTTTGTTGAACTGTTAGTGGGAATACAATCTAGCTCTTCTTTAAAAATATGGTTGAGTAAGAAAATAATACGGTGGACTAAAATAGAAAGGAAATCAAATTCCTTTATGCTTCTCAAGATCAGGTGATTAATGGAAAAGACATCTGAGGAGAACATGGGAAGAAAATGGCATCATTCCCACTGCACAGAAAGGGGTCTTCCAGGGGGCCAGGTGCAGTCACTATTTTATTAATTTTTATAAAATCCCAGAGTAGGGAGGGAAGAGATAAATATAGAAATATGATTCTCCCTCTCCTTCCCCCTCTCCCTCACTCCCTCTCCCCCTCTTTCTCCCTCCCCCTTCCTCCCTCCTCCCCTCTCCTTCTCCTTTTCCCTCTCAGTTCCTCCCTCTCCCCCTCTTTCTCCCTCCTCCCCTCTTCTTCTCCTTCTCCCCCTCCTCCTCTCCCTCTCTCTCTCTCAATCCATTTCAGAAATTCAGGAACTGAGGCCAAGGTGGCACTGAGGAGTGTTCTTGGTTGCTATGGATATGTTCAGCATCTGACATTTTTTCTGAGTGGGGCCTGGGAGAGAAGAGACGTCTCTGGTGCCTGAGTCATTAAGGGAATGTAGGTCCTTTAGTCTTCCTCAGAGTGTCGTCTGGGAATAGGCATGGCTGCATACTCTTCATCCACTTCTATTTGTCCAGTAGATTCAGGGAAACAGTGCTCGGCCACGTTGTAGGTAATTGAAATTTGTCTTCATCCTCCCTATGCCCAGGGCCCTCTGCGGTCTCCAGGTTTTGCCAGCAAGGGAAGGAAGAACGTGATCTTACTCCTTTCCACATGAGAGCGAATACGCTGTAGTCATAGCCTACGAATTTTAACACCGTAAACTGAGCTCTAAATGTAAAAAAGAAAGACCTCACCCCTTTGGATAGAATCTTAGGTAAAGAAAAAGGAGGGGGAATATTTTGGGAGCAGAGACAGCCCTTCCCAAGCCTCCCACAATCACACCATGCGTATTCCTGAAAAGCACTGTTAAGAGAATCTTGTCATTTTAGGGCATGTGAACTCCAGAGAAAACAGTAATTTCTATTTTTTTTTTCTCTCTGTTTCCAGAGGAACTACTAGCCAAAGACTAGCCCTGCTCTGCTGGAGACAGGCTAGCACATTCCAAGAAGCAGTGGGGGCGGAGGCGGGACCATGCCTGGATGGCTCTTGGCAAGCAGAGGTGGCATCCTACAGCCTGTCTCTGTTGGACCGCTCTCCTCTTCCCCTGGTCCTTGACACAGCACGGGCCTGCCTCACTTTACATGCCTCTCTCTCTCCCAGTCTCCAGGATACAGAATTCGATTTCACCAAAAACTCTTACTATCCCCAGCCCCGGTAATGTTCACCTCTGATCCAGGTTTCAGTGTGGCCTCCCTGGCTGCCAGTATTCAATCAGTTGCTCATGGACTCCCAACCTTGAGTTTCTACTGCCAAAAACTTTTGGTCAGCAACTTTTTTTGTTTTTGGGTTTTTGATTTTGGCACAAGAGCTAATTCAGTAGCGAGAAAAACAGGAGAAACTGCCACATGCCCACCCCTCCCCCATATCCAATAATTAGCACGTTTTTGCCACATTTATTTGATCTGTCCCCCCTTTTTTGTTCATTTTTATTTGCTGAGCTCCTTTCAAGCAAATTTCAGACATCTATTATTTCACCTCTGAATCTCTCAAAATACTTAAAAAGGAAGTAACCGCAATGCTATTACCACCCCTAACAAAATTAACCACAGCGCTTTTCTATTATTGCTTCCCGGCCTGTAATTAAGGTTCCCTGATTGTCTCCAAAGTGTCTTCTTACAGTTGTTTGGTTTGACTCAGGACCCAAACAAGGTCCCCACATTACATTTGGCTTTCATCCAAGCATTTAAAATGTATTTTCCCATCCCTGATTTGTTTCATTTTGAACTATATTTTAATTTTTTTAAAAGCAATCTGAATAGCACCTAGAGGCAGTATTTGATTAGAATGCTTGGGGGGGCTGTTGTTATTGTTGTTTGGTTTTCGATGACTGAGACCTGGTGGGCTGCGTGTGGCAGGGGGTGAAGAGGGTTACTGAGATACCGGCAGCTGAGAAGACAGGAGGCACTGTGTTCGTCTTCAGACCAGAGGCAAAAATAACGGCTAGAACTAGCACGTAGTCCGTGCTGAATACACGCCAGGCATTGTTCTAAGTGCTTCGTGTGTAATTTTCTCATTTTAAAAAGATAACCTCACTGGGATATTCAGGGGCTGGTGAAAGTGCTGCTTTTTTGGTGAGGGGAGGTTATCTAAATGGGTCAGAGTTTGTGAGTGTGTCAGGCTGGGGAGCATTGGTGGGTGCAAAATACTCTATGGGATGGCTGAACTGTCCCCTTGACTCCCAAATGTAAGTCACGTCAATGAAATGTTTTTGCTGTCACCAGGTCTCAGGAGGGGAGTGGAGTCCTGGTGACCTTTGACTCCTTTGCCCTGGACAGATCTGTCTTCTCTTTCTCACCTCCACTCCCATCCTGTGTCTGAAGTCACATGTGCAGAGTCCTAAAATGTCACAGCTCTGGCGGCAGCCTCTGTGATTCATCGCCGGTGGTGGCGGCAGAAGGCGGCCTGGAATTACTTATCCTGGCAAGGTTTTCTCGATGCTCCCGTGAATCAGTGGGGTTATTCTTCATGGACTATAATAATTTTGGTTTCTTACCCTGAAATGGGATCACAGGGCATATTGCAAAGCTTGGAGGGACATGTGTTGTTAACTATTGCATCCTTAAGAAACTCTGAGGTTGGACCTTGAAAAAATGAAGAGTAGACAGTGAAGCCAAAACTGCAGCTGAAGGACTGCAGGTAGAGGCACCACGGAAGGTGGGCCTAAGCACAGGGAAACCTCTGAGCTCCAGGTGAGTCAGGGTGAGGGGCTCATAGGGGACCCTGACTACTGGGACACTGTCAAGGTAAAGTCAGGGGCAGGCCAAGATTGGTGCTGGGAAAGGCTGGGCAGGACACTAGAATCTAGTCCATGAAACTGAAGTAGAGTTAACACAGTCCAAGCTTCGGTACTTGCTTGAATCAGAATCCCAGGTATATGGATAACCTCAGGGCATGTCTGTAAACCAGCCGGCAAAATACGTCAGGAAGATAAAGCATAAAATTGGGAGGGCACCAGTCAGCATAGACCAGTTAAAATTCTTTTCTGTCTGGCCCCTGTTGAAGAGCAGAAGACCTGACACTGTTAGCAGGCCTATGTCTTTCTTTCTTTCTTTCTCTTTTCTTTCTTTCTCTCTCTTTTCTTTCTTTCTCCTTTCTTTCTTTTTTGAGACAGAGTCTTACACTGATCCTATTAGCTGGCTCCTTCCCTCCCTCCCTCCCTCCCTCCCTTCCTTCCTTCCTTCCTTCCTTCCTTCCTTCCTTCCTTCCTTCCTTCCTTCCTTTCCTTCTTTCCTTCTTTCTTTCTTTCTTCAGGGTCTTACTCCGTCACCCAGGCTGGAGTGCAGTGGCACGATCTTGGCTCACTGCAACCTCTACCTACTGGGTTCAAGCAATTCTCCTGCGTCAGGCTCCGGAACGAGTACCTGGGATTGCAGGCGCCTGCCACCGCACCCGGCTAATTTTTGTATTTTTAGTAGAGGTGGGGTCTCACCATGTTGGTCAGGCTGTACGTCTACTCTAAAGGCATTGCTCCCCAAGCCCCGTGTCTTCCCATAGACCTGCCCTGTAGGCCCCTTCCTAGCCTGCCTCCTCCTGCTGTGAGTGTCCACGGAGCTGAACATTGCTGCATGGCCAGGTGGATGAGGATGAGGGAAGAACTGCTTGTCCTGGCCAGTCCCTGGTCATTTTTCTTAACTGAGAAATGAAACAAGGAGCCATCGTTCGGGCAAAATATTTGGGTGTAAGCTTCCACCACTTGGTATAGCCCTAGTTACTTTATCCATTAAAATCGTTGAGAAAAAAAATACATTTTAAGATCCATAAATGCTAACATCTTTTCTGCCTTAGGGACACAAATCTATATCGAGATCCACAGCCAAAATAAATAGGAATTTAAATCCAATGGGCTTGCACACCTAATGACCCCCTTCAAGGGTAGAAATATTTAATGATAGCTTACTTTGTGGAAACCCCAGCGACCAGGTTCCAAACAGTCTCAGCTGGGAAACCCAAGTCTTTTTCGTTTGGAAATTCTCGATGATAGGTTTTCAAGGCAGCTGATAAAAGTTAATTATAGTGAGGTGTTTGGCTTCTCTGTAACATACACTTTCACCTGGCCTATGATTGGAGCTTCTTGTCATGTACTCTGAGCAAGGCCAGCTAATGCTACCATACATTTTTTTTTTCCTTTTGGGGAGCGGTTCCTTAAATTACTACATAAGTAGAACTTCAGATAAAAACGCGATGTCTAGCGTGAGAGCGTTCAATAGAGCCCCTCCGACCTCCTCTACCACATCTCTTTCTCTGACTCATTTCACTTTAGTTATGCTGGCCTTGTACAAGCCTGGCACAACCTCAGCACAAACACACTAGATTTTCCTACTGCTCAGTAGCTCTCAAGTTTTAGGGAACACCAGAATCCTCCAGTGAAGAATTGCTGGGCCTTCGGACTTTCAGAGGGGCCTGAAAATGTGTATTTCCAGCAAGTTCCCAGATTATGTTAATGCTGCTTGTCTTGATGGGGAATCATTTTTGAGAACTATTACTCTAGCTGTTCCTTCTGCCTGAAGCTCCTTCTCCATATATCTGCTTGATTCACTCCTTCACCTCCTTCAAGCCTTTCTTACATGTTACCATCTCAGTGAAGCCCAGCTTGACCACCCTATTTTATATTGCCACCTAATATCTCGAACTCCTGGTGCTTTGGATCACCCTACCCTACTGTAGTATTTTTTTTTCTATTGAACTCATAACCTTCTAACATTCTGTATAATTTATTTGTTATATTTAGTGGCAGTCTCCCTCGCTAGCATATAAGCTCCTCAACCTTTTAATTTGTCCAGTGATGCATCCCTAGCACTTAGAGCCATGCTTGGCACATAGTAGGTGCTCAATGAATATTTTTTGCATTCGTAATTCAATGCTTAATGTTCCCGTAAATTACAAGGGCAAAAATTCTAATTTCTTCACAGGCTTCAAAGGAGACTTTTTTCTTGCCTGTGTTCCTATTTTCATGCAAATTTCTTTATATAAAATTGCTTCACCTTAAATCTATTTATCCTTTAAGTCAGATCGTTCTCTTTTAATTCCTTTATTCTTCAATGGTAGTTCAGCTGCTTCTGACCATTCTCATTGGTTCCCTGCGTCTCATTTTGGGATCCCTGGTTATAAAGTCTCTGAGCACAGAGATCATGTTCTGAATAAATGGCCAAATAGTAGGATCTGAATAAATGCATGTTGGGTAATTGAACATTCTTTTCATAGTAATATCAAGAGAGTTTCATATAAGAATAGCTATTATATTCACAAATAAAAATTGATAATTTGCAAGTTCCTTTCATATTAAATTCTTTTCATCTTCATAAGAACTCTTTAGGCGAGGTAGCAAAGGTATTATGGTCATATGATTTCTGGGGTAAGTAAATTTAGGATAATTTAGATAACAGCCATTTCATCAAGATTAAATGACAAAGTCATGGAATTTTCTGGCACAAAGCTGGAACTCAAGATAGGTTAGTTTCCCTTCTCTAAGAGATCTGAGGAAAGCCTGTTAGATAAATGCGTATGTATTGTGTGTGTTCCTACAATGTCCAAAGACCTTATGACAAATCTTCAGTTCTGTGTCTCTGAATCTGAAGCTACAATTCTGTGAAGTATTGTTTAGTCTCATTTACTAACAAAGTTAACAGATTTTAAAAGGTTAAGTCAGTTGCACAAAGTCACCCGAGCAAGTGATGGAGTCAGAATTTGAACTCAGCTCCAAAATCACGATTTTTTCACTTCTATAGTGCACAATGCCTCCTTGATGGCATGGAACTCATGTCTTTTGATTCATAGTCTGAGGCTCTTCTGTGTATACCAGCCACTAATTGTTATGCTAACCTTGTGCTAATTGCCTGAAAAATATTAATGTCGATTCTCTTGATTCTGCCACAGGGCAGCGAGTCAATAGCTCCTGCCAGATATTTTTTTCTCCTTTGGCTTTTACATACACAGAATCATAAAAAGCTAGAGCTGAAAAGGACATCAGAAGTCATTGGTCCTATCCTTTTGTTTCAAGAATCAGAAAAATCAAGTCCAGAAAGTATAAAAGATTTGCTTAAAATGAAAGCTATGGACAGGGGAAACCAAGGTATGATTTGCTGTCTGTGCAGACTTTTTTATGGAGTGCCTTTGTGCAGCTTTTGCGTCAAGCTGGACACTAAGGTTTGGGGTTGCATGTGAAGCTGCTGGGTAATGCTGGTGTTGTCAGGTAGCAACGGAAGCCTGGCCCCTCCTCCTTTGGTGGCTGCGGCTGCTGCTCCTCCAGTCTTCTGTTGTAATCACTGCGTGAGGGTGCATTGAGCCATATTTGTATCATAGGACAGTACCCACGCCTGGAGAAATTATGAAGCAGCCAAGAAACACGCATTTGATGCAGCACCCAGAGGACCAAGCTCAGGGGGACAGAAGGTAGCAAGGGATAGACCAAACACTGAGAATCTGAGCAGCTCCGTCTGCGGTAAGAGGCTGATGTACCATTGGTGTGTGTGAGATGCAAGATCGCCGGCGTCCTCCTTCCCATTCACTACAAGTGGACAGGGCCCTGGAATCCCATCCATGTGGACCACAGCGCTCGGGACATTTCTATTAAGCAGATCATACAACACCGACTGTGCTAGAGGCTGATGTTTGACCTAAACCTTTGCAGAGGCATTGAAACAGAGGTAGTGGGGCCCCTCTCAGACCAAGTCTTGGTGTTAGGAACAGGACAAATGCCTAATTTGCCAAAAAATCTGGCCCTTCTGTCTATTCATGTTTAAAATCCTGGAAAGCCTTCTGGCAAATTCTTTGAATGATTCTCTACTTGATTCTAACTTTAATATTCAGCCTAATCTTGGGAGCAGTTTTAAAAGCAGTGCTCTCTTCACTCCCACCATCTCATCAGCACTTCTGTATAACCTTGATCACGTCAATAAAAGGGGCTTAAAAGCAGCTGCTTCTCTTCACTGTAATATATCAGTATTTTAATTTGGAGCTTTGGGTCTTGTCAGACATCACCAGCGCACAGAGTAGAAGCTCAATAAATATTTGTTAAATAACTTTGAAAGTGATTTCCTTATTCGAAATGAAAGCTGATCAAAAGTATGAATTTTTTTTTCTTTTTTTTGAGACAGGGTCTCACTCAAAGGTTGGACTGCAGTGGCATGATCTTGGCTCACTACAACCTCCGCCTCCCGGGCTCAAGCCATCCTCCTGCCTCAGCCTCCCAGGTAGCTGGGACTACGTGTGTGCAACCATGACTGGCTAATTTTTGTATGTAGAGTTGGGATGGGGTTTTACCATGTCGCCCAGGCTAGTCTCAAACTCCTGAGCCCAAATGATCTGCCTGCCAAAGAGCTGAACCTTTTTTTTTTTTTTTTTGAGACAGAGTTTTGCTCTTGTTGCCCAGGCTGGAGTGAAATGGTGCGATCACGGCTCACTGCAAACTTTGCCTCCCAGGTGCACGAGAGTCTCATGGCTCAGCCTCCCGAGTAGCTGGGATTACAGGTGCCTGCCACCACACCAGGCTAATTTTTGTATTTTTTGTAGGGACGCGGGTTCTCCATGTTGATCAGGTTGGTCTCGAACTCCCAACCTCAGGTGATCCGCATGCCTTGGCCTCCCAAAGTGCTGGGATTACAGGCGTGAGCCACAGTGCCCACCCCCGCTTTTTTTAATCCTGTGAAAGGAAAATAAATTTGGGGACCCCAAAATTGCTAAGCCAAAGGGAAAAGACAAGCTGGGAACTGCTTAGAGCAAACTTGCCTCCCATTCTATTTCTAAAAAAGATAGCTACTAAGACTTAAAAAAAGCTACATGCCTTCCTTACGATTTGTTCACAAGGAAATTCCTTGTAGACAAAGGACAGATAGAACTCAAAGCCATCCCTCTACTCATGTGAGACAAATGCATATCTGATTGCTTTCTTTGCCCTACTGTTTCACTAAGCCAGGCTAAGACATAAGTGACTATTCCTGTAAATCATGTATTCAGTGAAATGCTAATCAGAAACTCAAAAAGAATGCAACCATTTGTCTTTTTTTTTTTTTGGGACGGAGTTTCGCTCTTGTTACCCAGGCAGGAGTGCAATGGCGCGATCTCGGCTCACCGCAACCTCCGCCTCCTGGGTTCAGGCAATTCTCCTGCCTCAGCCTCCTGAGTAGCTGGGATTACAGGCACGCGCCACCATGCCCAGCTAATTTTTTGTAGTTTTAGTAGAGACGGGGTTTCACCGTGTTGACCAGGATGGTCTCGATCTCTTGACCTCGTGATCCACCCGCCTCGGCCTCCCAAAGTGCTGGGATTACAGGCGTGAGCCACCGCGCCCGGCCTCCATTTGTCTTTTATCTGCCTATGACCTGGAATCCTCCACCCTGCTTCAAGTTGTCCCGCCTTTCCGGACCAAACCAATATTCATCTTACATGTGTTGATTGATGTCCCATGTTCCCTAAAATGTATAAAACCAAGCTGTGTCCTGACCACTTTGGGCACATGTTGTCAGGACCTCCGGAGTCTGTGTCACGGGTGTGTCCTTTTCATTGAGACTTATCTCAGATACACTCGGCTGACAGTCCTTTAAAACTTCATTTCTTGGCTGGGTACAGTGGTTCGCGCCCGTAATCCCAGCACTATGGGAGGCCGAGGCAGGAGTATTGACTGAGCTCAAGAGTTTGAGACCAGCCTGGGACACATGGCAAAACCCTGTTTGTACAAAAGAAATACAAAAATTAGCCAGACGTGATGATGCATGCTTATAGTCCCAGCTACTTGGGAGGTTGAGGTGGGAGGGTCACTTGAGCTCAGGAGGTTGAGGCTGCAGTGAGCCGTAGCACTGCACTGTAGCCTGGGCAACAGGGCAAGACCCCATCTCAAGAAAAAAAAAAGGTTCGTTTCTTGTGCTCACTTTGCTCAGTGCTGAGCATGTAATAGTCAGCACGTATTTGATGGCTAAATGAATACATTACAGGAACAGAGGAAGTAGGCGTGATTTACAGCCCCGTTCTTATGGGTTTGTATTCCCATGCTGTGTTCTCCCTCCCCACCTCGGGAGCTCAAACCGTTACACGCATATTCAACACACGCCCTCTGCCATCCACCCAGGCCTTGGCACCAGTGAGGGCCACCTGAGTACTTCTTCTGTGTGGATTCACCCAGGAATAGAACTCTGCCAAATAATTACTTTCCAGGAACCATACGACTCTGTTCTGTTTCTGTAATGCAGCCAACAAGAGTGATGTGCCAGCACGCTATGTGCAAAGATGGATCTCACTCGTTCATGCCACTGTATCAGAAAACTCCACCATCGGGCTGTTTGCCCATTAATTAAATTGCCTGATGAGCATGGAAGGGTGGAGAAAGGGTGGGGGCAAGCTGTTTATTCCCATGTTTAAGTGAATTTTTATTCAACTTTGAAAGGGAATTGTGATTTTTTTTTTCTTCCCTGAGTTGAAACCATTTTATGAGCACATACAGGAAAAGAATGTGATTATGTGATTTCCTTTTTCTATTGAATTATTTGTACTGCTATTTGTTGTTTGGTTATCTTCATTAAACAATGACCTTCCTGCAAAATAAAAGCTGGATCCTATTTTAGCATGATTAGAGGAAAGAGCACTGACCAAAGAATCAGAGAACCTACCCCTTCGGAGCCATCTGAGGTTTAAACATTGATTTAACCTTCCCAAGCCAAGGTGTCTGTTCTGAAGCAGGTGATCACCGTGGGTGCCCTACCTACAGCCTTCTGAAAAATAGTACTCCAGAATGCCCCTTGAAAAATGGTATGCGTGCAGTGTAGTATTTTTCAAAATGTTAAGAATGCAACTCTTTGTTTCTTTTTAAAGAAACTGCAGAGATTGGTACTGATCGTTATATTATAAGAGGGACCAGAAACCAGGTCAACCACCTAAGAGAGAAGGCAGGCGGGAAAAATGGCGATGGGAAGGGACAAAGGCACTAGACTGCCCCCAAGTGGCGACTTGGGCATGATGCCTTGAAAGGAGTGGGAGGGATGACCCCGCTAGGGTGACCGTAATGAACAAAGGAAACAATCTAAGAAGAGGTCATACTCATTTCTCATAAGAGCATTTAAATACCATCGGAAAAAACAGACAATAATAACATATTTCACGCAAATTGTGCTCCAACTCACTGGCTTCCCTTTTAAGGCCTGCCACTTTATATTCAATTCGCTGCTCCAGTGAACACAATGAAGTGTTCAGACTCCATTAAGAAACCTCAAAGAAAACAAACCTTGGGCCTTTTTTTGAGTTAGCAGGACAGCTCTTTAAATGCTTCTCACAAGCTGTCATTTGTGCATTCAGGAAACCATTAGGACTTCCTCCTTTGGAAATACGTGTGATTCTTTACCTTCTCATTTGAAACATTAATATTTTCTTACTGTGACCCTTATCCTCAAGAACAAATTTCGTATGCTTCACCAGACAATGCAATGAGCTTCTGAGATGCTGGGATGTGAAGTGGGTTGGTGACAGTGAAGCGGCGTATCTGATGGGAGGAAAACTGGAGTTAGGAGTTGGCAAAGTGGGTAGCATATATATCCTGAATACTTAGAAATGCAGTAGGGTAGACCAGGCTTTGGGAGAGCCTTGTGGCTGAGAAGGGTGCTTGCCAATTGTGATGAAGCTATCAGGAGACCAGATGGATTCACAGTGGAAAACATCTCCTCTTCCCTCCTAACGCTGTCAAGAAATGGGACTTGGGCAGACCCCTGGAGAGGCATCATGAAGTGGCTGGCAGAATCATGCAAGCTCAGCGCAATGTCTTAGATTTGACCCCCAGTTCTATCTCTAGCTACATGAGCTGGGAAGCCAGAGAGCAGTGCCTTCAGTAGCCCCAAGAGCAAAATCCCAGGTAATTCCTATCGGATTCCACAATCTCCTATTTAACGAGGCTAATATCCCTCTTTTTACTCAACAAACGCGGTTTGACTAAGTTCATGGATTGGATGTGCCTTCTCGGTTCTCACCGTAAAGGAAAATGTACGTATGGGGCCGGGCGCGGTGGCTCACGCCTGTAATCCCAGCACTTTGGGAGGCCGAGGCAGGTGGATCACGAGGTCAAGAGATCGAGACCATCCTGGTCAACATGGTGAAACCCCGTCTCTACTAAAACTACAAAAAATCAGCTGGGCATGGTGGTGCGTACCTGTAATCCCAGCTACTCAGGAGGCTGAGGCAGGAGAATTGCCTGAACCCAGGAGGCGGAGGTTGCGGTGAGCCGAGATCGCGCCATTGTACTCCAGCCTGGGCAACAAGAGCGAAACTCCGTCTCAAAAAAAAAAAAAAAAAAAAACACAAAACAATGTACGTATGGGTAGCTGTGAAGAGCGTGGGCTTTGGAGCCAGACTGCCAGAGTTCAAATGCCAGCCCCACCACTTAGTAGGTAGGCACTTACTCTCTCAGTTTCTTCATCTGTAAACTGGGAATAACAATAATTTCTAGCCCAGGAGGTTGTTGTGAGGATTAAATGCAATAATACATACATGTGTACATACACACACACACATACATACTTCTTAACACACTACCTGGCACAGAGTATTACTGAATAAATTGTAGCTATAGTAATAATAATAATTTTTATTCTTGATATTTGAAACATGATATGATTCCTGGTCAAGCTGAGGAAAATTGGGATGTCAAAGATATCCTTTATATAAAATTTAAGTCAAAAGTTCTTTCATAGAGTGTTTGACCTTCATATCTTCCTTTTTTTTTTTTGTGGGGGGGATGGAGTTTCGCTCTTGTTACCCAGGCTGGAGTGCAATGGCACAATCTCGGCTCACCGCAACCTCCGCTTCCCAGGTTCAGGCAATTCTCCTGCCTCAGCCTCCTGAGTAGCTGGGATTACAGGCACGCACCACCATGCCCAGCTAATGTTTTGTATTTTTAGTAGAGACGGGGTTTCAATGTGTTGACCAGGATGGTCTCGATCTCTTGACCTCGTGATCCACCCTCCTCGGCCTCCCAAAGTGCTGGGATTACAGGCTTGAGCCACCACGCCCGGCCCATATCTTCCTTTTAAAAAATGAAATTAGCTGCATTTATTTTTTGGATACCTCTGTGTTCAAGCAATTCTCTGCCTCAGCCTCCCCAGTGGCTGGGGTTACAGGCGCCCGCCACCATGCCCGGCTAATTTTTTGTATTTTTTGTAGAGACGGGGTTTCATTATCTTGGCCAGGCTGGTCTTGAACTCCTGACTTTATGATCCACCCACCTTGGCCTCCCAAAGTGCTAGGATTACAGGCGTGAGCTACTGCAGCCGTCCTCATACTTACAGTTTTACAAGCAGCATTTTTTTCACTCAACAATGTTGTGTGAACATTGTGAAATTCGTTCTTTGAAAACATGATGTTGAATTTCTGCACACATTCTACTGATGAACATGTAATCATTTAACCAATGCTGTATTGTTGAATACTTAGATTGTTTCCAGTATTTTCCTATTATAAATTATAATGCATATTTCTTCATCTCAGCAGAGAAAGTTATGAACCTTTTATGACTTTTGGTGCATGTTGCAGATTTCCCACTAGAGTAATGGTACCAATTTACATTCCTCTAGTAGTATTTGAGTATTGGGTATTGACATTTTTGAATGTCGATTTCTCTGAATATTATAAAAATGTTTAGCCTGGGCAACATAGAAAGACCCTGTCTCTACAAAATTGTTTTTTAAAATTAGCTGGCCATGGTGATGCACCTGTAGTCCTAGCTACTCAGGAGGCTGAGGGTGGGAGGATTGCTTGAGCCCGAGAGTTTGAGGCTTCAGTGAGTCATGGCTGCACCACTGCACTTTAGCCTGAGTAATAGAACAAGACCCTCTCTTAAAAAAAAAAAAAAAAAAAAAAAGTCCGGTTTGTAATCCCAGCATTTAGGGAGGGTGAGGCGGGCAGCTGGCTTGAGCCCACGAGTTAGAGACCAGCCTGGGCAGTGTGGCAAAACCCTATCTCTACAAAAAATACAAAAACTAGCCAGGCATGGTGGTGTGGGCCTGTAGTCCCAGGTAGTTGGAAGGCTGAGGTGGGAGGTTCCATTGAGCACAGGTGGTCAAGGCTGTAATACGCAGTGATGGTTCCACTGCACTCCAGCCTAGACAAAAAAATAGAGATGCTGTTTTTTTTTTTTGAGACGGAGTTTCACTCTTGTTACCCAGGCTGGAGTGCAATGGCGCGATCTCGGCTCACCGCAACCTCCGCCTCCTGGGTTCAGGCAATTCTCCTGCCTCAGCCTCCTGAGTAGCTGGGATTACAGGCACGCACCACCATGCCCAGCTAATGTTTTGTATTTTTAGTAGAGACGGGGTTTCACCATGTCGACCAGGATGGCCTCGATCTCTTGACCTCGTGATCCACCCGCCTCGGCCTCCCAAAGTGCTGGGATTACAGGCTTGAGCCACCGCGCCCGGCCTGTTTTTTGTTTTTTTTTTTTAAAAAAAAAAAAAGAATCAAGACTTTAGGCTTCTGGTGGATATGAGATTCCAGAAGCTAAACGTGGGCAATGAGTAGAAAAAGTGGCGCTTTGGTTAAATTCTGCCCTCCTGCTATTGCTACATGGCATTTCCTTACAGTACAGAGTCAGAAGGGAATTTCTGGGATTGCGTTGTCTCTTGGGTTGTTAGGAGTGCAGCAAATGGGACCCGACAATTCTGTGAGAAGCAGGCTCTCTGGTAGGGAGTGGTCAGGACTGCCAATCAGGAAACCTGAGTTTCCTGCAAATGGGCAAAGGCATTTATTAAGCAATATTGAAAAGTAGCCAAGAAATAATATTCCATTTAGTCAGATTGAGGTCACAGTTGCCAATGTATTAAGATCAACTATTGTTAATGATTTTGCCTCAAATGAAAATGAGTTAGAAATCCCGCTCTTTGAGGATGAGCTCTAAGTGGGGATTGAGCGATTGGGATTTAGGGTGCCTCACGCTGTAGGTAGCAAAGCCAGCTATTGGGAGATGGCCGTATTGACTTTGCCTTGAAGGGTTCTCTCTTTGCCTGAATATCAGATCATAGCCTTCTTAGAAAAGTGCTCAGTGACATTTTATTGATCAGCCTTCAAAAAGGAGCACAGCAGTGGGGAGGCGCGGGGGGCCAGTCTCCCTCCGTCCTCTGGGCTGGGCCGAAGCGCTGACACCTTCACAGGGTGATGGAGACTTGCCAAAATGCTCTGTTCGCCTGGGAGGGTCCTCGTGTACCTGCCTACAATTCCGGAGATACTAAGTCTGATTGCCTGAGACTTCTCCTGGTCAACTCCTCTCAGTATTCTTTTCTCCTCCCTCTCTGACACCCTCCCCTCAACACCTCCCCACTCTGCCACCCCCATTTGACTTGCTGGAACACCTATTTCCTTATCTTATTTGAAACAAAATTATTATATTGTCAAATAAATCAAACTGTGTTCAGCTGGCGTACTGGAGGGATAGCAGAAAAAGCCCTTTGTCCCCACACAGAAGGCACTTAGGAAAATCCCACCCCATTATCTTCCGGGTAATTTGTCCTTTAAGTACTTTTCTTTCATGGAGGAAATTCCAAGTGACAGTAAAAAGAGAAATAGTTCATTTGGAAGACACAATGTAACAGTATTTTCTTAGGGTATTAAATAACGATCCTCTAATTGCTGAATTTAAATCACACAAAAACGCTAGATATTAAAGTCACCTTTTACTTATGCTTTTTTTATTTCCAGACATCCTCTGAAATTGTTTTTTCTTATGCCTTTTTTTTTATTTAAAGTCACCTTTTAAAAAGAAACTTTGCACGTACCTCATTTTCCCCAATAGCCACCCTTATGATTCCTTTGTGTTGTAGAAAAACCTATTGTTTACAAAGTGCTTTTGTATATATTTTCTCACTCGGTCATGATGTGTTAAGGCAGGCTAGAGCGCAAATCTTAGCTCACTGTAACCTCAAACTTGTGATCCTCCCACCTTAGCCTCCCGAGTAGTTGACATCACAGGTACACACCAGCATGCCCAGCTAATTTTTTATTTTTTGTAGAGACAATGACTCTCTGTGTTACCCAAGCTGGTCTCAAATGATCCACCTGCCTTGGCCTCCCATAGTGCTGGGATTACAGGTGTGAGCCCCTCATTTTCAAAGTGAAGATGCTCCGAGAGGTTGGGTGAGTTGTCCAAGGACACCCAGCTTCTGGCAGCTCGGGTCTGCTTGCTCCTAATTCTGTGTGTGTTCACAGATCCCTGCTACATTTCATTGCTTAAAACAAAACGGAAAACAGCGGATTGCCCTGGGCACTATTTTGCAGCTAGGTTATACTTGGCTTAGCTTTGCACCTAGGCACCCTTTGAAATGTGATTCTGAGCTAGGAAAAAGGCTATTTTAATACATCCAAATGAGGCTTAGTTGAATTTTCCCTCGTATGTGCCTATGACTAAGAGAACATAATGTCTCAAGAAGCTGTTCCGTTAGTACTCTGGTGTTTGTTTTGCTTTTTGTTTTGCTAAAGTCATGAAGTGAGAATTAATTTCCCTTCTAAATACACTGGAAATGTATAGTAACCATTTAGCAAGGCTAGGTTGGTTAAAAATTATTTTTAAAAGATTAAAAGTATAGAGAGCTTCCTGTAGGTTTTGAGTTAGACATAGCTAGTATTCCACAACATAAAATACTGGAAAACAAAAGCATGTTCCACAGAAAATATCAGAAGAACAAAAAATTCTTCCTGCTTCTGTCATGGAAGTGAGACTGCCTCAGGGCTGGGGAGCTCCATACAAGCCACTGCCATGAACACAGACCCGGGAACTCAGGGACAAAGGACGGTGCTCCTCCGAAACAGCACTCTAATCCTCAAGAAGGGCACATTACAACGCACACCCCACCATAACTGCAGATGTGAAATCACCAAGACATTTGTGTAGCACTCATTAAAGAGGGCAACACTGGGCATGGTGGCTCATGCCTGTGGTCCCAGCACTTTGGGAGGCCAAAGTGGGCAGATCACCTGAGGTCAGGAGTTTGAGACCAGCCTGGCCAACATGGCGAAACCCCGTCTCTACTAAAAATACTAAAATTAGACGGGTATGGTGGTGCACACCTGTAATCCCAGCTACTCAGGAGGCTGAGGCAGGAGGCTCACTTGAACCTGGGAGGCAGAGGTTGCAGTGAGCCAAGATCGCGCCCCTGTACTCCAGCCTCAAAAAAAAAAAAAAAAAAGAAGAAAGAAAAGAGGACAATGATGTTTCCCACGATGTTTCCCAACAGGATTAGCCTCCTCATATTTCCCATCTCCAAAGAGCTCTGAAGTGTTTTAAAACCGGGGGAAAGTTTGTGACCAATTCTGACAGAGTCCAAATCATGAATGACGCCATGCGTAGTAATTACGATTTGACCAGGTTATTTGTTAGGTTTTCCAAAGACTAGAGTCCTGAACCACAGCATTAAATCAATGGAGTTTCCAGCAAATGAGGGTGAGAATTTTCTCCGGGTTCGGATTCACTTAGACATCCTCGGGGTCACTGAGCACTGGGATCACTGAGCACTAAACTGAGAGTCTGGGTCTCTTGTTTTATTTTTGAGGTCTTTAAAAAAAGGAAAAAAATAATAATAAGCAGTTATATGCCCACTATTATGTGGCAGCTGTAAAGAAAGCCACGTGGATGAGTCACTGTCCCTTGAATACACCGTTGACATTCCTGCCCCCACACCTTTGCTCATGCCATTCTCCACACCAGACCCTGCACACCCTTCCCGCTCTGGCCTGCTGAGGAAAGCTACGCACAGGCCTCATCACTTCTCATGGACAGTCTCCTCTCCCCTTCCCAGGTCAGCGCTGCCTCCCCTCTTTGAACTCCCAGAGCCCTCGCTGTCTACCTAACACATTTATAACTTGGCACGTCCTCTCCGGAACGGATAATTATTCTTTTATACCCTATCTTTGGAAACAGGCTGTAAATTCCATCAGTGCAGGTATATCTTTCATCCTTTCCTTTTTTTTTTTTTTAATGTCCCTGATAGCATGCCTCCTACCAAACTAGTTCTCAAAAAAATTCATTAATTGGTTCATGCCTTCATGTAACCAACTGCTGTCATTGTCATCTCTTGGTACCTGGAGGCGGGGCTAAATATTCGTTTGAGTTGTTTCTGACCATCCTCTGGGTTACGTCTCTGTGGGACCGTGGATTTGCGTTGTGACAGTGTCGAGATCAAGGTCAGGGAGGAGAACCACAGTGTGTGCTTTATAACTCCATTTGAAGGTCTGCTCCCTTTTATCTGTGGCTGTTATCCCAACCAGCGGCAAGGACATAGTTAAGAATTATGAGGATTCAGGAGGGCTGAGAGTCCTGGCTTAATGGAGTGCCACGCTCAGGAAGAAAATATGGCTTCGGATTGAGGAGGGGTCCCGCTTCTCTCCCATGCCACTGGAAAAGGCATCTGACAAATTCAGGGCAGAGTCCCCTGTCCTGTTGCTTATCTATGGGGCTTGATTCACCTGCTTCAAGAGGGGAGGGAGGAAAATGAATCCTAGCTTCCTGGCATTAAATGAGGCTCTTTCCTTAGAGGAGCTGACAAAGCAGTGAAAAGGGGAGTGGGGGAGGCAGAGACAGCAGAATGTTATCTAGAAGAGTAAGTGAGGAGAAACATTTCAGCAAAAAGGAGATCAGAGTGGATATGAAAGTTATCTCAAGAAAGGGAGGGCCATTTTTGCAAGGGAGCTCTTGGAGACGGGATTCAATTGCATGGAAGAAAATATTAGGGAAAAATTTTACCTGACTCTATAGAAAGTTTTGCTGAGTTAAGGGGTAAGGTAATAGATTTCAATTCTGATGACCTAAGGGGTATGCGAGGATTAGGACTTCACAGGGAGACAGCAAGGGTCGCAGTGAGGAGCGTGGGCATGGAGTACAGGGAACTGGATTTAAATCTCAGCTGTGGGTTCCTGGCCAGCTAACCGTCTCTGAGACTCAGTTTCCTCCTCTGTAAAGCAGGAATGTCTACCACAGTACACTGCTGAGAGGAGTAAGTGAGGTCATCAGACTGTTGGCACAGTCAGCCCCTGGTGTGTAATACACAGGAGTTCCATATGGAAAGGTGGGATATTTCTTGATCTTTTTTCAGGCAATTCTGGCATGGGAGTGCCCTGGGGGTGCCAAGGGGGACACAGACAGAAAGAAATTCCTCATGGAGGGAATGGCCAACGCATTTCTAGAAGCAATCATCTCTGATGTTGCATTTGAAATGATTTCCTGCCCCAGGCTACAATAGCTCTGTCTCTTCTCATTAGTTATGTCATCTTCAGAAAAATCTGTTTCATGCAACTGCTCTGTGTTAGTGGCACCCTGCAACAGAAAGGAGAAAGGCTGTGTCTGTGCTCTGGTACCTCCAGAGGGAGGAAGGCACAAGCAGCAAGGACTGAGCAGGAAGGTTGCATGAGAGGGAAACGATGTCTCCACACCCAACAGCAAAGGCAGGAGGCCTCAGAAGCGAACTGGACCTGGTAACTTCCGGGTTACAAGCACATTCACAACTGAAGCGGGAGAAGAAATCGGGAAATACCGTTCGTTGTTGAACGAATCATCCCAGAGCTGAGAGTTGGTAAGAAGGCTTTCTCAGACCCTTTGCCTGATGGCAGTTGATCCCTTACTAAGTTAGGCGACTCACCTGGAGTAGCTCTAGCACATTCTAATTAGTCTGTACCTGCCCAGTTTACAAGGCCAGCATCATTGAGTGTCAGCGGTCACTCCATGCACTCACTTCTCCTCTATGCGGCAGGAGGGTTTCCCCAGGTCGCCAGCCTCAGGTCTAGGCAAGGAGACAAATTAATAATAGCACAACAATGAGCTGGCTCAAAATGGGGAAGGATTTCTAGGATGGCTCACAATAGCTGTTGTGTTGTGTCCAGGGCTGCAGTGACTCTTCCTTGACTGGCTGCTTCAGCACCTACCAATAAAATAATTCACAAAGGCCCTCAGATGACGAACCAGCCACTGTGGCCACTACCCTCACTATTTTTTTTCCTCTGGGGAAGAGCCCTTGCACATACAGGCTCCTTTGCCTGGGGCTGGGGACAGGGCCCACCCTCATATACAGGCAGGAGCAGGGCCTTGCTATCCTCAGGCTCCGACCTCATCACGTGGTACTGTTTAGTCACTCTACTCTGCCTGTGATGTCTTCTGAAAGGGAAGCCGCTTTGCCAAGGGCAGGAGTGGACTGCTGTCATTCATTCTTTCCTACCTCTTTCAATGAATCCAGTCCACCCTCATACGTGGTTTGAAAGCCTTTGCAGGCCTCTGTCCTAAGTTTTTTTTTTTTTTTTTTTTGTCAAAGTGTCACCCTATCTCCCAGGCTGGAGTGCAGTGGTGCGATCTCAGCTCATTGCAACCTCTGCCTCCTGGGTTCAAACAATTCTTCTGCCTCAGCCTCCAGAGTAGCTGGGACTATAGGCACATGCCAGCATGCCTAGCTAATTTTTGTATTTTTAGTAGAGACAGGACTTCACCATATTGGCCAGGCTGGCCTTGAACTCTTGACCTCGTGATCTGCCCGCCTCAGCCTCCCAAAGTGCTGGGATTACAGGCATGAGCCACCACGCCCAGCCTGTACTAAGTCTTTAGAGTCTCTCCAGACCATCTCCCACTTGCTCACGTTGCTACTCATTAGTCATCCTTAGCTTTCCGATCAGCGACCTCTGCTTTCCTACTCATCCTCCTCCCTACTGATTCCACATGTCAGCCTTCACCTTTGGAACTCATTTCTCTGGCTCCAACTGCAGCACCCGTTTGGACAGAGTCCCAGCTTTCTTCCGCCTCAAACATCTAGGGCTGGACTAAAACCTTTAAAACCTCCAAGCTATGAAATATGCAAACTATACATTGTACATTATAAATTAGAAAATAAATATAAACCCCCCAAAATTAAATGATGACCCTTAAATGCTTTCTTAACTGTCAAAAGCTCCTCCTGCCCAAATATGTTGGAGGCCTGATTTGCTGATACTGAAAGCCCATGCTTACGTTGCCCGCTGGTGAGGGATGCGTCCTCCTCCCTCGCTCCGCATGACCACAGGCTCCTGTAAGGACTGACCAGCTGGGTTGTCCTGTTCAGCCTTCTTCGTGAAGCGACGGTCAGCCCAGCTTGTGGGCTCACCACATACCTCGCTTCTAGCTAATTTCATCCCCCCAGCAAACCCACCTCTTCTCCCTCCCATCCACCCAAGACAGTGTGACAGTGTGTCTATCTGTTTGGTCCTGTCAACTCTTTCTCATTGACTTGATTGCTACTCACCGCTTTTGCCACAATGAGGACTAAAACACGCGGTGCTAGGCATTGCGCTAGAGGTCTGTATTGACTTAACAGTGCCTCTCCAGCCAGGCCCAACCCTCCTACGTGACACTAGGGTTGGAGAGAGTAATTTGAGCAACAGGCTGAGACAACGGTTCTGAGCCCAAGCAAATTTACCTGGGTCCCCAGAACATCCATCATTTCTCACTACAAATACCTGAATGCCAGCGGAGATGGTTATGAATAATTTATTGTGTAATTGATTGACTAAAAGGCCAGGAGAGAAATAGCAGGCATGCCCAGGAGGCTGCTCACTCTCTCCTTCCCTTCCTCCCTCCTTTGTTCTCTCTCTCCCTCTCCCCCACCCTTCTCTTTCTTTTTTTTAATCAAAGTGAATTCAAACATGGGCCTACTTTTTATGCACAACTCAAAGTCCCGATCTCATGACCTTATTCTCTGTGGCACGAGCCTCCCCAAACGCCTTCCCGCACCTTCCTTTGAACCACGTGGAACAGTCGCTGCCACTGTCTTGACTTTCGAGTGATTGCCATTGCAGGCAGTTTTCTCATGACAGTTTGGAGAGGATTTAGAGATTTCTACCCGAGAAGAGAGACTCTGATCGCATCACAATAAAGGTGATCCTCACATGGACTATGGGCGTGGACTGGAGACAGGAAACAAAACATACAGGCATCAGGAGGGTGTGCTTTCTAGGGCTGCTGTAACAAAGAACCGCAGACTCTGTGGCTTAAAACAATGGACATTTATAGTCTTATAGTTCCAGTGGCTCCAAGTCCAAAACCAAGGTGTTGGCAGCGCCATGCTCCCGATGAAACACGAAGGAGAGAATGCCTCCTTGCCTCTCCCGGCTCCTGGTGGTTCCCCAGCAGTCCTTAGCGTTCCTTGGCTGGCAGCGGCACCACTCCGGTCTCTGCCTGCACTGTCACATGGTGTTCTCTCTGTGTGTCTCTCTTCACATGCCCATCTTCTTATAAGGACATCTTCTTATATGGTGGCACCTTCTCAGGGCCCACTGTAATCCAGTATGAACATCTTTTTTTTGTTTGAGATGGAATTTCTCTCTTGTTGCCCAGGCTGGAGTGCAATGGCACAATCTCGGCTCACCGAAACTTCCGCCTCCTGGGTTCAAGCAATTCTTCTGCCTCAGCCTCTCAAGTAGCTGGGATTACAGGCATGCACCACCATGCCCAGCTAATTTTGTATTTTTTTAGTAGAGATAGGATTTCTCTATGTCAGTCAGGCTGGTGTCAAACTCTGGACCTCAGCCTCCCAAAGTGCTGGAATTACAAGCATGAGCCACTGCGCCCGGCCAGCCTCATCTTAATTAATTACGTCTGCCATGACCTTATTTCTACATAAGGTCACATTCTCAGGTACAGGGATTAGGACTTCAACATATTTTTTTTTTCAGGGGGAACAAAATCCAACCCATACAAGAAACATGCCTATTCTGAGAACGGCCAGTCATTCCGATTGGCTGGAAATGGGTATGACTAGAGGGTGGCGGGAGATGAAAACAATCTAGTGACTAAAATCATCGGAAAGCGAAGCTGTGGACTTATGAGCTTAGTTTAATGTGGCGAAGGTCTCTGCGTCTCTCATTCCAGCCCAGTAGCTTACAATTTTTTGCCAGTGGTCAAAAGAAAGATAGAGAGCTACCATGCAGATGAGCCAATAATATCTTCTTTATCTGTCATTCATTCGTGTATTTATTCAATAATATTTCTTGAACACCATGTGCCAGGAACCACCCCAGGCAAAGGATTCAGTGGCAAACCAGACAGACATGACTCCTGCTGTCCTATAAAAACAGCTCAAAGTGTGGTTTGACTCGTCATCGGTCATGACCTTCCTTATCAACACGTAACAATGTCTAGAAGGAATTCCAAAGTAGATGAATTAAAAATAGATGGTGGCAAAGTTGTGAAACAAAACAGGAAATCATTTTAAAAGCAGAAAATAAGCAGATCTATCTCCAGGCGAATGACAAGCCTGTGCAAAGCTCTTTCTATGTCAAAGCCAGTGTCCTATATGGTATCAGATAACTAACTCCTCCAAATTGCTAAGGCATGCTGTCATTCCCGTCATTCCCGTAATGCAAATAGAAAACCCTCAAGTAACCCTGCTGGAAGGTAACAATGGAACACATTGCCCAGTCCTCAACCAGTAGCTGAACATCAAGGGACACGGTGGGAAATACGTAACTCTTTCTCCCAGGCATGAGGGATAAGTGACCATGTCTGGACAAGCACAATGGATTAGAAGCAAGCCTTCAACTCGAATCTGGTCAGTACACTTGTTGATAAATTGCAAAATGTCTCATGTTTCCATGGAAAACAGGGCGCTACTCACATGTGGCTCAGTGTAATCATAATCACTAAAGTTAATATTTTCCATAAACTACTGCTGGTCTCTGAATTGGGCTATATTTGCAGAAACTGTGCTGCAGTCCTTAAAAACACCACATGGAACTACCTTTCAAAGTAATAATGTGCATGAGGTATCTCACCTCTTATCATTCAGTAAGTGATCCTATCCTGGCAGGGAGTTTTCCATTAAATAATATGTTTTCACAAAAAGTAGGGAAGAGGAAGGGAAAAGAGAAAGAACGTCCCTAATGACATTCACAAACAACCTGGCTTTCTTCTCTTCCCAGGAATGTAGTAGGACTGAATGTCACTGCCCCCTTTGAAGTTAGGTTTGACCATGTGACTCACTTTGGCTGATGAAATGTGTGCCGAAGTGACCTAAGTCCTTTCTGAGTGAAAGCTTTAAGAGCCGCAATTTGGCTGGGCGCGGTGGCTCATGCCTGTAATCCCAGCGCTTTGGGAGGCCAAGGTGGGCGGATCACCTGAAGTCAGGAGTTTGAGATCAGCCTGGCCAACATAGTGAAACCCCGTCTCTACTAAAAATACAAAATTTAACTGGGCATGGTGGCGCATGCCTGTAATCCCAGCCACTCGGGAGACTGAGGCAGGAGAATAGCTTGAACCCGGGAGGTGGAGGTTGCAGTGAGCCGAGATGGTGCCACTCCACTCCAGCCTGGGTGACAGAGTGAGGATCTGTGTCAAAAAACAAAAAAAAAAGGGCCACAATTTGCTACATTCTCCTTTCCTGCTGCCTTCGAGATTGTGGAAGCTGGTGTCAAGATGGGTCTTGTCAGCATGCGTCCCTGAGTGATGCTGATGAGCAGAGCAACAGAGCATGAGCGAAAAGATTTGTGGGGTTAAGCAAGTGAAGTTTGGGGCTTGTTGTTGTTGTTACTGCCACATAACCTGTCCTGTCCTGACTAAAATTGACAGTGAATTCTGCACGTGAACTCCTGTGGACCAACTAACCCACATCTTCCATGTTAATGAGATAGAGTTCTCAGATGGATGAAACGGGCTTCCCAGAGCAGATTCTCCTGGGTATTCACCTGCCAGGGCAGATCTGTCAGAAAGGCCAAGGTTGGGCTCTAGAGAGGCTATACAGGTTTTAGTAGGAAGTACCAGAATATATTTATTTTAACTACCCAGTTCCAATAGATGCATTGGATAACTATGAAATACTTTGATATGACAAAGGTTAATACAATTTCATTCTAGCCAATACTGATAAAGTCCCAAGAATATTATCAAGAGCAAAGGGATAAAGGAAGAAGGAAGGAAAACAAGTCAGCTGAATGCCATTTTAATAGATGGATTGTAGTCATCAAATTAAATTAATGTCAAAGTCATCCAAAGCTCCTGTTCTTCCTGTTCTGAATTCTTTTAACTAAGCCAAAATTCTACTCTAACACTTCATCAACCACTTACATAGAGCTACCTAAAATTACTTCCAGGGGGCCAGGAGTGGTGGTGTATACCTATAATTTTAGTTATTTGGGAGGCTGAGACAGGAGGATTGCTTGAGCACAGGGGTTCAAGGCTCCAGTGAGCTACAACAGTGACACTGCACTCCAGTCGGGGTGACAGAGTAAGACTCTATCTCAGTAAATAGATAAATAACTTCCAGGGGAAGGAAGGGCATAATGAAAGACCAGAATAAAACTATTGCTTTATCCTGGAAAATTGGAGGTTTACTCTGCCACGGCTTTATCACTTCGCTGCTCATTTTCCCTTTTCCCTCCCAGTGTCCCAATCAATTCCTTTTATCCTAAACCGCTGTCCTGCAGGTGCACCTAATGGGCTTTCCCACCTGCCTTTGCTCGCCTGCCAAATGCCCATCTCTCTCACTTTTTTCTATTCAAATCTGACCATCCCTCTAGGCTCAGCTCCCAACTCCAGGAAGCACTGGTTTCTCTCTCATCCTGAGGCAGCAATAATTCTGAGCACACGATTCAGTGCTGACTTACGTAATGCTCACTCTCCTTCATGTGAGGCAGTCCTGTCTCCCAGTCTATGGCAGGGCTCCCAACCCTGAGCTCAGCCTCCTGTCAGATCAGCAGTTGTATTAGATTCTCACGGGAGTACAAACCCTATTGTGAAGTGCAAGGGATCTAGGCTGCACGCTCCTTATGAGAATCACATGCCTGATGATCTGAGGTGGAACCGTTCATCTTGAAACCACTTTCCCTCTTGTCTTCCACGAAATCCATTCCTGGTGCCAAAAACGTTGCTATTGCTACATGCATCTGTGCACACCTCAAGAATTGTCTTCCTTTTCCACCTCTTCTTTCTCAGTCTTCTCTCTTCATAAACAACTCACCCTGTACCATGCATTGAAATGCAACAAGAAACAGACCTTACTATTAAAAAGAGCATGACCGCTGGGTGCGGTGGCTCGCCCCTGTAATCCCAGCACTTTGGGAGGCTGAGGCAGGTGGATCACGAGGTCAAGAGATCAAGACCATCCTGGTCAACATGGTGAAACCCCATCTCTACTAAAAATACAAAAATTAGCTGGATGTGGTGATGCACACCTGTAGTCCCGGCTACTCAGGAGGCTGAGGCAGGAGAATCACCTGGACCCAGGATGCGGAGGTTGCAGTGAGCCCAGATTGCGCCACTGCACTCCAGCCTGGGAGACAGAGTGAGACTCCATTTCAAAAATAAATAAGTAAATGAATGAAAGAAAGAGCATGACAACTTAATGTACTCAAAACAATTCAAATATTACCTTTACTTATGGTAGAAAACATGCCCTTTCATAAAAGTATGATCTACGTAAGATGACTATCACGTGGAAGCTATTCTACTGTTTATAAGCAAGAGAAGGGCTGGTCCGAGTGCAGCGGTGTTTACACTAATAGATCACACAATCAGTTACAGATTTATTTGCTCCTTCCCACTCCCACTGCTTCACTTGACTAGGCTTAAAAATAACCAAATGAAAGCAAGAAAGGAACAAACTACTTATTTAGGGTAAAATATCACAAATACACTTCATTTCTATCTTTTGGATATCTTATATGAAATTATGTCTCTTTGAAACATTTTTAAAACATGCCAGTTAAAAAGAAATTTGGGGAGCCTTTCGTTGATATGGTATGCTTTTATCATATTAAGTACAAATATAAGCTTAATATATTAGTTATATTAAGTACAAACATAGATTCAATGCCTTTGATGCTTTTATATACTCATAGATCAGAAGTGGTAATTAGCATGTGGGCAATGGTCAATAAATTTTTGCTAATTACTCACCTTCCATACAAAGTGATTTTTTTTTTTTTACCAAGCCTTTTCAAAAAGCTCTGGCTTTCATATGCTAGCTTTTACCGAAGCTGTATGTGTGTGTGTATATATATAGATATATGTTCATACATTTTAGTCATATGTAATTTGTGTTTGTATTTATTTAGTCATTTAGAGAGAGGGTCTTCCTCTATCACCCAGGCTGGAGTGGACTGGCACAATCACAGCTCACTGCAGCCTCCCCCTCCTGGGACTTAAGCAATCCTCCCACCTCAGCCTCCTGAGTAGCTAGAACCACAGGTGTGTGCCACCACACCTGGCTAATTTTTTGGATTTTTTGTAGAGATGGGGTCTTGCCATATTTCCCAGGCTATTCTCCGTTCCTGGGCTCAAGCAATCCACCTACTTCAACCTTCCAAAGTGCTAGGATTACAGGCATGAGCCACTGTATCTGGCCATTTATTTATTTATTTATTTATTTATTTATTTATTTATTTTTGAGACAGGGTCTTGCTCTGTCACCCAGGCCCAAGTGTAGTGGTTCAAACATGGCTCACTGCAGCCTGAACCTCCTGGGCTCAGGTGATCCTCCCATCTCAGCCTCTCAAGTAGCTCTGCTGCTTTTTGTATTTTTTTGCTTTTCTTATTTTTTATTTTTTTAATATATAGATTGGTTTTCGTCATGTTGCCCAGGCTGGACTCGAACTCCTAGCCTCAAGCAATTCTCCTACTTTGGCCCTCCACAGTGCTAAGATTACAGGCATGAGCCACCATGTCTGGCCTGCGTGTGTATTTAAAAGCTTTCTTTGAAAAATGGGAAATTTGAATACAGAGGACTGCATTCTAGATGATATTTGTCAATTTTCTTAGGTATGATAATGTCACTATGGCTCTACAATAGGATTTCTTTATTTTTAGACAATACACACTACAGTGTTAAGGATTGAAAGACCATAATGTCTGCAACTTATTTTCAAGTCATTTATCAAAATGATAAAGCAAATATGGTAAAATGTCCACAATTGTTGAATTCAGGAGGTTTGACCATTTACTATTCGGTCAAATTTTGTTTGAAAATTTTCAAAATTAATAGTTTATTTTAAAAAGAAGTTATCATTAAAAAAATCAGAAGCAGGAACATCAATATTAAGACCAATTAAAAGAACCAGTGTTCTGTGTGTGTGTGTGTGTGTGAGATGGTATCTCTGCCTGTGAGGTTTACAGTGCTGTCATTTCGAAGCCATATTTGATGCACTCAAATAAATGTTACTATTTTCTTGACTCATCTGGGGGATGAGGGAGGAGAGGTTTAATTCTGCAGCCAAAATAATGGCCTACAAATATTCATGGTCATATGACATTTGAAGCAATAGAAATTTAAAATTTATAATCAGACTTCAACCAGAAAAGTAAATGGGTAATTTTATTTTTAATCTAAAGACATCTTTTGAATGTCTTCAAAACCATTTGAATGTTATTTCCTGTTTTTAAGGTAATATAAATGAAATTGTTTATATCTGATTATGTTGCCTGATCAGATTTTCTCGATGATAAAAACCATTCCCAGCTTTTGAAGACTAATGTCTCATGAACTCTTCCAAACATAAATGCCACAAATCAAAGTTGTGGATTTTTCCAGGACGATACTCAGCTGTGGACATTAGTATCAACAAAGAAGGGATATTTTCATGAATGCAAACTTAAAGAAAATTCAGCATATGAAAAATTTGTTTTCAGTACATTTTCATTTGCATTTAAACTTTAGTAAACCTGTGTCAAAATATACATGCTAAACATTTTCTCTTCTTTGTGTGTATTTTAGAATGCCAATTTTAAATTTAAGTTCCCCAAAATATCTGGGAGAAGAGGGTGAGGCACAGGAACTGGAGGATAGTAAAAGTGTTAATTTACGCATGAGGAAACAAAATCCAAACAAAAGCGAAAACAGCAATCAAAAGGGGCTAATGATGTGGATTCAGAGCTAAGTTGATCTCAGCCTACCCTATATGACCTTGATTTCTCATCGTTACCACATTCAGAATAGTAAGCAGACTTGTCAGAGCGCTTGTTTTAAAACAAAGCATATCTTAACAAAGCCTGTTTTCCTCTTCCAGTTCTTGGGTTCTAAGTCTAAAGAGGAAACAAAATTAGAATTTGGCTGCTGTTTAAAATAAAGATATAATTACATGAGCAATTGTTCCATTTACTATGCTATACAACGTGCCAAGGCCTCTGTCCTTCCTAAGCCTCAGGACCCAAAGGACAAAGACAATTCCGCTAGCTGGTCACAGGGGTAGAGCTCAAACCTAGCTCCATGGCGCCATCATCTGGTCAATATGTATATTCCACTTGCACTCGGGAGTGCCCAGAAGACGATGGGTATCCGGAATCTTGAACCACCTAGAGTGGAATTCAAACTCAAAGGACTCATGTATATATTTTGTATGAAGGCACAATATAAAATCATATTTTATGTTATGTCTTATTGAGACCCTTTATTCTTCAAACCAGTAACTGGAACCATAAAAATATTGCAGAAATGGATAAAAAATTCTCAGTTTCTTAGCTTCAAGTTCAGGGATACTTTCCTTAAACATCTTTACTTCATGTTGGTATCAGAGGCTCGTGCCTGTAATCCCAGTGCTTTGGTGGCTGAGGGGGTGGTTTGAGGCCAGGAGTTCAAAGTTACATTGAACTATGATCATGTCACTACACTCCGGCCTGGATGAGAGCATGAGACCCCGTCTTTACTTCAAATCCACCTGCAAACAGTCCAACAGAACCTCTGCCAATTGAGTGGAGTGTGTTTTAATAGATATAAATTGCCCACGCTGCATAAAGGCCCGGGAATTAGATCCACTTGGTCACTCACCTAAATGTAAGGCCTAAGGCAAGTCACCTAATATTTAAGAGGCCTCTTCTGGAAAATAAAGGGGCTCAACTGAGAACTTTTATGGAGAGGCTATCCAGCTTTAAAAATCCTATTATTGGCCGGGCGCAGTGGCTCACGCCCGTAATCCCAGCACTTTGGGAGGCCGAGGCGGGTGGATCACGAGGTCAAGAGATCGAGACCATCCTGGTCAACATGGTGAAACCCCGTCTCTACTAAAACTACAAAAAATTAGCTGGGCATGGTGGCGTGTGCCTGTAATCCCAGCTACTCAGGAGGCTGAGGCAGGAGAATTGCCTGAACCTAGGAGGCAGAGGTTGCGGTGAGCCAAGATCATGCCATTGCACTCCAGCCTGGGTAACAAGAGTGAAACTGTCTCAAAAAAAAAAAAAAAAAATCGTATTATTATTTAACTTCAGCATGTCCCACAAAATGCAGTAGTTAATTTTACTGTCAGATTTCCTAATTGTTTCATGAGCACTAATTTTGTTTCTCTGACTAAAATTTAAGTTACTTAATGGCAAGGATGATATCAGACTCCCCAGTCTGTGTACTTTTTACTGTATTACATTACCTAAAACATTAGTGTCAGCATTTAATAAGTTATCGTTGATCAATTTTTACAAAGACAAAATGAGTCGGACGCAGTGGCTCATGCCTGTAATCCCAGCACTTTAGGAGGCCAAGGCAGGTGGATCACCTGAGGTTGCGAGTTCGAGACCAGCCTGACCAACATTGAGAAACCCCGTCTCTACTAAAAACACAAAATTAGCCGGGCGTGGCGGGGCAAGCCCTGTAATCCCAGCTACTTGGGAGGCTGAGGCAGGAGAATCGCTTGAGCCTGGGAGGGAGAGGTTGCAGTGAGCCGAGACTGTGCCATTGCACTCCAGCCTGGGCAACAAAAATGAAATTCCATCTCAAAAAAAAAAAAAAAGTCAAAATGATAAGAAAATTAAAAAATGTATTTACTAATAAATACACACTGCATATATTTAATATAATAGCTGCTGTATTTACAATAACAAAAATGTTGCAAATATGGGCAGACGTCAGCTAGCCATTATGCCTTTAATTGAGGTCCGCCAATTTTGCCTTCCTCAGTGGTTCCATACTTGCCAAGCACAATGGAACCTCTTCAGGACTGGCATCTAAGAGTATGCTAGGCTTTTATGACCTAATCCTACTTTGCTTTGTGGCATTTGATTTACCCCTATATTTGCATAATGTCATGATAAACAACATCTCTAAAGTCAGTTTGTAAACCCACAAACATGTTCCCCGGACGTCCTTGTTATTTATTCTGGGTTAAGTTGTCCATCATCATCAAACATCCTCTGTTGAGGGAGTTTCAAAGTTAATGACATTTCCTCCTCCTCCTCCTTCTCCTCCTCCTCCTCTTCTGAATTTTTAGTAGGAAATACCCATTTCTGAGAACTTGAAGATGAAATTTTTTCATTAAATTTTGCTCATTATACAGTTTTCACAAAGACTCCAAGGTCAAGACTGGTTTTCTTGTGATTTCTTTTTAAAAATTTAATAAAATTCTGTAATTATTTTATTTGAAGGTTGTCAAATGAACTTCCAGATTATGCAAATTGATAATGCCGTCTAATATCTCTACCTGCTTATCTGCCTATATGCTAGAGTCCTGCTAATGTGCTTAAAGAGTTGGATTAGAGGTCATGGATTTCCTAAGAGATTATGTCTTAAGTAAATACTGCCAATTTGACTTAGTGCTGTAAAAATATAAGACTTTATTTCAGTGAACAGTTTGTAAACCAGGAATATACAGCTTTTAGCGTGAAACCAAGGTGCCTTTCAGAGAATAAAGTGAGAGTTTGGCTTTTATAAAGTTCCTGCCCTGTTCCCGATCAGGTCTGTTTGTGCAAATGAATAATTCAAATTTGCTTAGTTCCGATTGATTGACACCTGAGCCTTGATTAGCAGAGGTAGATGAGCCTTAATTTGTCTGTTTCGGTGAGCTCTGATTGGTTGGTTCAGGTGAGCCCTGAAACTGCCCGAATTGAACAGAGGTGTGGGTTTCTGGTGAACTCATGTATGACTGGGAACTCATATATGTTTCTGCAAGTGCATGTATGACTTAGAGTCAGCAAATGACTGCTTGGCTTTAATTTTGGTTTTTGTTTTTTTTGGAGGGGGGAGGTCTGAGACGGCGTCTTGCTGTGTCACCCAGGCTGGAGTGAAGTGGCGCGATCTCAACTCGCTGCAACCTCCGCATCCCGGGGTTCAAGCGATTCTCCTGCCTCAGCCTCCCGAGTAGCTGGGATTACAGGCACCCGCCACCATGCCCGTCTATTTTTTTGTATTTTTAGTAGAGACGGGATTTCACCGTGTTAGCCAGGCTGGTCTCGATCTCCTGACCTCGTGATCCGCCTGCCTAGGCCTCCCAAAGTGCTGGGATTACAGGCATGAGCCACCGCAGCTTGGCTGTAATTTTAAATCTAGGCCCAGGTAGCCACTCGGGATTTATCTTGAAGGACTGGCTCTTTCAGATTCACATTTGTTTACACTTATAACAACTCTCTTAAATATTTGCAAAATAAGGCAGCCTTTGTTAGGCAAGTTTTATCCTGTTAAGAATATAACACACATTTCAATTTTAAGTGCATGCTAGGTAAGAGAGGAAAACAGCTAACCGCATTTCTGCTGTTTGCGTATTGAATCTTAGTTATTTTCAAGTGAAAACAAGCAACACTGGTTTCTGGTTTTGCACTACTACGTCTTTGTCCATGCAACTCCTGCCTGGCATGCCCTTTTCTGCATCACTTGCAGTATTTTATTGACCTTGTTCATTTACTATCTATAAACCCTTAAAGAGCAACGACTGTGTCTTTTATACATTCACTCACTTATTTATTCAATAAAGATTTAGCTGGCTGGGTGAGGTGGCTCACGCCTGTAATCCCAGCACTTTGGGAGGCCAAGGCAGGCAGATCACTTGAGGTCAGGAGTTGGAGACCAGCCTTGGCAACATGGCAAAACCCCATCTCTACCAAAATACAAAAGTTAGGTAGGCGTGATAGTGTGTGCTTGTAGGCCCAGCTACTTGGGAGGCTGAGGTGGGAGGATTGCTTGAGTCCAGGATGGGGAGATTGCAGTGCTATAGGAGTTGTTAAGAAATTGTGTTAGGCAGGTAGAGAGAAAAGGGGTCATTGGAAAGTGATTTCTTCTAAAGCAGCTCCAGAAACGTGTCTTGTCTAGCAGGAAAGCCCTGAGACCGAGAGCCAGGCCAGAAACCTTTGATATGCAAATACCATCCATTTGAAACTGGGGCCACCCGAACATGGCGATTCCTTCCCTCTTTTTCTTGCCCTTGCCCCACATGCGCCCGGCAACATGGCTGCCCCCACATATCTCCACATGTGTAGAATATCATGACACCCTGCATTTGCATATTAAAAGGCTAGGGTGGGAGGGCCAGATTTTTCCAGGGTTACAGTGAATGACATGCCTGGTCAAACCAATCCCCTGAGCCCTATGCAAATCAGACACCACCTACTCCAGCCTACTCATATAAGCAGCCATTTTTCCGTGGCACATGGGATTTCCTCTCTCGACTTGGAGCCCCCTTCCCTCTGTCTCTGTACAGGGGAGCGTCTTCCTTCTTACCTGCCTATTAAACTCTCCACTGTTTAAAACCACTCCACGTGCGTCCCTGTCGTTTAATCTAATTGGACTTGAGACGAAAGCCTGATGTTCCTCCACTCAACGGAGCCGTATCAGCAGCAAGGTGAGATCGTGCCACTGCACTCCAGCCTGGGTGACAGTGAGACCCCATCAGAAAATATTTAGCTATGTGTTAACTCTGGAGAGTACAGCAGCAATAAAAACAGACCCAAATCCCTCCCCTCATGAAACTTAAAAAGATTAAATAAATGAGTAAAAGATATCATGTATTAGATAGCAACAACTACTAGTAGAATAGAGAGTGTTGGTGGGAGTGGAGTTGCAAGTTTTTAATACAGCTGTCAAGGAAGTTTTTACTAATGTGACATTTGAGCAAAGACCTGAAAGAGATGAGGGCAAACTGTGGATATCTGGGGGCACAGTATTCCAGAAAGAGGGAATAACAAGTGCAAGGGTACTAAAATAATATGTTGTATTGTGCCTGACTTGTGGAAGAGCCACAGGGAGCTTCATGTGGCTGGAGTAGAGTGAAGGAAAGAATAATTTGTTCATCTTGGTATTCTTAGGAGTTAGCACTGTGTCTGAATCACATCAGGAATTAATATAATTTTAATGCATCAATCAGTATTTTGGTGCTAATGTAAAAAAAAAGTTATCAAATACCAACATTATTTTTTGCATAATTAGAAAACCATCCTAAAATTCATATGGAACAAAAAAAAAGAGCCCCAATAGCCAAAGCAATCCTAAGCAAAAAGAACAAATCTGGAAGCATCACATTACCAAACTTCGAATTATACTACAAAACTACGATTACCAAAACAGCATGATACTGGTATAAAAGTAGGCACACAGACCAATGAAACCAGAAATAAACCCAAATACAGGCAGCCAACTGATCTTTGACAAAGCATACAAAAACATCAATTGGGAAATGGACACCCTATTTAATAAATGATGCTGGGGAAACTGGCAAGCCACATGTAGAAGAATGAAACTGGATCCCTATTTCATACAAAAATCAAGTCAAGATGAATCAAAGACTTAAATATAAGACCTGAAACTATAAAAATTCTAGAAGACAACATTGTAAAACCTCTTCTAGACATCAGCCTTGGCAAAGAATTAATGACTAAGACCCCAAAAGCAAATGCAAAAGAAAAATAAATAAATGACTTTAGTTAATTCAGATTTTTAGATCAGTTCAGATGTTATGTTGGAAGTATTTTACAACAATCTCAGACTTTTCTCTTTGCATTTCTTCTGTTGCAATACCTAGAACTGTAGCTTATAATAAATATAAACACTAGAAAATGCCACAACATTGTTGGGTAGTACTCTAATAATATGACATTCAGATTTAGCAAGGTTAATAGCACTACCCAACATCATTTAACAAATTGTCAGTTTGAGGACTTATTTTGCTTCTACAACTGATTTCTTAGAACGTCACTCATAGAATTTTATTAACTATGTATATCATGTCATCAATATTTATTTTACTTGCAAAAATGACTCGTCGTTACCAGAAGATGGGGCTGTGAACGCCACGTGCAACATGACCACTATCATGAGCCAGACTGATTAGAGCTTCACTGCTTCTCTCCTGCCTGCTCCTTTTTCTGCTCACTTTAGACTCCATTTGTTAGTGTTTCCTGTCATTGCTTTTGACTTGTTAGCGGGTTTGTTTGAATCAGTGTATGATGACTGCTAAACTTTAATTCCAGCAGAATTGTAATACTTTCTTTTGACTTCCTCATTCCTTGGCTGATTTTTCTTGGGATTCGAAGAAACATAAACCGTTAAGCAGCTAGGTGCTGTGGCTCACACCTGTAATCCCAGCATTTTGGGAGGCCGAGGTCGACGGATCACCTGAGGTCGGGAGTTGGAGACCAGCCTGAGCAACATGAAGAAACCGCCTCTCTACTAAAACACAAAATTAGCTGGGCGTGGTGGTGCTTGCCATAATCCCAGCTACTCTGGAGGCTGAGGCAGAAGAAATCACTTGAAACTGGGAGATGGAGGTTGTGGTGAGCCAAGATCGTGCCATTGCACTCCAACCTGGGCAACAGGAGCAAAACTCTGTCTTAAAAAAAAAAAAGTTAAGCTTTCAACAACTCAGAAGGGGACCAACCCCTGAGCAGTTGACTACTGTTGAGTGCAAGTCGTGCCAATAACAGAAACAGCTGAATAACATATATTTTGTACGTTATATGTATTATGTACTGTCTTCCGGAAATAAAGGAAGCTAGAGAAAAGAAACTGTCATTAAGAAAACCATCATAAGGAAGAGAAAATACATTTAAAGTACTGAACTTATTTATCGATACGATACGATTTCTTTTGCTTACAAGATGAATCCCTGTCTGAAGTGGTAGCAATCGCCGCTGCAGACCTTCGTCTACTGTACTTATTAAGCAATTCAACTTTTTCTTGTAATGTCATGACTTTTCTCTGCTTCTTGGGAGCACTTACAGCATCACTAGTGGCGCTTTATGTACCACAGTGTTATTCAAGGTTTATGGTAGTACACTCAACACAACTAAAAATACACAGCAACCCTGATGGATCACTTTTTACTATGATACACAATTTACTGGAGAGACAACTGCTCTTGTGGAGATGATTAACAACACGAAGTGTTTTAAGTGGATACTCTTTTTTTTTTTTGAGACAGAGTCTTGCTCTGTCACCCAGGCTGAAGTGCAGTGGCGCCATCTTGGCTCACTGCAACCTCCACCTCCCAGGTTCAAGCAATTCTGATTCCTCAGCCTCCTGAGTAGCTGGGATTACAGGCATGTACCACCATGCCCAGCTAATTTTTGTATTTTTAGTAGAGACAGGGTTTCACCATGTTGGTCAGGCTGGTCTCGAACTCCTGACCTCAGGTGATCCACCTGCCTGAGTCTCCCAAAATGCTGGGATTACAGGCATGAGCCACAGCGCCCGGCCCTTAAGTGGATACTCTCAAAACACTTGAACTCACTGCAATAGCAACAAGAGGTGCCAGGAAATTAGTACAGCAGTATAGTATGTATGAGTTACACACAGTTATGATTTAATGCTGCATTTTTATGTTTGTTTCAGTTTCTCTCGACTGTGAATGGTGCCATCGTCTGTGTTTTTGTGTGTTTTGATAAATTTTAACTTTTTATAATACATTTGTGGGGTGGGCACAGTGGCTCACACCTGTAATCCCAGCACTTTGGGAGGCTGAGGATCACCTGAGGTCAGGAGTTCAAGCCCAGCCTGACCAACATGGTGAAGCCCCGTCTCTACTAAAAATACAAAAATTAGCTGGGTGTGGTGATGGGCGCTTGTGATTCCAGCTACTCAGGAGGCTGAGACAGGAGAATCACTTGAACCCAGGAGGCAGAGGTTGCAGTGAGCTGAGATCATGCCATTGCACTCCAGCCTGGCCACAAGAGCAAGGCTCCATCTCAAAAAAAAAAAATTATATTTGTATATATCTTATGGTATTAAATGATAAAATAGATTAGTATCTACATATTTTATGCATTCGGCATGCCTTTTTCTTAATTTTCCAATATTTCTAGGCTATACAGTTTATCTGTGTTTTTTAAATTATCGCAAATCTCCAAAACATTTTCCAATCCAAAACGTAGAGAAAAAAACCCATGTATAAGTGTATGCACAGAGTTCAAACTTGTGTTGTTCTGGGCTCAAGTGTACTATCTTTCCCAAGAAATACCTGAATGGAAACACTAATGGTAAAAAGTCTATCTCCTCAGTGTCACCAGATAGACTCTTCAAGGAATAAAACCTTCTCAGGTGTCAATGTTCTTCGGGCAGAGATCTCCAGGAATGCATCTGTAGTTAACCAAGTTGGAATTATTTCTGGTTGCAGTGAGGAGGAACACACACCTCGAGGAAGCATGGGCTACCGTGTTAAGAGGGTGTTAAGAAAGAACATAGTATAGGATTTGGGCTTTGTGATAATTTGGGGGAGAGTCTAAGGAAGCGGGACTATGCTCTAGATTGGATGCAGGCAGAAAGCTGGGCCAAGTCTATGATTGTGTCAGCAGGGAAATGTATCCGAGACACATAATATATGTGTCACATCAAAATATGTTACCAGTGGCAAATCCCTACGGGTCTGCAGCAACCTCAATTCTGGCCTCCTCAGAATAAAGGATTCAACTGAGGGGCATAAGGCAGAAGGAGAGACCAAGGCAAGTTTTAGAGCAGGAGTAACAGTTTATTAAAAGCTTTAGAGCAGGAACGAAAAGGAAAGTATACCTGGAAGAGAGCCAAACAGGCGACCGGAAAGGCAAATATGCAGCTTGATATTTTGACTTGGGTTTGGTTTTGTTTTGTTTTGAGGCAGATGCTTGCTCTGTTGCCCAGGCTGGAGAGCAGTAGCGAGATCTTGGCTTACAACCTGCACCTCCCAGGTTCAAGCAATTCTCATGCCTCAGCCTCCTGAGTAGCTAATTTTTTTTTTTTTTTTTTTGGTATTTTCAGTAGAGATAGGGTTTCACCACATTGGCCAGGCTGGTCTCAAACTCCTGACCTCAAGTGATCTGCCCGTCTTGGCCCCCCAGAGTGGCTGGGATTACAGGCGTGAGCCACTGTGTGCCTGGCCTTGGGGTTTTATACATTGGCTTACTTTTGGGGTCTTGCATTTCTTCTTCCCTGATCCTTTCCTTGGGGTGGGCTGTCCGCATTCGCACGCTTGAGCCCACTCACCCAACTCTCCTGAGATCTCACTGGGAAGCTGCTGATCACTAGTTTCAGGTGTTTTCTATCTGGAGACGCCTGGTTCCTGGTGCCCGCTGTGACCAATTATTATTTTAGTGAGACAGTTAACAACCTCTTGACCATCACCTGATGGTTGCCTGACTAGCTACCCACTGTAACAAGATTCCGATCGTGGGCATCTCAATTTTATCTATATAGAGAAGAGACTAGCATGAGAATAAAGTTGTAATTTGTAAAGAAGTAGTAGTTATTTGTTTTGGTCAAGAAAAAGGTGTTGTATTTTGCAGTCGGTAAAGTGACCTTTTTTGTCTGTAGTTAGAAAAGCTTAATGAAGTGGTTTTTTTTTTATCATTGTATCGTGATTTCAGAGTGACCTTGTCTGAGGTTGCGATTTTGTGAGATTATTTCCATCCAACAGGAGAGTAACAAGACCTAGCTGTGAGTGCTGGGCCAGCTTCAGAATGTTAAGGACTCTTTCCTTTTTCTTTCTTACATGCTATTTTTATAATAAATTTTTCATTCAAATATAAGATACATACAGAAAAGTACATAAATTATAACAGGAGTTTGAGACCATCCTGGCCAACATGGTGAAACTCCATCTCTACTAAAAATACAAAAATTAGCCAGGCGTGGTGGCAGCCACCTGTAATCCCAATTACTCGGGAGGCTGAGGCAGGAGAATTGCTTGAACCTAGGAGGTGGAGGTTGCAGTGAGCCGAGATCGCGCCATTGCAGTCCAGCCTGGGCAACAAAGAGTGAGACTTCGTCTCAACAACAACAACAAAACAACAAAGAAACAACATATCCAACATTTAGAAGTCCCCTTCATGCAGATCACCAACCCTAAGGTCACCCACTCTCCAGACCCTAACACCACAGATTAGTTTTGCCTGATTTTGAACTTTTTATGACTAGAAACATGTAATATATACTTTTTGGAGTATAGGCTTCCTGGATTCAACATGATGTTTGAGATTCATTCACGTTGTTCTGTGTCACTGTAATTAGTTCATTCTCACTGATGAACAGTATTCCATCACATAAACACACCACAGTTTATCCATTCTAGTGTTGATGGACATTCGGGAGCTTCCAGTTTGGAGCAATTAGAAATTAGTTCATAGTGCTGCTAGGAATGTTTTTGTACATGTTTTGGTGAATGCCAGGTATATACTCCCACTGGGGACGAGTCGAATTACTGTATATTTATGTTCAGCTTTAGTAGATAGTGCTAAACATTTTTCCACAGTGGTTGTACCAATTTATGCTTACACCAGCAGTGTAAGAGAACATGGGAAACCATGTTATGTAAACTGTCTGTCCCAGAATACAGGAAAAGATGAAAACTTCTAAATGCATTCTACAAGGATTCTATTACCTGATACAAAACTGAGAAAGTATAGAACAAAATAAAAAATATAGGTTAATGACATCTTTAAATGGAGATGTAAAGTTAATAAACTATTAGCAAACTGAACCTACAAATAATTTTTTTAAAAAAACAACCAAACCAGGACCAGAACGGGTTTATTCCAGTAACAGAAGCTATGCTCAAAAACTAGGAGGAATTTTGAATTGATGCATATGAATTTACCAATGTTAGTTACTATATAATTCATTAAATCCCAAATATATTTTTCGTTAATATAGTTCATTAAAATAGAAACTCTTGTTAATTCCTTACGAAGACTAGAGAAAAGCAGATAATCTCCAAAGCTGTCAAAAAAGCAGTTGACAGTAATCCATTCTCACTTTAATCAAAATTCTAGAAACAGAAAGATATAAAAGTCCATGCATCTCTCCTTCAGTCTACTTTTCGAGTTCATCGTCCATTATTACCTCACACACAGGCTAACTTCTGTTTCCTTGCTCCTCCACTTACTAGCTGTGCAGCCTTTGACAGGTTACTTAACCACTCTGTGCTGATTTCCTAAGGGTAAAATAAGACTACCTACCCTATGTAGTAAGGATCAAGTCCTCAATACACTATTGTTAATCACTTTTTAATGTCCAGAATTTGGTCATTAAACATTCCTTTGACTGGATTATGAGCACCTTGACAGCAGGGGCTAACGGTGGAAATTTCTGGAGACTTAAGAATGTTTGTTGAATCCTGATGCAAGCTTTCTCACCTTCCTGTGTTCTCTCATTCCGCCTCCTGTCAAGCCGTCTGTCCGCCTCTTGCAAGCCTAACCGGTCAATAACCATTCTTTACAACACTTTCTTTGCCCTCTTCTTACAGTGCTCATTACATTGTTTCGAGTACTAAATGAATATATAGTGTGTTGTCGTGTTTAACATCTAGGTCATAACCACTCATAATGTTAGAGTTTAAAAAGTTTCGTACGTTCCTCTAGGGCAGAACTGTGACGTATTTCTGGTTTCACATATTTATAGTGTCTACAAAGCACAGTGGCAAAGGCAGAGCTCGGGATGAGAACTGGGCTAAGAAAGGCGCGCCCCTCAACCCCCAAACCCTACTCTGAGAGCCCGGAGAGGTGCGGGCTCCGAAGGTGTGGTCGGCAAAATACGTAAAGGAGTGATTCCACTCACCAGTCACACCGTGGGGCGGGACAGCCCCATGTCGCAGTTTCTCATTATTCAACACAAAACCCAACGCGCTGGCAACAGATGCGTGTGCAAGACTGTTTGGGGGCGTTTGGCGCTTAATCTGGGGCAGGCGGAACCTTAGTCCTCATCCCTGAGTTTCCCGCGACTCTGCGCTCACCGCTACACCACCACACGGACGACCTCCTCCCCCCCCCCATCCCCCCCGGGGACCCATCCCGGTGGCGGGCTCCGGAGTTCGAGACTGCTAATTTCAGCGAAACGATTAACAGACGCCCCAACGGCTGACGGCACTGCCTCTCCTCCGGTAGGGAGGGGCGTGCGGCGTATGGTCACCGACGCTTCCCCGCCGGCGCAGAGCAGGCCCCACCGAGGCGCGCGCAGCCGGCACGCACGCCGCCCCGCCCCCCCGGCCCGTCGCCACCCGCGCGTTACGCTCGCTCGCATCCCCCGCCCTCGACCCCCGTGCCGTTGGAGGGGCCCGAGGCCAGCCAGAGAGCGCTGTTGGCCGGAGAGAAGCCAGAGGAGACCGGGTCGGCTGGGCGGAGCGGCAGAGGGTCGGGGAGACTGCCTAAACGCCCGGGAGTAGAAGCGGACGGGGGCAGGGTTACGTGAGGGAGCGCGCCGCCACTGAGCTTGGGTCCGACTGGAGCTCGGGGTCGGGACCCAGACTCGGGGGCCAGGTCCCCAAGCCGGCCTTACACCCGAGTCGAGGAGGAGAGACCGGACACAGAGGGACCGAGCGAGCAGGGAGACATGGCTTCATCATTCCTGCCCGCGGGGGCCACTACCGGCGACAGCGGTGGAGAGCTGAGCTCAGGGGACGACTCCGGGGAGGTGGAGTTCCCCCATAGCCCTGAGATCGAGGAGTCCAGTTGCCTGGCCGAGCTGTTTGAGAAGGCTGCAGCGCACCTGCAAGGCCTGATTCAGGTGGCCAGCAGGGAGCAGCTCTTGTACCTGTATGCCAGGTACAAACAGGTAAAGTAGCAGGGAAAGGGTGGATGGGGGAGAAAGACACGTGGCCTTCTTCCTCAAAAGCTGATAGCAAACATGTGTGGTTAATAGCTAGGTGTAATGAAGCTTGTGTGTATGTGTTTTGTTTGTTTTTTGACCATCTCCTCGAGATGAGCATCATCCTTGATGATGGAAAAAACGTGTTTGCTTTCCTAGGAGTGATATTTATTTAGCTGGACACTGAATGACAATTTTTCTGTTTCTTCTTTGACTTATTCAGTGATCTTGCACTTTACCAGCCTCAGAACCTTTACAAAATGAGGTTGATAAAATAAAATTTATCAATCATTTACTCTTTCCAAAGGGCCACATGGAAGTAAATATGGTAAAGTTAATAAAAATATATTGAGATCCCATAAGATAATATGATTGTAACAAATAATGTAATGCCATACAAAATACAGTATTACAACTTTTATTGTGATTTTTATAAAATCCTAAGTATCTTTGACTTATGTTTTCGTTGAATATGGCTTCCTTTTTGTTTGATACAATCCAAAAAATTTTAGAGCTATGAATGCCAGATGAAAGAATCCCCTTCTTTTACAGCGAAGGAAACTGAAGGTCATAGAGAGTAGGTAACTTGTGTAGGGTCATACAGATTCATCAGTCGGAACTGGATTGTAGCTCCTGACTCAGCCTAATGCTATGAACTATACCTGGAAATAGGGAGATGTATAGACATGTTTAATTTATAATTCACAGTGACATTGGCTAGGTACCAGAAGGAAAATAATTGCTTTATCATAATCAACATATATTTGTTTAGCAGCTTTTATGTGCAAGACACTTGATTATAATGCCTACAGAGAATGCAGAGAAGCAAAAATATGACACTTTTTTTTTTTTTTTTTAAAGAGAGCCTGGGTTGCCCAGGCTGGTCTTGAACTCCTAAGCCCAGGTGATCCATCTGCCCAAAGAGTTGGGCTTACAGGCATGAGCCACTGCACCTGGCTGACCCTTAACTTTTTTTTTTTTTTTTTTTTTTTTGACGCAGTTTCGCCCGTTGCCCAGGCTGGAGTGCAGTGGCTCGGTCTTAGCTCACTGCCACCTCCGCCTTCCAGATTCAAGCGATTCTTCTGCTTCAGCCTCCTGAGTAGCAGGGATTACAAGCGCGTGCCACTACACCTGGCTAATTTATTTATTAGTAGAGATGGGTTTCGCCATGTTGACCAGGCTGATTGCAAACTCCTGACCTCAGGCGATCTGCCTCCTAAAGATAACTAATTGACAGCTGTGAAAACTGGAGAGCAATGAAAATTTGTGAATTCCTGTTGACTTCATGAGATACTATTTAATACTTTTTTTTTTTTGAGATGGAGTCTTGCTCTGTCACCCAGGCTGGAGTGCAGTGGTGTGATCTTGGCTCACTACAACCTCTGCCTCCCAGGTTCAAGCGATTCTCCTGCCTCAGCTTCCCGAGTAGCTGGGATTACAGGTGTCTGCCACCGCGCCCAACTAATTTTGGTACTTTTAGTAGAGATGGGGTTTCACCATGTTGGCCATAGTTGACCAGGCTGGACTTAACCTGACCTCAGGTGATCTGCCTACGTTGGCCTCCGAAAGTGCTGGGATTACAGGCATGAGCCACCACACATTAATAATACTTTATTAAATGTTAACTGTTGTTTCAAGTCTTAAATTTTGTGTGATCAGATGGGAAGTACACAGTAACTTCTGCTGCATACAGAATTATGTTGACTATTTTGAGGAAAAGCACTTGTGTAATTTCTGAGTTGCAAAATGAACTATATTTCCATGGAAATCATTTTTACTTAACAACTCACAGATAATCATACCTACTCAGATTTGGGTATTTGGCATGTAGTTTTTTGAAAATGAATGAAATAAGCCTATTATATTTGTTGCCAGTTATACCATTTGAGCGTTCAAAGTGAAAATGAGAAATTTGGAAAATCAGGCCGGGCGCGGTGGCTCAAGCCTGTAATCCCAGCACTTTGGGAGGCCGAGGCGGGTGGATCACGAGGTCAAGAGATCGAGACCATCCTGGTCAACATGGTGAAACCCCGTCTCTACTAAAAATACAAAAAATTAGCTGGGCATGGTGGCGCGTGCCTGTAATCTCAGCTACGTGGAAGGCTGAGGCAGGAGAACTGCCTGAACCCAGGAGGCGGAGGTTGCGGTGAGCTGAGATCACGCCATTGCACTCCAGCCTGGGTAACGAGCGAAACTCCACTCAAAAAACAAAAAAAAAAAAAAAAAAAAAAAAAAGAAAGAAATTTGGAAAATCTGTATCTGCCACCATGAGCTTGAAGCTTCCTAGTACTTAAAAACTTTTTTTGATGAAATCAGTGGTGACAGTCATGAATGTGAACGTTTGCTATTATATCATGAAATGTGTCAACATTTGAAAAGTCTGTGTAACTCAGGAAACCATATTTTCTAAATATTTCATGGATTGATGTTACAAATTATGTGTTGGTAAAAGATGCCTTTCAAAGTGTAAGTCAGACCAATGGATTTCAGTGTTAACAGTATGAAAAATTCATTGATCTGAGTTCAGATTCCTCACTGCAACTGACCTTAAAGAAACAACCATCTGTTAGGTTTTGGCATAGTATCAAAGAAGAATATCTACAATTATTTGAAAATGCTGCTAAAATACTTCTCTTTTCTAACAACATATCTGTGTGAAGCCGAATTTTCTTCGTACACTTCAACCAAAACAACATATTGCAGTAGATTGGATGCAGCAGTAGATATGCAAATGCAACTGGCTTCTACTAAGCCAGACATTGAGGAAATTAAAAAATGTAAAACAGTGCTACTTTTCTCACTAATTGTTTTTAGACTATATAGTTATTTTGCATGAAATGTTATTTATGTTAACATCTAATGGGTTTATTATTTTTAAATGAAATAATACACATTTTAAAAATGTCTCAGTTTTAATTTCTAATATGGTAAATATTGATAGATACAACCCATGTAAATGATGGCTGTTTAGGATCCTTAATTTCTGAGAATACAAAGGGATTACAAGACTAAAAAATTTGAAAACTACTTCCCTGAGTTCCATTTTCATGGTCAGAGGTGGCTTACCTTCACCACATGTAAATTCTATCCAGAGCCAAGGGAAAGAGGAAGACAAGCTCCTTTTCTTTTTAAGGAAGGTATTTTAATCACTCTTATACACATCCAGTCCCCCGAACCCAGGCAGAAGTTGGATGGCCATGTGTAATGTGTAGCTGGATGATCCTGTGTCCAGCCTTCTGTTATTGTAGGAGAAATGGAGAAGAACTATTGGCATTTGTTTGTACAACTGGGTGGTGTCTGGATAAAAAATAAAAACAGTTATAACTGCTATTTTTATGATGTCTTAAAGCTTGTATAATTTATCTTATTTCATATTCCTTTTTTCTTTTTTTGAGATGGAGTCTCACTCTTGTTGCCCAGGCTGGAGTGCAATGGCATGTTGGCTCACTGCAACCTCCACCTCCCAGGTTCAAGTGGTTCTCCTGCCTCAACCTCTCGAGTAGCTGGGATTACAGGCACGCACCACCATGCCCAGCTAATTTTTTTGAATTTTTAGTAGAGAGGAGGTTTCACTATGTTGGCCAGGCTGGTCTGGAACTCCCGACCTCAGGTGATCCACCCACCTCAGTCTCCCAAAGTGTTGGGATTACAGGCTAACAATCTGGTAGTTAATGTGATTTTAGACAGTGCAGAATGGAAGCCCAGACTCTATTTAGGATTTAAGGCAGAATGATGTAGTAAAGAAATATTGAACTTTGGAGTCAAACACTCTTGGATTTAAATCCAGACTGCTGATTCAGGATTTATTAATGTGTGAACTGAGACAACCCTCCTGAGTTTCTCTATCCTCATTTATAAAATGAGTTTGTAATGGCATACCTAGCAGGATTATTTTTTGGCTCATTCGAGATAAAATATGTAAAGTGTTTGGTCCATGGTGATTCTTCAAGAAATGTCTGTGATTTCTTGAAAAATCAAGAAATTCTCAAGTGATTCTTCAACAAAGCCTCCTTCTGTCTCACCCTTTGTTCTCTCCATTCCATGGTAACAGGGCTACTCCTATGTAAGTATACATTTTAATAACAGCAGAGGGCCATGTGATTAATCGCTAAGCAAACGATAGAGGTGGTAATTGATATGAATTCAGAGGTAGGTGAGATCATTATAGACTGAAAGGGTTCTTAGAATCTGAAATTTGAGTAGAACTGGAAGGATGCGCATCTTGCTTGAAAAGCTGAGGAAGGGGCTGGGCCTCCCAAAGTGCTAGGATTACAAGGGGGCACGGTGGCTTACACTTGTAATCCCAGCACTTTGGGAGGCCGAGGTGGGTGGATCACTTGAGGTCATGAGTTCGAGACCAGCCTGAGCAACATGGAGAAACCCCCGTCTCTACTAAAAACTACAAAAAATTAGACAAGCATGGTGGTGCATGCCTGTAATCCTAGCTACTTGGGAGGCTGAGGCAGAAGAATTGCTTGAACCTGGGAAGCGAGGTTTCGGTGAGCTGAGATCGCACCCTTGCACTCTAGCCTGGGCATCAAGAGCGAAACTCCCTCTCAAAAAAAAAAAAAAAAAGAAAGAAAAGCTGAGGAAGGAAGAAAAGGCATTTTAGGTGAGTGGAGTCACAAGCAAAACCCTGAACTAGGAATCCCTAAGGGAGTGAGTAGATCATTCTGGTTAGATGAAGGCATCAGTTAGATTTTAGCAGAATTCAAGTGTGTAAAAATAATGGGTGACAGTGGGAAAGTCCGTGAGAAGTAGATAGGTGCTGTGGATGAGTTAAGAACAGTTAGTTACAGGCTCTATTCTAACAGAAAGATGAGACTTTACAGAAAACTTTCTAACACATGGTGCAAAAAGTGTAAAGTACCATGGAAGATATATAGAGTAAATGATAAAAGAGTTCATGAGGAAGGAAGATTACTTCTGGCAGTGGGAACTGGGGGCTGTATAGTGAATTCTGCACTTGTTTGAATTTCACTTATGCTTATTCTCAATGAAAATACTATACAGTTTACAAATGTCATGTGAGGATTAAAATTAATGAAAATTAAGTATTGACCACAAACAAGAGGTAAGACTGTTGTAGAAAAATAGAATTTTTTTGTTGAAAACCCCTGAAATTTTTTTGCATGGCTTTTGGCATCCAAATTTATATTGATGAGTTTTCATAATAGGGCACTTTAAAAGTAGTACACTTATTTCCTGGAATTTTGGAGAGAGGAAATGCTAATAGAGTTACAAGAATCAGCATGAAGAAATTATATTATGAATTCTGATAAATACCGCTGAAGCTTATTAATTGTATGTTAAAACATTCTTTTACTTTATAAATGATAAGGAAGAGTATATAATCTATATTGATAACTTGTCTTACATATAATTAGTCTAGGAAATGTAACCGTTTATCCCTGTTTTTCTCTATTACAGTATTAGATAATAGTTCTTTTATGCAGTAAACCAAAGTAGGCTGTATGTAAAGCTTGATTCTGGTTGGTTTTTTTTGTTGTTGTTGTTTGCTTTTGCAAAGAATGTTAAATTTTGCTGTTCCATATAGATGCAAATATTTTCCAACCTACAGTTACTAAATATACATAATACATTTGAAAAGGAAAAGTTTCCCAGACATTTCTTTGAAAAATAAGTTCTTGATTTTCCCTGTTTCATTTAGGTCAAAGTTGGAAATTGCAATACTCCTAAACCAAGCTTCTTTGATTTTGAAGGAAAGCAAAAATGGTAAGAAATTCTTGGAATCTTTAATGAGGTTGTTGGAAAGGGTTTAGGTGGTAAGGAACTAGAAAGCAGTGAGCTGATTAAAGAATTATTTTTATATTAATCTCTCTGCCGTAGACTGTACTAGTGACAGGTAATTGGGAGAGAGATTAAAGAAATCTACTTTTAGCTAAGCCTCCTGAAGGATTCTTATGCTCACATGTTGGAATATCAGTGGTTCACAACAGACCTACAGACATGCCTTACATTTTAATACATGAGAGAGTAACTGTGAGAGCTCTTGCTTGAGATTTTCCTTTTCTATCATTCAGCCCCTAATGGATCACCACTTCTCCCCCCTGGAGGGATCTTTGGACGAAGGCCAGAACGATAGGAAGGGCAGAAGAGCAGGATAAATCCCCATTTTTTACCCTTCTCCCCTGTCTCAATTTTATCTCCTTGTCTCTTGCTACTCTTGTGTTCCTTGCCCCACTCATGCCACTGTAATTAAGTGCACATAGTACTCTTGGGAAGAAGGGGGAAAAGTTCAGTGAGAAACCAAAACTAGATACTAACTTCGCTTTTTCTTTGAATACGTTAAAAAAAAGATTAATCTTCTGCAAACTTTTTAAACTTACAATTCAGAAAATTCCTCTAGTCATTTATGAGACCTTATCTTCTCTTACCTTGCCTAAGTGGAAAAAGAGAAATTGCATACAACTGGGAATCTTAGTTATAGAAAGGAAGGCTTTGGAGCATCAGCCCTGGAATGAAAAGAAGGTTATAAGGTAGAGTTAAAAAAGAAAAAAGATAAAATATGGTTATGGAGAGAGGAAGTGCTAAAATACGGGTTCTGACCTTGCATTCTGGAACAGTCCCACACAAAATCTGGTCCCCTTGATAAATTTCCTGCCTGCCAACAGTTTGTTACCCAAATGTAAGGAGATACAGGGCTTAAACCCATATATAAATCACTTATGTCACTAACCATACTGTTTAGTTCAGCTGATATATTTTTGTATAGGACTGTCTCAGTGCAGGAAGCAGTGCATTGATTATATTCTTGCACAAGTTTTTTGATTGATGATAACCAGCAGTTTTCTGGCATTTTATTACTAAATACCTGATGTTAACTTTTACTGTGAGGTTTTTGTTATAATTTATGAAATTTTATGGCTTCATTTTTTTCCTATACTTTGCCTGTTTCTCCATTGTTTTTAGCAATTAAGAACATTAGATTTTATAGCCATCATAATAATAGTTTAGGCTAGAACATCAACAAATGCTAAAATGGTAGATGACAAAATACGAGGGAAATATTGGGGAAAAACTATTGAGGCAATCCGTTGTTAAAATGCTAGGTGAAAAACTACTGGGGAGCAAAACTGTAGGTTACAGGCTGACCCACAGTTTGCTTTTTTATTATGAGGAAGAAACCTGACAGATACTGCCTTTACCAAGCCATGAATCTTACTGATGATGGGACAGACTGACCGATGCATCAGATTACAGTGCATCAGACCAGTGAGGTGCATTGTAAAGGTCTTGTCACCTATATATGGCTCTGCTGAAATAATTTAACCTGGTTCTAATTATGATTGATCATTTTTGGCAAGAACACTATGTAGATGGGGAAACAATTAGACAAATTCAAATTGAGGGATATTTTATAAAACAGTTGGACTCTTAATACCAACAATATGGAAGACAAAAAAGCTAAAGATGCATGAAACTCAGTGCTGTGTGTGGATCTTGATTGGTTCCTGGTGTGGAGAAGAAAGCCATAAAGGACATTATTGGGACAATCAGGAAAATCTGAACGTATAGCCTCTATAATAATATTGATGGTAAATTTCCTGAGTTTGTGTAAGCTGATCTATTTAGGGATGAAGTGTTATGATGCATATAAGTAACTTGCAAGGAATTTAGTAAAATTTAGAAGACCTTAGAAAAATATATTCATTATAGAAGGAGGAAGGTAATGAAAAAAATGTGGGACTGAGTTCTGTTTGACAGTGAATCAAGGAAATAGAGAAACCCTGGTTGGAATTAGAAATAATTGGCAGCGAAAAACCAAGAAGAAGGCCTGTCCTAGCAGCCTGCAGGAAAAAAAAAAAAAAGAAAAAAAGTGTGACCCAAAAGGGAGTTCACGACTAAAATGTCGCTTTTGACATGTATACTGTAGGAAGTCCCTAACTTACTAATTAGTATTCTGTTGTTGTTGTTGTTGTTTTGAAACAGAGTCTTGCTCTGTTGCCCAAGCTGGAGTGCAGTGGTGCCATCTCAGCATACTGCATCCTCCGCCTCCCAGGTTCAAGCAATTCTCCTGCCTCGGCCTCCTGAGTAGCTGGACTACAGGTGTGCACCACCATGCCCAGCTAATTTTTGTATTTTTAGTAGAGACGGGGTTTCACCATGTTGACCAGGCTGGTCTCGAACTCCTGATTTCAGGTGATCCACCCACCTCAGCCTCCCAAAGTGCTGGGATTACAGGTGTGGGTCATTCCTTACTTTTGAAGTCCCAGTCTAAGTTCTCAGGATCAGTTGATTGTAGCTTATAGATGAGATAACAGCAGAAAGGGAAGGTGGATTTCTTGTATCTTAAGTAAGAAGTTTGATCCATTTTCCTCAGGAATGTGTTTTTTATGTGATATTTAGTTTCTATACGACGAAAATGCCGTAAGCACAGTTAATTTATGAGAACAATCTCTGTTAGCCTGTAGACCATACATTCTCAATAGGTGTGAAAATTGGTTTGAGGGAGTGACAGAATCTTAGATTACAGTGGTTTGTAGTCTTTCAGAATTTAATAGATAAGCAGTGTATCTGTGTTATTAAAATTTCATAGGGGAGGGCGATTAGGACAAAAAAATGTTTGAAAAGGCTTCCTAAGTAGGGCAATAAAGTCTGTATAGCTCTAGACCAATGTACATGCAGAAAGACAGAACTCCTCTATCCAATAGCTTATTATCTCTGTATCCCAAGACCCTTGAAATGTGCATACAATTTTTTTAATAATAAGAAAAATGCTGTTTGTGTTATTTGCATAGTTAATGACAGGCCATTTTGGATATTCCATATTGTAGGGAAGCATGGAAAGCACTTGGTGATTCAAGCCCCAGCCAAGCAATGCAGGAATATATCGCAGTAGTTAGAAAGCTAGATCCAGGTTGGAATCCTCAGGTAAGACTTAATGATTGTAAATAATACTTTCCAAAAACTTAGGATCTTTCTCTGAAATAAATGTTTAAACCTAAGCTTAGTTTTAAGTAACATGCTTTAAGTTTTACTTTCTTGAAAGAATATAAGGTTATTGTAATATTTATCTAATAAAATAATTGCTGGCTGGGTGTGGTGGTTCGTGCCTGTAATCCCAGCACTTTGGGAGGCCAAGCTGGGTGCGTCACCTGAGGTAAGAGTTCAAGACCAGCCAGGCCAACATGGCGAAACCTTGTCTCTACTAAAAATATAAACATTAGCCAGATGTGATGGTATACACCTGTCATCCCAGCTACTCGTGAAGCTGAGGCAAGAGACTCTCTTAAACCTGGGAGACTGAGGCTGCAGTGAGCCAAGATCAGACCACTGCACTCCAGCCTGGACAACAATGTGAGACTCCATCTCAGAAAAATTGAAAACATTAATAATAATAATTTAAATAGTAACATAACCACCTGCTAATGCTGAGAACTTTTCGGAGTTGCAGAGTTTTTGAAAGCAGAAAAATTTGAATTATGTAAGAATTGGAAAAAGTTTAACTTGAGATTATCATTATGCTGGAAAAAAGAAAGTTACTCTTGGATTTCTTTTTTATGATCACCTTTTATGCAAGGACAAAATGCTTCTTATTAGGGAATAAAGATGAATAAGACATGATTTCTGCCATCATGTAGTTTAAAGTATAATAGAGAAGATAAAACATATCAAAAATATGTCTAATACTATAAAACAATAATAATGTGAATGCTAGGGAGTCCAGCAGGAAGAGAGATTGCTTTGGACTTTGGAAGCATTGGATGTTGTTTACTTAAATGTACCCCGTTTTTCTGATACACTTATTGGAGAACATCTAGAAAGAATTTAATAAAGGAGGGGTTACTATCTAAGAATATTGTTAAATGATTAACAGGTATTTCAGTGAGATAGAGGCTGCATTGTACCATGTAAAAAATGCAAATTGAATTTTTTCAATAAAAGTTAGGCTGGGCCAGGCGTGATGGCTCATGCCTGTAATCCCAGCACTTTGGGAGGCCTAGGTGGGTGGATCACGAGACCATCCTGGCCAACATGGTGAAACCCTGTCTCTCCTAAAATACAAAAATTAGCTGGGTGTGGTGGTGCACGCCTGTAGTCCCAGCTACTCAGGAGGCTGAGGCAGGAGAATCACTTGAACCCAGGAGGTGGAGACTGCAGTGAGCTGAGATCGCACCATAGCACTCCATCCTGGGCAAAAGAGGGAGACTTTTTCCAAAAAAAAAAAAAAAAAAAAAAAATGTAGGCCAAACATTTTAGCAGTTAATGAATTTAACAAGTTTTAATATTTTTGTAATAATTACATAATTGCATGAGTGCATAGTTGTTACTGGTATGAAGGAATTGTTCCATTAATCATGGAATCTTAAAAATCTCAGACTTGTTAGGAACTTTAAAAGATTATACGTTATGGCATATTAAAAACATATCTTAAGAATACAAAGTGGAAGAGATAACCAACTTTGGATATCTTTAATGATATGACTGCCTTTTAGAAGTCATTGAAAAATTTCCTTTTTTTTGGTGACAGGGTCTCACTACTCTATCACCCAGACTGGAGCACAGTGGCGGAATCTTTGCTCACTGTATCCTCTACCTCTCAGGTTCAAGTGATTCTCCCACTTTAACCTTTGGGACTACAGGTGCGCACCACTACACCTGGCTAATTTTTGCATTTGTGTGTGTGTGTGTGTGTGTGTATGTATATATACATACACATACAAACTATATAGATACAAAAATACAAAAATGGCTAATTTGTGTGTGTTTGTATGTATATAT
>NW_022436965.1:10262751-10278998 GCF_009761245.1 Sapajus apella
TAAGTAGACATGGGTTTTGCCGTGTTGGCCAGACTGGTCTTGAATGCCTGACCTCATCTGATCCACCCGCCTCAACCTCCCAAAGTGCTGGGATTATAGGTGTGAGAAATTTCCCTGTGTGTCTGATGTGCATGAGTGTTCATTTTCAGAAATTTTCTATTATCTTTTATAAGACACCAAATATACATACAAGTATATATCTCAAGGTTCTGAGGGCTTAAAATCTGAAAATCAGTGGTCAAAACAGGTGCCCCCTGAGCTGAACTCAGCCTGAACATTTGTGGCACAATGTTTAAAAATGAAACAAAACTCAAATGTGAGTGCCTTTAGGCAGAGTATTTTTTAGGTCCACTCATTGTGGTCTCATTCTTCCCTACCCTATTGCTGATACTTGGCCTATGAAGGCCTGTGAGTTTATAAATTCTGATAAATGACAGAATTTATGATTTCTTACTTTAATAAAATTTTGCTACTCTTAAAAATGTTTGCAGGCTGGGCGTGGTGGCTCATGCCTGTAATCCCGGCACTTTGGGAGGCCCAGGTGGGTGGATCACCTGAGGTCAGGAGTTTGAGTCAGCCTGACCAATGTGGTGAAATCTCATCTTTACTAAAAAATGCAAAAATTAGCTGGGCATGGTGGCAGGTGCCTATAGTCCCAGCTACTTGGGAGGCTGAGGCAGGAGAATCGCTTGAACCCAGGAGGTGGTGGTTGCAGTGGGCGGAGGTTGCAGTGAACTGAAGTCACACCATTGCACTCCAGCCTGGGCGATAGAGCAAGACTTCATCTCAAAAAAAAAAAAAAAAAAAAAAAAAAAAAAAAAAAATGCTTGCAGATTCCATGTAGTTAAGTAGTTCTTCTTTACAGAAATCCAAACAGGTGTTAAGGATGTTTTTTAAAAATGTCTAAATCTCACCTATTGAACATAATATACTTGAGTAAACCAAGCAGAACCAAAGGTACATATTCTTTAATGAATTATTAAATACATTAAATAATAAACTTTAAAAATTAATACATTATTTAATACATTAAATAAAATTAAAAGAATACGTAACATACTATTCTAAAAGTATTTTAACATTGGAATCTAGTTGAAGGGGGAATTTTATGTTTTATTTACATTTTAACTTTTAAACACTGAGCTGGTCCCCTTTGACTCATAGCTTTTTTTTGCCTTTACTTTTTAGAAAGAGGCAGATCATAGCCTCCATGTCAGAAGAGATTCGGCATTTAGTTCATTATCTTTTAGGTTAAATAATACTTTTCTTTTGATATTCTAAAAAAAAATAAGAACAACACGCATTCTGAATGTGCTGAATTGTTTTGTTTTGTTTTGTTTTTTGAGATGGAGTCTCTCTCTGTCACCCAGGCTGGAGTACAGTGGCATAGTCTTGGCTCACTAACCTCTACCTCCCAGATCCAAGCATTTCTCCAGCCTCAGCTTCCTGAGCAGCTGGGATTACAGGCATGAGCCACCACACCCAGCCTGAATGTGCTGAGTTCTTTTCATGTATTGTTCTTTGATATCTTCACAAAAAGTCTTCACAGTTAGAAACTATTATAATACGTATTTTTTAAATGAGGAAATTCAGGCTCAGAGAGATTTAGTAACTTGCCTGAAATTAGCCAGCGAAGGCGAGTGGTGACTCACTTCTGTAATTCCAACACTTTGGGAGGCTGAGGCAGGAGGATCACTTGAGGCCAGGAGTTTGAGAGCCCCCTGGGCAACAAAGCAAGACCCTATCTCTGTTTAAAACAAACAAACAAAATTAGCCGGTAGTCGCAGCTATCTGGGAGTCTGAGATGGGAGGATCCGTTGAGCCCAGGAGTTCAAGGTTGCAGTCAGCTGTGATTGCACCACTGCACTCCAGCCGTGATTGCACCACTGCACTCCAGCCTGGGTGACAGAGGGAGACCTGAGCGAGACCCCATCTCAAAAAAAAAAAAAAGGCCAGGCGCAGTGGCTCATGCCAGTAATCCCAGCACTTTGGGAGGCCGAGGCGGGCGGATCACAAGGTCAAGAGATCGAGACCATCCTGGCCAACGTAGTGAAACCCCGTCTCTACTAAAATATAAAAATTAGCTGGGCGTGGTCGCGCACGTCTGTAGTCCCAGCTACTCAGGAGGCTGAGGCAGGAGAATTGCTTGAAGCTGGGAGGCGGAGGTTGCAGAGAGCTGAGACTATGCCACTGTACTCCAGCCTGGCACCTGGCGACAGAGCAAGACACTGTATCAAAAAAAAAAGCCGGCCAAGAAGTGATGGCACTGGGATTTAGGCCTGTGTTTATATGAGTCCAGAGCCCTGTTGTTAACCACTCTGCTCTCTGTTTTAGAGCTGATACTGGAAATATGTTTGTAAGGTATAAACTTAAGAATATGTGTAAAAAATTCAAGGTAGCTATCATTTTAATCAAAGCTCTATGGTACCTTGAGGTATAAAACAGTGCTTTAAAATTCGGCTTTAAAAATGACTATGTTTTCTGTTGTATGTTTCATTTTATCTCAAGAATATGTTGTTCAGTGTCTGCTATAATCAAGGCAATTATTTTGCCTTTGTTTGGGGGGGGAGTGTAAGTTTTTGTTTTGATTTTTAAAATTTTGAATAATATAAGGAACTTCTGTAAAGCCTTTATCTGGATTCACCACAAGTTGTATTTGCTTTATCGTTCTCTTTCTTCACATAGACACACATGTACATAACACATACACCTACACGTGTGCATGCATGCGCAAATAAATACATTTTTTCCAAATTGTTTGAGATAAGTTGGAGACATCATGTTCCTTTATCACTGATTCAGGATTTTTTCCTAAGGAAAAGAACCTTTTCTTATGCAGTGGTCCCCACTTATCCTCAGGGGATCCATTCTAAGACCCCCAGTGAGTACCTGAAACTGTGGCTGGTACTAACCTGACTGCTGTCAGTTGGGAAACGTTTCTGTTCATGTCTTCAGTCCCCAAAGCAAATGTTTTTTTCTTCCTAAGTAGTTATGTTGCATTATGGCTGTAACTTTTTGTAGTTTCAGGTGTGACAGGAAAACTAGCACAAGCTTTCTTTCCTCCACAGTTTCATGGATAGATTTGTTCTTGCTATCGATCTTAGCAACCTCAGCATACTATTTTTTTCTTGAGAACTTTCCACATTTCGCCTAAAAGAAGCAAGTTATGGCTTCTCTGTGGCACGCTGAATTGCCAGTATCACTACTCTTGTACTTTGGGGCCATTATTAAGTAAAATCATGGTTACTTGAACACAAACATGATACTGTGATAGCGGCCAATCTGATAACCTTGAAGGGAACTAAGTGACTAATGGGCAGGTAGCATAGACAGTGTGACTACACTGGCTAGACAAAGGGATGATTTCTGTTCTAGGCAGGATGGAGTGGTTTGGGGTGGAGGGCGTGAGATGGTGTGAAATTTCATCACACTGCCCAGAATGGTGCACAGTTTAAAACTTGGGAATGGTTTATTTCTGGAATTTTCCATTTAATATTTTGGGTTGGCAGTGGGTAACTGAAACCATGGAAAATGCAACTGTGGATAAAGGGGGGCTACTGTTATAAGTATACTCTAATGATGAAAATCAGGAATTTTAACACTGATGTAGTATTGTCAGCTCTATAGTCCATCTTCACATTTATCATTATAATGATAATGTCCTTAATAATGTCCTACATAGTTATTGTTAAAATGCTGATTTATCTTCTAATGCAGCGTCCTGTATCACATTTAGTTGTCATGTCTCTTTAGTCTCCTTTAATGGAGCAGTTTCTCAGCCTTTTTTTTTCCTTTCTTGCCCATGATGCTTTTGAATATTATGGGCCAGTTGTTTTGTAGAATGTCCCTTATTTTGGGTTTGCCTGATGTTTCCTTAGATTTAGATTATACATTTTTAGGAAGAATACCACACAGTTGTGTGCTTCTCAACACATCATACCGGGAGTTACATGTTACCTGTTTGTCCCAATATTGGGATGTTAACTTCGATCACTTGGGTAAAGTGGTGTCTGCCAGATTTCTCTGCTGTCAAGTTCCTGTTGTTCCCTTTGTGATTAATGGGAAGTTGATTCCTTTTGTAATTAATTAATACTTTGTGGGGAGACAGTTTGAGACTATGTAAATATCCTTTTCCTAGTCAGATTTCACCTGCTAGTTTTAATATTTGTGAATTATTTTTTACCTCCATAATTTTGTCCTCATTGATTATTTAGCATTCCTCTGTAAGGATGGACTTTCCCTTTCCACCCATTTTTTATTTATTTATTGTTGAGAACTTTCCTCCCATTTATTTATTTATTCATTGTCAAGAACTGTGAAAGTTCTTGACAATGTAAGTTAGGCTGTTACTGTTTCTTAGGTGCTGGCAGAAGGCACAAGACTCTTGGGTCAGAGCCAAAGGACTTTATTATTCATGGCATGGCAAACTGTATGAGCCTCATTTGGTTTGCATTGATTTTTTTGTGTCCCTCAAGTCCCACAGGGATGACGCAGGTGGTCCTAGCTGGATTCTTACATATGTTGGGTTGTGCTATAGGGAAGGAACACTGAGCTATGGGGATTGACCACTTTTTTAGCAGATGGAAGCAAGCTTGATTGTTGTCAGGGGATGGAGAGATGTTACCTTATCCTTGTAGATGGCTTCCTGCACACACAATCCTGAAAAATAGCCCAGGTAAAGAATGGTCAGGGCCTGGACTATTGAACAAGAATGTGTAGGGACACTCAGGGCTCATGGTAGATTGCCTCTTTCAACGTTCATGTATTTATATCAGTTTAGATTCATGGATTTTTATTTTATTCAGTGGGGTATAATCCATTAAAATCATTATTTTTTTGGCTACTGGGAGTCCCTTCAAGATGGCTCCTGTATTTATATTGGTATAAACTCATGGATTTCTATTTTATTCAGTGGGGTATAATTCATTAAAAGTATTTATTTGGCTACTTGGAACTTTTTCAAGATGGCTTCTATGTCCTTTTTTGTATGTCTCTGTTAGAAATAAGGCTTGGAGTTGTAAGGAAAATTGAGCACTTAGACAAAGGACTTCTTAGCAAAGCAAATTTACTTTTGTGCAGAAGGGTGCCTCCTGTATGGCTGGCTGTTACGAGAGCATTTTGAACAAAGGAGAGTAGAAGTTTTTATTCCTAATGCGACTCCTTCCTTTGTGTCTTGTCTTTATTGGCTAGCTTTGGACTGCACAATTTAAACTAGACTTGATTGGCTAAACATTTAAACTTTCTTAGATAAGGTGGACACATGATAGGAGAGGGGAGAGGAGGAAGGGGTCATCTGTGGCGATCTCGAACTACAGAGCTAGTCTTTTTTTAAATAAAGAAAGGAATGTGAGCTGGTGCTGATAATGCTGCTGGTGCTGTGGCATGCCTGGGCATGTAGTAAAGTCAGAAACAAGAAAAGGAGGAGAACAGGGGATGGGGGGAGGACTGGGAATTAAAGAATAAAAGGTTGAATAGGCTGTTTGAAGAGAAACTTTGCCATATCTCACAGTCCTCATCATTCTTGAGCATTTTCTTACTTCTTGGCACAAGACGTTTAAAGCAGTATTAGTTTCCTAGGGGTGCCGTAGTAAAGTACCACAGATGAGTACTTTGTTGTTTAAAACAACAGAAAATTATTCTCTTAAAGTTGTGGAGCCGTTGGAAAGAAGGTGTTAGCAGAGCCATGTTCCCTGTGAAGGTTGTAGGGAAGAATCATTCCTTGCCTCTTCCCACTTATGGTGGCTCCAGGCATTGTTTGGCTTGTGGCAGCTTAGCTCAGTTCTTAGCCTCTGTCTTCACATGGCCGCCTTCCCTATGTTTCTGTGTCCAAATCTCCCTCTTTTTTTTCTTGTAGACATCAGTAATTGAATTTAGGGCCCACCCCAATCCCGTATGACCTCATTTTAACTTACATCTCCAAAGATCCTATTTCCAGTTAAGGTCTCATTGACAGGTACTTGGGATTAAGATTTGGGCATACTTTTTTGGGAGACACAATTCAACCCACTACACAGACTTACCTGATGTTTTCCCTGCTCTATCCTTGGAATTGGCTGCTTCTCTTTGGTTCTTTAGTGGAGGATAGTATTTAGAAACCCAGGTTTAGTTGCTAGGGTATGTTCATTGCTGCTGGAGTGTCATTGCTTCTAGGCCCTCTCAGAAGACAGACCTAAAATTACATACCCTTAAATACATGTATCTATAGATACACACACTTTTGTACATATATGCATATATATGTATGTATACATATGCATAGATACACATGTTGAATACATATAGACACAGACATGTATATACGTATATTAATACGTAACTCTCACACATATATATCCTATATCAGTATTTATTTATCTACTTATATACTAAAAACCATAAGTTTTTTTTTATTTTTTATTTTTTTTTTTATTTTTTTTTTTTGAGACGGAGTTTCGCTCTTGTTGCCCAGGCTGGAGTGCAATGGCGCGATCTCGGCTCACCGCAACCTCCGCCTCCTGGGTTCAGGCAATTCTCCTGCCTCAGCCTCCTGAGTAGCTGGGATTACAGGCACGCACCACCATGCCCAGCTAATGTTTTGTATTTTTAGTAGAGACGGGGTTTCACCATGTTGACCAGGATGGTCTCGATCTCTTGACCTCGTGATCCACCTGCCTCGGCCTCCCAAAGTGCTGGGATTACAGGCTTGAGCCACCGCGCCCGGCAGAAAACCATAAGTTTATATTCATACCTCTGATTCCAACCCAACACTACAGGGTACATGCTAGCGTTCCCTCTTTCATATTTAAAACTCCTTTCTCCAACAGAAGAACCCTGGCCCCCAGTATCCTCAACATAGTTACTCATTTGCTTAAGTTTAGGATATGCAGAAAGTAGTTTCAGAATTTCTAACCTATACGACTGTGAGAAGAAAATATACCAATAAAGTTCTCTAGAGGAGTCTTTCTTTTTTTGGCAAAATTTATGTATAATGAAATGTACAAACATTAAGTATGTAAATTCAATGAGTTTTGACAAATAATAGGCAGTTTTGTAAAAACTTGGGTGGAATTGGAAAATAACTGCATCCCAGTCACCTTGTTTCTTTGACTAGCTAAGTGACTCACTGATCACATGGAAGGGTAACATTTTCTTTAATGTGAATGCCCTGAGCCATGAAGTAACCCTATTCTGAAGTGGCTTCCTTGCTTGTAAATAAATAATGTTACCATGTAAAGCAGGACCACCAAACTGTAAGTCTTGTAGTATTTTCATGTATTTTCCACTCTGGACAAAAAGGTATGTTTTTATCCCTGATAAATATTAATAGTTCTAGAAGAGGACATTTTCCAAATTAAAGAATTAGATATTTTTTCATAATTCCCAGATAATACCTGATATTTTCCATAGCTCTTTGGAAAAGATTCTTGTTCCAAGATGCATGGATTTCTTTTGAGTCCTATTATACACGGTTTTTAAGTACTAATAGTAGAATGATTAAATTTTGAGTGTGTTTGGTATTTTAGTCATATACATTAGAGAAAAACAAAAGCACCCATTAATGACATTAATGATCTCTCTCCAGATCTCACTGATTAAAAGATTAATAGTATGTATTTTACATATATAATTAAAATTTATCCTAATCTATAATAGATTACCATTTTATATTGAACCAAATATAAAATGAGGCATTTTTTTCTTTTTTCTACCATATATTAAGGCATTATTTATACCAGTCAGTCATTTATTTCACACATTAACTTTATACTTGCTGTGTGCAAGTTTTAGTTCTAGGGGTTGGGGATTTAGCACTGAACACAGCAGAACAACCCCTGCTCTTAGGAAACTTACAGTTGAACAGAGATAAGTAATAGAGTACGTAAATATTATAGTTTTTAGTAAATGTAGTGTCTTAGAAAGTGATTAATACTGTGGCGGGAAAGCAGGGAAGAAGGATAGGGCACACAGGAGATAGGGGTACCTTCTTAATTTAAAATAAGATGCTAAAGGGAGGCTCAGTGAAAAAGCGACATTGAGCATAGATTTAAATTAAGTGAAAGGAGAAAGGGGAAGAACATTGCGCATTGAGGAAACAGCCAGTGCACGTCTCTAAAGTAGGATCATGCCTAGTGTGCTCTGGAAACTGCAGCGAGGACTGAATGTATATGAGAATGAGGGGCAGAGAAATAGAAAATTAGGCAGAGCTGGGCACATGGTGTAGCCTATTGTAAGGATTGTGGCCTCTACTCTGAATTCAGAGAAGCAAAATATACTGATTGTAAACTTGTAAAAAGACATAGGTATTTCTCCACATTGTCCACTAAATATCATTTTAATGAAAATAATAGAGGCTTATGGAAACAAAAATTCAAACAGTGTGGAAGAGTATAAAATGAAACTTTTAGAACAAGTACCTTGCCCCACACACTCCTACACTCATTCAGTCCTATTCCCTGGAAGTGTCTTTTGACCTGTGATTATTTCTGTAATCCTGCGGAGCTACCTCCATAACAGCAAGCTCTAAATTCTTCTTTTTAAAAAAGTTTTCTTTGAAAATTGAACGGTTGTCTGATACATAGATGAAGGTTAACTTAATTTCCGCAATTCCACTGCTCTTTGTCCTCTACCTCCATTTCTAGTCACACCTAGTAAAACCTTTAGTGACCACCAGAGGGAGCAAAGTTCATTATAAATAAATGCAGTTCTATTCTCGGGAATTTCTAGTGCTTTCTGTGTATTTCAGTGGTATTGTTAATACCTTGGCTCTCTCTCTTGCTTTTTTTTTTTTTTTTTTTTAAACCTCTTAGATCTTTAAAACTTTTATATTTACTCAGAATCTTACTAATTTCATTTCTCTTCATGTCACTGTTATGATGATATTTATATTTAGTCCAGCATCCATTGTTATTGTATTTGTGTGTTGTCCGTGGAGATAAATAGCATAGATGGGAAAACTGACACTCTTTTCTTTTGTTCCAGCAGCTAAATAAGTGATTATCTAGCTGTCCAGTATCCATCGAGCCTTTAGCAAAATTTGCTACTATTCATCTGTGGTTTTTGTCACATCATCTAGTTATCTGTTACTTACAGAAATTATTGAAAGAGTAGATAAATTTATATGTGTTGTATATACTTACCTGTGAAGGCAGTCGTAACTTTTAGAATTTCTGTTTTAAAAAATAACTAGACAGATATGTTTATTTTTGACAAAAATTTACCTTTGACTTTTTTCTTGTTAGTCATATTTAATTTTTGCTGACTGTGGGGTATTAAATTAAGGTTCTCTAGCTGCCTTATGCTAAAGAGTAATTTTTAAGTTATATTTTCTCATGTATTAACACTGTCATCTCAGAAAGAAATTCACCTGACTGTTGAACTTGATAGTACCCCATCCAGCCCATAGGCTCTTCAAGGCAAGGACTCTGTCAGATTTGCCTTTGTATTACTATTTACCACCTACAAAATTTAGCACAGGGCCATGCTATAGAGGGCACCTAGATTATTCTAATTTCCTTCGAATTCTCTTTTCCAGGGTAAATAACATTAATACATTTCTCTCATAGGGTGTATTTCCAACCTTCTTCTGGTTCTTTTGTTTCTTCAAGTTCTAGGGAACAATTTATGCTCAGTATAAGGAGAATACTTTATTCAATGCAATTTGCATTTTTAGAGCATATAGATATGTAGGATACTATTAGCAATTTCTGAAAAAATCTACCTGGAAATAAATAGAAAACTCAGCATATAAAAGACTAACAGTGTTGCTGAAGAGATTAAAATATACGCAGGGAAAGTGACTTTTGAATTAAGATTTGAATATGGTGAAGGCAACTTTTAAGGTGATAGGAATATTATAAAGCACAAAGTCTGCATCATTAAATATTGTTTTGCCCCAAGATTGAGACTGTGTTGATGGTTTTCAAAACTGTGTCTCTCCCTATCATTCTTGCAGTTTTAACACAGCCTGTATTGAATCTAAATTTATTTTTTAGCCCTGATCTTTCCTGTGACCCTGATCAGGGCTTATGGTTTTTAGACCAGGGTCACAAAAAAGATCAAAAACAAACAAGTGCCTTCATGGGCAGCTCATTAGCATAAGTGAATAAAGTGGGTTTTGATTTATATAGAGAGAACCCTGAGGCTGTGGTTTCAAGTGAAGTGCACGCCCTATTTAAAGAGGGTAATTGGACCTTGGCTGCAGCCAGTTATTGCCATGAATGCTCAGTTGCCAGATCTGATGTGAAATCTCAATTTTTAAGTGAAATCTTCTGATTTTTTTTTTTAGTTAAACATGGTATGAGCCTAATCAAGTACATCTACAAGCTACATTTGATTTGAAGAACTTTGCCTTTTTGGCTTTTAGCTTTATGTGCTGAGATGCTTACTGACCATTTCTGTTTAGTGTTGCATTGGCACTTCAAACTCAACAAACCTAAAATAGAACTCAGCAACTCTCTATCCCCTTACCCTGCCTTCATATGCCTTCTCCTTCATTCCTTATTTAATGGTACTGCCTTATTCTGAGATTATTCAAGTGAGCAACCTAATAGTGATCCCTGAATCTCTTCTTACTGCTTTACCTTTTTTTCTTTTTTTTTAGTTCGTGTCTTTTATTAACTCATACAGTTACTTGTCTTCTGGTTTGTTGAAGCAGTAAATCAGACAACATTTACCACAATAATGTCTGTCAAAGTGGCTTGCCATAAACACTCCAGCACCAGTCATCAGAAGGGCACTCTCCACGAAGGCAACTAATTTTGCCATTCTCATCCAGCTTACAATATTTCAGGACAGCCAGCTTAACCTTCTTTTGTGTCTATTCTTCTTGGCAGTGGTGTAAGACTTCTTCCTTTTCTTAACACCACCATGAAGTCTCGACACAAGATGAAGACTAGACTCCTTTTGAATGTTGTAGTCAAAGTATGTCCATCTTCCAGTTGCTTGCCAGCAAAGATCAGTCTTTCCTGATCAGGAGGAATTCCTTCCTTATCCTGGATCTTGGCCTTTACATTTTCTATCGTACTGGAGGATTCAACCTTGAGGGTGATGATCTTCCCCATGAGGGTTTTCACAAAAATCTGCATTTTGGTGGCGGCTGCACCGCAGATGGCGGTTTGAAAAGGGAGAACTCTTACTGCTTTTCCTTAGTGACCTATTTAATTAGTTACCAGGTGTCACTAATGTTATCTTCTAATCACTCTACATCTCTCACTTTCTTTCTACCCCTACTGCCTCTGTCTTAGTATATCATCATCTCTTGCCTAGGCTGTTGCAATTTCTCCTGTATTCTCCTTGTTTTGTATGAGGTCCCTCTCAATTCTGTCCTCCACATTGCTTCAGAAATGACTTATCTAAATATATATATCTGACCATGTTTTCCCCATTCAAAAGTGGTTACCCTTTACTTACAGTCTAAATTAAATTAGCATCACATACAAAGTCCACTATAATCTGGTTTATAGTCACACTTGAGGTTCACCTTTTCTCCTTCTTCATCTTTTATTTTAGATTCCAGTACTATCAGACTGCTTGTATTTTCTTTTTTCTTTGGTTTTAAGACAGCGTCTGGCTCTGTCATCCAGGCTGGAGTGCAGTGGTGCGATCTCTGCTCACTGCACCCTCTGCCTCCTGGGCTCAAGCCATCCTCCCACCTCAGCCTCCTGAATACCTGGGACTACAGGTGTGTGTCACTACACTTGGCTAGTTTTTTGTATTTTTAGTAGAGACGGGGTTTCGCCATGTTGCCCGGGCCGGTCTCGAACTCCTGGACTCAAGTAATCCACCTGCCTCAGCCTCAAAGTGCTGGGATTACAGGCACACCTGCCAGTCTGCTTGTATTTTCTTACAAATATATGGAGTAAATATGAAATTTTGTTACATGTATATAATGCATACTAATCAAGTCAGGCAGGGGTATCTGTACCCTTTTGTCAAGTGTAGTCACTCTGCTCTGCTATCAAACATTGGATTTATTTCTTCTTTCTTACTGTATGTTTGCACCCATTAACCCACTTCATTTTCCCGTCTTTCCCCTATTCGCCCCTCCTACTCTGTTATCTATCTTTCCACTCTCCATCTGCATGTGATCAAATTTTTTAGCTCATATGTATAAATGAGAACATGTGATATTTGTATCTAGCTTATTTCACTTAAGATAATGACCTGCAGTTCCATCCATGTTTCTGCAAATAACATGATTTCATTCTTTTTTGTAGCCAAGTAATGTTTTATTGTGTGTGTATACCACATTTTCTTTATCCTTTCATCTGTGATAGACATTAAGTTTGACTTTTCATTGTTGCTATTGTGAATAGTGCTGCAATAAGCATGCAAGTGTGGATTTTTTGATAGAAGATACTTTAAAAGAGAGTGATGAATATTTTGTTTGTTTTTAGACACAAGGTCTTGCTGTGTTGCTCAGGCTGTAGTGCAGTGGCACAATCCTTGCTCATTGTAGCCTCAAATTCCTGGGCTCAAGTGATCCTCCCACCTTGGGCTCCTGAGTACCTGGGACTACAGGTGTGTGCCATCACACCAGCTAATTTTCTTTTTCTTTGGTGGAGATGGGGTCTTGCTTGTTGCCCAGGCTGGTCTTGAACACCTGGGCTCAAGTGATCCTCTCATCTTGGCCACTCAAAGTGCTGGTGTTACAGGCATGAGCCACTGTGCCCAGCTGAATGGATAATTGAAATAGGTACTTCTCTAGTATAAAATTCTTTTTAAAAAAGAGATTATATAGAGCAGAAATGTTTTGCTTCGGGAACAAGGCAGAAAGTCCAAAATTTCTTGTCTAGATTATATTGTTCTAAGTTTTATAAATTGAATTGTTGTTTAAGTCAGTGGACTATAGAGGGCAGTGTTTTACAATTTAAAGTTACTGTGATTTTTCTGTGAAACTAAATACACTTGAATTGTCCTTATTTTGTGTGTTTGTTTCCCTGATAGACACACAATAAGAACTATAAGGTTTTGTTTTTAACCGTACTTTATAAATAAAATGTGTTTTAATGAAAATTATAATTTCAATAAAGATCATCTTATTATCTTTACATCCCAAAATGTTGTACTATTGGGATAATAGATTAGAATTAAAAATGATTTTGTTTTCCTATTCAATCTATGTAAGTTAAGAAAAATAAGCATCATACGGTGACATAAATTTATTAGAAAACTTAGAGAACATTAGTATCCTGTGCAACTAAAATTTTCTTTTGCAAAAGAATTTTTTTTTCCCCAAAGAGATGGAGTCTCACTATGTTGCCTAGGCTAGATCTGAACTCCTGGACACAAGTGATTCTCCTGCCTCATCCTTCCAAGTAGCCAGGACTGCAGATGCACACTGCTTCAGCCAGCTTGCAGACTTCTTATTTCTGCAAGAGAAAATACTTTATCTGTGCATTAGAGCAGGATAAGCTTTTTGCAAATAAAACAGTTACACAGTAGATTAATTGAATTATGATGTTAAAGCTGTAGCTAAATAAATAATCTAGAAATAGTTTCTTTCTTGATTTTAATAAAATATTTCTGTTGGGAATTAAGAATTAGAACTACATTTTATCTATTTTTTTAAATTATAAGGAGATTATTTTTTCTACTGAAAATACATTTGTTCTAATGGTAAACTTTATTATGACGTGTTTTGTTACTAGGAACAGAAATTGAATATATTTTGGGCTACATTTATTAACCTCCATATAGAGGTAGTTTTCAATACAGAAAAGCGTGATGTATTAGTAAAAACATTAAATGATCTACCCTACTGACTTTATGAAGAGTTAAGCAATGTTTAGGAACTGTAGGTTTCTTAATGCTTATGTGTATGCTGTTATATGCATGTATGTGTTAATCAGTGGTCCCTGTTTGTGGTTTAAAAATGTAAGACAATCCTCCCTGATCTGTAGTTTAGCTTTCTAAGGGGTTACAGTCACCTGAGGTCAACAGTGGTCCAAAAATATTAAGTGGAAAATTCCAGAAGTAAACAATTCATTTAGTTTTAAATTGCACATCATATTGTGGTGAAATCTCTCCTGTCCCACTCTGTACATTCCTTTGTCAAGCTGTATCCATTACCTGTTCCTATGTAGGAAAAAACCTAGTACATATAGGGCTCTGTAGTGTCTACAGTTGCAGGCATCTACTAGGGATCTTAAAATGCATACCCGGTGGATAAGGGGGTGTAATGTTTTGCTTAGCTTCAGAGGGGAACTGGTGAATAGATACATAATCTGATAAATTCATTAAATACTTTCACATTTCTTCCATCCATTTACTTGAGTTTTTGAGTTTTCGTGTGTGTGCGTGTGCGTGTGTGTGTGTGTGTGTGTTTGTTTATTTGAGACAGAGTCTCTCTCTCAGTCCTCTAGGCTGGAGCGCAATGGCATAATCTCGGCAACCTCCATCTCCCGGGTTCACGCAATTCTCCTGCGTCAGCCTCTCAAGTAGCTGGGATTACAGACACTTGCCACCACACCTGACTAATTTTTGTAGTTTTCATTGAGGTGGGGTTTCACCATGTTGGCTAGGATGGTCTCCAACTCCCGATCTCAGGTGATCCTACAGCCTTGGCCTCCCAAAGTGCTGGAATTATAGGCATAAGCCACTGTACCTGGCTGAGTTTTCTTGTTTTATTTACCAAGTATACTTTTAAATTTTCTTTTGTGATACTTGTCAGTTGAGAAAAGAAGCAATATATTAGCCTGTATGTATGCATAGACAAAAACCTTTGAGTGACAACTTCATTCTCGTTTTTAAAAAAATTTAACCCATTTATGCCTAGTGTTCTATTATTGGAATGCAAAGCTTGTGGGAGTTATTTATGTCCTACTGCTCAAGGTCGTTGCTAAGGTTTGATTTTTTATACACACAAAAATTTTCAAACTCTGGCATAAATGAGTTAATGATACAACTTAAATGAATTTGTGAATGCTTTTTGGCCTCACATTCTATCTTTAAATAACAACAGTTTGCATCAGAGATCTCAAATGATGTTGCCTGGGAATAAACTTCTAGTCTTTTCATTGATATTGGTGGGTTGGGTTGCATTGGAACCAGATTCTGATTTTGGTATTTAATACTTCTTTATTTTGCTGTTTTCCCTAGCCATAATATATACCTGAGTACCTAGACATAAAAAATGTTATCTTCCAGTTACCCTGTTTTTCCTTAGGTTGAATTTTAATATATTTGATAAAAAATTTCGTGAAACTCTTAATAATCTGTGATGTTGATTTAAGTAAAAGGGAAAATGAAAAGTGCCCCACCCACTCTTTCTAGATATTATAGCATTTTTCTATCATATGGTAAACAGTAGGTCATTTTACTTTATTTTTTTACATGAATGTTCATAGCAACTTTATAACACCAAACTGGAAACCAAATTTCCATCAGCAGGAGAATGGCTAAACAAATTATGGTATTTCTATACAGTGGAATACAAATAGAACCAAACTATTGGTCTAGATAACATGGTGGCTCATGCCTGTAATCCCAGCACCTTGGGAGGCCGGAATAGGAGGATTGCTTGAACCTAAGAGTTCAAGACCAGCCTGGGCAATATAACAAGACCTCATCTCTACAAAAAATAAAAAATTAGCTGAGTGTGATGGTGTATGCCTGTGGTCCCAGTTGCTCAGGAGGCTGAGATGGGAGGATTGCTTGAGCCCAGGATGTTGAGGCTACAGTGAACTGTGATTATGCCACTGCACTCCAGCCTGGGCCACAGAGTGAGATCCCCATGTCAAAAAATAAATAAATAAACAAAATTCTAGAAAATGCAAACTGCAGTAACAGAAACCAGATCAGGGGCTGTCTGGGGATATGAAGTGGGAATGAACAGGAGGGATTACAAAGGGGCACAAGGAAACTCTCCGAGATGATGGCTGTGTATGTTCATCATCTTGACTGTGGCAGTAGCTTCACCAGTATATGTCAAAACTCATCAAACTACACAATTTAAATATGCACAGTTATTATATCTCAATTGTATCTCATTTAGGCTGTTAAAATAGTGCCACCTTTTACTCTCAAAACCAACTCAGTTTGAATGCTGGTAATACTGTGCTGCTTGATCTGGATCCTGGCTTAATAGATTTTTAAATCTGGTTGTTGGTTTCATATTCAGTTTATGAAAATCCACTTAAAATATGTGCATTTTTCTATATACGTGTTAACTTCAACTCCTTTCCTTCCCACAAAAAGCCCGAAAGGGCTGGACGTGGTGGCTTATGCCTGTAATCCCAGCATTTTGGGAAGTCAAGGTGGGTGGATCA
>NW_022436965.1:10283998-10489159 GCF_009761245.1 Sapajus apella
CTCTTTTCCAGGACTGCCTACTCTTTTAAAAGCAAGTATAAATTTCAACTATATTTAAGCTATTCTAATATACCTCTCATTTTATAACATTTTAAGGAGAAATACACTCCAGATGTGTTTCATAATGGCTTTACAGCTTTGTGTGCTACTTTGACAACATAGTGCTGTCTTTTCTTGTATTTCTCTCTGAATATAAGTGAATATTAGCAGAATTATGAATAAATTGGAAATTGTAAATGAATAGAAAAGTGGTCTTTCCAGTGTTTCTTTATTCTTTTTTTTTGTTTGTTTTTGAGGCGGAGTCTCACTCTGCCGCCCAGGCTGGAGTGTACTGGCATGATCTCGGCTCACGGCAACCTCTGCCTCCTGGGTCTCAGCTCATTACAACCTCTGCCTCCCGGGTAGCTGGGACTACAGGCACCCACCACCACGCCCTGCTAATTTTTTGTATTTCTAGTAGAGATGGGGTTTCACCATGTTAGCTAGGCTGGTCTCCATCTTCTGACCTAGTGATCTGCCCGCCTCAGCCTCCCAAAGTGCTGGGATTACAGTCGTGAGCCACTGCGCCCGGCCTCTTGTTTATTCTTTATTCTGAAACCAAAATCTCTAATGAATTTGATAAGAATTTGTAGCCTCTGGAAGTATTTTGAAATACTACTTTTAGATTTACAGGGAAGCAAAATGTCAACATGGAATGAATATTATAATTTCATAGTTTTAAAACCCTATTATGTATGACTATGGGTGTATGTATATACATATATGTGTTATATGTATGCACAGATATTAATTTGGACATTACATTTTAATACAAGTAAAAGGTTATAAGAAATATTTTAATCAGGTGAATCCAGACCTTATTTTGGTGGTGCTGATGGTTTGTTAATTTGTATGTTTATGTGTGTGAGTACATGTGCGTAAGTGTAGGTTTAATCTTCCTATGCTACTGTTGTTAGGTACCATTCAATATCAGTAACTATAGCAAAGGGAGTTTGATGGTATTAGCAAGAAGTTAGACACATTATAAACCTGAAAAACAGCAAAGTTGTATATACATATATTACTGACTTGCATTCCAAATAATCCTATCTACATTGCCTCAATTTTTTTGAAATGAAATAGTGGACAATTTATCTCTTTTTACAGTTTTTAAAATTCTTAACATTTTAGGATATTAAAATTTTGTATTACAAAGTTAGAAATGTTTTAAAGTTGATTTCTCTCCCCCTCTGCCCTCCCCTCTACTCCTGCCAAATTTCACTCGTATAAAAGTTTTACATATTGAGAGACTAAATGTTTAAAATATCTACTATTTATACAATAGTTGATTAAACCATTTTTACCGCTGTCTTAATCTTTGTGCTTTTTCTACGTAGAAATGTTTATAGTCCATGGAGCATTTCACTTGTATATGTTTTATTCTGTGGAATTATTCTATGCTTTTTTTAGTAGTTTTCTACTAGATTCCTATATTTCCAAGTACTGTATAGTCTTTGTTTTCGTATCTATTTGTGTTGTAAAACCAGGGGGTGACTATGTTAATTTGTCCTTTGAGATTCAGTTCAGCTAAGATTTATTGAGCCTCTTCAGGCTGTATTACTTAGCATAAACTAAAGCTGTATTCTTGCTGAAGTCATAATAATAATAATGATTAATTGTATGTCATCTTCTTAAATTTTTAAAGAATTAAAGTACTATAGAATGTTTTTCCTAGTAAACTCAAGATACCAAATTACTCAGCTTTAAGCTTCTTTCTTTAGAATTCCTGCTGATCAGCGTAACATGAAATCATCCAGTTCAATTATTGTATTATTGGACTATGACTCTGAAAAACTGAATTAGATTTTGTGAATTTTTTTTATAGTTATTGATGGTATACACCCCCACACTCCCCCCTACACAGCCACCCAGCCTACCTTTGTGTTTGTGGTATCTTCCATGGAAATTTAAATTGGGGAAGTTTCTCTCTAGAACAACAACTACCCTCCTTTGACTTTATCATTTAGAGTTTCCACGAATGCCTGATGGGGTACTTCAGCTAAGTCTCCCCTAAATCACAATGCTGTTGTCCTCTGATACTCTGAGCCATTCTTGTTTACCAAGAAAGTTGATTTCTCTCCCCTCCACCCTCCATTCATTCATAGTATAGTGTTTTGCCACATGTCACCTAAACATTATAAATCAGCTCTTGAATTGTGAAGTAATGGAGAGTTAATATATTTGGTATCTAAATGGGCCCAGCAGAAGATGTCTTAATTTAAAGGAGGAGTTTGACACTGCAGTGGGACTGACCAAGATAGAGCAAAGATATTTTGGAGCTCCTCAGGTCTGGCTTTGCCCTATATATACATACCTATATACCTAAAAATTTCATCACATTAGAAATAATATCATTAAACGCATAACTTTAGTCATTAGAGATAGAAACATTTTTGTTTATAAACATCTGTGCATGCATGTATGGGAGACACATTTTTGAGGAAACTCATTGGTATAAATCTCTGCTGAGCCCGAAGACCATGTATCTTGAATAATTTGCTATACCAACCATACTTGGTTTTTGTTTGATCATTTTTATGTTTAAATATGGAGCTTTAAAATTTATTAACTTATGCCTATTAGGAAAGAAGGAAGTGCCAGTTATCTTGATATGATTTGGCTGTGTCCCCACCCAAATCTCAACTTGAATTCTATCTCCCAGAATTCCCATGTGTTGTGGGAGAGACCCAGGGAGAGGTAATTAATTGAATCATGGGGGCCAGTTTTTCCTGTGCTAGTCTCATAATAGTGAATAAGTCTCACGAGATGTGATGAGCTTATCAGAGGTTTTCGATTTTGCTTCTTCATTTTTCTCTTGCTGCTGCCATGTAAGAAGTGTCTTTCACACCCTGCCATGATTTTGAGTCATCCCCAGCCATGTGGAACTGTAAGTCAAATTAAACCTCTTTTTCTTCCCAGTCTCAGCTATATTTTTATCAGCAGCATGAACACATGCTAATATATATCTCCTTCCAAGTTGACAGATAAACTCCTTTTTTCTTAAGAGTCTCACTCTGGCCGGGCGCGGTGGCTCACGCCTATAATCCCAGCACTTTGGGAGGCTGAGGCAGGTGGAACACAAGGTCAAGAGATCGAGACCATCCAGGTCAACATGGTGAAACCCCGTCTCTACTAAAAATACAAAAATTAGCTGGGCATGGTGGCACACACCTGTAGTCCCAGCTACTCGGGGGGCTAAGGCAGGAGAATTGCTTGAACCCAGGAGGCAGAGGTTGCATTGAGCCAAGATTGTGCCATTGCACTCCAGCCTGGGTAGCAAGAGTGAAACTCCATCTCAAAAAAAAAAAAAAAAAAAGAGAGAGTCTCACTCTGTGTGCCCAGGCTAGGGTGCAGTGGCACAATGACAGCTCACTGCAGCCTTGACCTCTCCAAGCTCAGGTGATCCTCCCATCTCAGCCTTTCGAGTAGCTGGTGCTACAGCTGCATGCCACCACGCTCAGCTAAGTTTTGTACTTTTTTGTAGAGACGTGGTTTTGCCATGTTGTCCAGGCTGGCCTCGAACTCCTGAGCTCAAGAGATCTGCCCAACTCAGCCTCCCAAAGTGCTGGGATTACAAGAGTGAGCCACTACACCTGACCAACAGATAAACTTTTAATTATTTGCATCACTTAGGAAAAAGGAAATAACAATTGTAAAATGAACAGAACAAAAAATTCTTAAGTTGCAAATTTCTATTTAAGTTATATTCACAGGATAATGCAAAAAGTTCTGGAACTTTATGAAACAGAGTATTTTTCTATTAAGGGATGACTTTATTTCATCAATGAAATTCAGCAGTTAAGTATTTTTACTCATCTTCACACAGTGGAATTTGGTCTTAAATACATTTTAATCATGTGCTTTAAAAATCAATTCAACTTTATATATTAAAAAAAATACTTTTTGTGAGCACAAGTAAAGTGACCTCTTAATGCCTGGATATGATGAAATATAGATGTAGCACTTGTTTATATGCAAATATTAAAACTGTTGTTGTCTTTTCTAGGTGTTTAGCAAAAATTTTTCTGTATTCTAGAGTTCCTTGTCAACTGTGTGATCATAGAATCATGGGAAGCTTGAGATGTTCCAGGCACTGTTTGAATTATTGTAATATATGCCTTAGTTGAAGTGTGTGCTGTTTTGCAGATAGCCCTCATTTCATGCAGAGTCCTGTATTTAAATTACTCAGATCATTGCCATTCTAAGTAGTGCTTTTGCAGTCAAACATCTGAAAGGTGATTGACTTTTTTCCCATAGCGCCATAATTTATAAGAAAACATAAAAGACTAGACCAAGATGATTCTGGTACATGGTTGTAATCTTAATATCGGTTTAGAGAGTAAAGAGTAAGTCTGTTCAGAATAGACTGTTTAACTAATCAGCTGGAATTTCATGTAACTCTTTTCATGGTTTGTGGGGGTTTTTTGTTTGTTTTTTGCTTTTTTAAAAATCTTTATTTTTAGGTGTTGGGTGTCTTTGATTTTATGTCTTTTTAGAAATTTATGATCGTTTGCTTTATGTATTACACTAGTCTCAGCTTAGGCAATTGATTGAAATACAATATCGGGAAATTTAGTATGCATTTTTTAACAGCTTAAATTGGAAAAGTGAACCAACAATGTTAATCTGGAATTGTTTTGGAGGAAGGTAAGAAGGGAATAGTAGGTTAATTTCTTTCTATTTCTATTACTCTTTTATTGTTAAAATCTTATTATATTTGACATAATTTGCTTTTGGAGATTAGTAGTGTATTAGGCTTTAAAGTTGTGAAGGAAGATTATAATTTATTGAAATTATATATGTAGAAAACAAATTGTAAACTGTAGAGTGCAATGCAAATATACATTTTTATTATATCAAATATAATACTTAACTGAGGCAAGTATTTTATTAATATGCTACCAAAAAATAAATGGGATGCAATGTTAGTGTTGCTGAGGATATTAGTGAATGATAACCTGCACGTGGTAGGCTATGCTGAATAAATGACCAGGTTGAAGTTGTAGAGGAATTATTCAGAGGGAAACATTAATACATTTCCCTTATGTGGCTGTACCATGGCAAACCTTGATTCTTATGGGATCGATTTAGTTGTCTAACTCATATCCCTTTAATTTAGAGTTGGAAAATTATTTTCTTCATCTATATTGAATCTGTCAGCTGCGTGAATTAGATTTTATTAACCAAGTTGAAAATTAATTCAGTTTCGAAAATGTTTTTGAAGGCCTGGTTTTAAAACACTTTCAGGATTACTGTATTGTTTTAGGCTCACTATAGAGTACCTTTCTTCTTGAGGCAGTGCGATTTTATTTTTTTTACAAAGCATGCCAAATAGGACTTCTAGTTATTTGACACAATTTCTAATTCAAGACCAAAAATATTACTAACCTCACAGCTTTACTTTCAAAACTACTGGTGTTTGTTGGACTTTGAATTCTTGGAGTCTGGCAAAGATGAAAAGCGGGAGAGTTAGGTGATGGGTTGACCTTTGAGTATAATCCCAAATGAAATCTAAAAAAAAAATCAGGGTAATTCTTGACAGGTAAAAGGAGCCTAAGAGGAAAAAGAGATGTTATTACAAATTTGGGTCTGAATTTCTCAATGTGTATCCCTTTATGGAAAAAGACTGTGTATTGTTAAGCATGATTATCTTATGGTGGAAACCCTGTAGTAATAAAATAAATTTGAATGAGCATTGGCAATGTACCTTGGCTGGTGTATAGATAGAGGCAAGCAGGTGTTGTTCTGTTTGATACTGAAGCATTCTGTGTACAAGTTGAAGACACATGGAAAACTGGGTGGAATTGCAAATTTTTCTTAAATGTCAGTTTCCCTGACCCTACAAAATGTAATTCTGGAAACTATGGCAAGGCAGCTGTCATGTTTTTGCCTTGTATCTGTGGAAAGAATAACCATCAAAGGTTTTTATGGTACTATATTTAAGCTAACTGATAGCCTGAAACGTCTGATTTAGGGGCAACCTGAAGTAATTTTTGGAAGTAGGTCAGAACTGAGATTAACAAAATCTTGTAGTTGATAGACTCATAATGGAAGGATCAGAAATTTGTAAAAATAATCTGTCTCTAGGAGAAATAACAAGTGCTAGTAAATAGGGAAAGATGTTCAACCTCATTAATAATTAAGAAATGTAAGATAAAACAGTGTATACTTCTTCTTATCTGAAAGACAGAATTAGAAGGCTTCTTGGCAGAGCGTGAGAAAATAAGCCCAGTCACGCATCTTTAGTGGAGTGTAAATTGGCAGCAGTCTTCTAGGATATAGTTTCTTTGCCTCCTTAAATCAGCGGCTGCCTTAGCCTCCTTTGGTGTGAGGACCACTTCAGTAGGACCTCCTGTCCAACCAGACTCATGGAGGCTTTGACTCCTCCTGCTTCTGGGCTCAGGAGATGGGGGACAAATGTGGCGGAAGCTCTATCCTTGGTATCTGCTTGAAGGAATTAGGTAGCAAGCCCAGAAGTTCAGGAGGCAAACTTTGCCCAAGGATAGGCAGGAGATAGGAAAAGACTGGCAGATGATTCCTTTTTTCTTTCTTCCTTTTCTGCTGGTTCTGAGGTACATTGAACTGTAACATGACTGGAAAACATTCCATGTGACTTCTGTCAGTCAAGCTAGTACCATCTTTTGTTTGGTTTTCCTCCTCTCCCGCCATACCTCCCTTTTACTTTGATCCTTCATATACTGGGATCTTACTTCCCAAGAATTCCGTAGCTTGGGAGCTTTGCCTCAGGTTTTGTTCTTTAGGGCTAAGAAGCTAACAATCCCATTTCTGAGACTCTGAAAATATCTGCAGATTTTAGAAGATATATGTACATGTTTGGCTGGGCGTGGTGGCTCACGCCTGTAATCTCAGCACTTTGGGAAGCCGAGGTGGGTGGAGCACGAAGTGAGGAGTTGAAGACAAGCCTGGCCAAGATGATGAAACCCCATCTCTACTAAAAATACAAAAATTAGCTGGGCATGGTGGTGGGCACCTGTAATCCCAACTACTCGGGAGGCTAAGGGAGAGAATTGCTTAAACTCAGGAGGCAGAGGTTGCAGTGAGCCGAGATTGCACCACTCTGCACTCCAGCCTGGGTGACAGAGCGAGACTCTGTCTCAAAAAAAAAAAAAAGATATATGTACATGTTTATACATTTATACATTGTAGCATTATTTGCTTTACTGTAAAATTAGAAACAATCTAAATGAATAGGGAAATGGTTAAATAATGATATATCATACAGTGAAATATTATCCAGCAATAAAATGAATGATATGGAAGGTTGTTCATGGTGCATTTAGATGAAGTGCAGGTCAGCATGTTTAGATTGATATCATTTCGGGAAATTAAGCCCTGTATTTTATTTTTTTAGAGACAGGGTCTTGCTCTCACCCAGGCTGCAGTGCAGTAGTGTGATCATAGCTCACTGCAGCCTCAAACTCCTGGTCTCAAGTGGCCCTCCTGCCTCAGCTTCCTGAGTAGCTAGGGACTGCCAGCACATATCACCATGCACAGCTAATTTTAAATTTTTTTTGCAGAGATGGAGTCTAACTGTATTGCCCAGTTTGGTTTTGAATTCCTGGGCTCAAGTGCTCCTCCCACCTCAGCCTCCCAAAGTCCTGGGAATACAGACATGAACCACGATGCCTGGCCTACTTTTCACATTATATACTTATGTAAGATTAAATTTTTTTGCATGTTGAATATCAATAAAACAATGGAAAAAGAATTTGCCACATGCTGGTTGTGGTAGCATGTGTCTGTAGTCCCAGCTACTCAGAAGGCTGAGATGTGAGGATCACTTGAATACAGGAATATTAGTGCAGCCTTGGAAACATAGTGAGACCTTGGGTCTAAAAAAATAAAAGCTATAAAAAAGAATTTGCTACTTAAATGACATAGGCACTGAAATAATTATTAAAAATGGAGAACAAATATGTTTAAGAGACAGAGAGCTATACTAGAGTCCTTAGACTCTAGTGTTAATCTTTGGGGATCATATAGGAACTAAAATTTAAACTTTATTGTATATGTTTTTACATCTACATATGTACACATACACATAGATATATATGGGTTTACCTTAAACTGGGGCATTATTCTAAGTGCTTTGTATGTATTATCTTGTTTACTGGTCACAATAACCCTTTGAGGCAGGTGCTGTTGTTATTCCTGTTTCACAGGCAAGGAACCAAGGCCTAGAAAACTTTAAGAAAGAAAAAACAAAACCATGCCTGATGTTGTATTTACTTAACATGACAGCAACAAAGTTTTTGATATCCATGAGCTATATAATGGGCATTTTGTGCATAGGCAAACTATTAATTAAAGGTAAATTTTAATGAAGTTTATAATTGTTTTAATAATAAAACCAATTATTAAAAAAATATAAACACACTCAATAATAAGTCATTAATTTCATTCTCCAGCAAGTCAAAGAAACAAGCAAGTGTTGGGAAAGTGTCAAGCTCTGATTGAATAAGCAGTATAATTAAACCTACCAAATAGTACATCTTAGTTTGGTGCAAAAGTAGTAGGCAAACCAACTATTACTGTTGTACCAACCTAATATCTAGTAAATATTTTAATAAAAACGTGTCCATGAATAGTCCCAGAAAATTCCTTTGACTATGTTATGTTTACATTTCAATTTTATGTTGTTGGTTTGCTGCTTTAACACTGAATGATTAGAATAGAAATATGCTAATGCTTTTTATATTTTGAGTCATAGCTTACTAAACTAAACCTTTACTCCCAAAATAGTATCTGAATATATGTAGTTTACCCACTTTAATGGGTGAAATACATGCAGTTTACCCACTTTATTTTTCTTTTAAAAAATTTTTATTTTAGGTTTAGTGTTACGTAGATAAACACATACCACAGGGATTTGTTGTACATATTATTACATCACCCAGGTATTATCTTTTCTGCTCCTCTCTGTCCTCCCAACCTCATCCCTCAAATAGACTCCAGTGTCTGTTGCTTCCTTCTTTGTGTTCATAAGTTCTTACCATGTAGCTCCCATTTATAAATGAGAACATGCAGTATTTGGTTTTCTGTCCCTACATGTCTTGGCTAAGGATCATAGTCTCCAGCTCTATCCATGTTCCCATAAAAGGCATCTCATTCTTTTTAACGGCTGCATAACATTCTGTGATGTATATGTACCTCATTTTCTTTATCCAATCTGTCATTGATAGGCATTTAGTTGATTCCATGTCTTTGCTATTATGAACAGTGCTGTAATGAACATACACATGCATGTGCCTCTATGGTAAAATGCTTTATATTCCTCTTGGTATATACCCAGTAATAGGATTGCTGGGTTGAATGGTAGTTCTGCTTTTAGCTCTTTGAGGAATCGCCATCCTGCTTTCCTCAGTGGTTGAACTAATTTACACTCCCACCAACAGTGTATAAGGGTTTCCTTTTCTCTAAAACCTTGCCAGCATCTGGTATTTTTTAGAGTTTTTCATAATGGCCATGTTGACTGGTGTGAGATGGTATCATTGTGGTTTTGATTTGCATTTCTCTAATGATCAGTGATGTTGAGCTTTTCTTCCATACTTCTTGGCCACATGTATGTCTTCTTTTGAAAAGTGTCTGTTCATGTCCTTTGACTACTTTTTAATTGTTTTTCACTTGTAAATTTGTTTAAGTTCCCTATAGATGCTGGATATTAGAGCTTCGTCAGATGTATAGTTTTCAGATATTTTCTCCCATTCCATAGATTGTCTGTTGATAGTTTCTTTTGCTGTGCAGAAGCTCTTAAGTTTAATTAGATCCCATTTGTCAATTTCTACTTTTGTTGCAATTGCTTTTGGTTTCTTTGTCATGAAATCTTTGCCCGTTTCTGTGTTCAGGATGGCATTGCCAAGGTTGTTTTCTAGGGTTTTTATAGTTTTGGATTTTACATTTAAGACTTTAATCCATCTTGACTTCATTTTTGTATGTGGTGTAAGGAAGCGATTCAGCCTCAATCCTATATATGGCTAGCCAGTTATCCCAGCACTGTTCATTGGATAGGGAGTCTTTTCCTCATTGCTTGTTTTTGTCAGCTTTGTCAAAGATGGTCATAGATGTGAGGCCTTATTTCTGGGCTTTCTATTTGGTTCCATCACTCTATATGCCTTTTTGTGTACTAGTAACATGCTGTTTTGGTCACTGTAGCCTTGTACTATCGTTTGAAGTTGGATAATGTGATTTCTGCAGCTTTGTTCTTTTTGCTGAGGATTGCCCTGGCTATTTGGGCGTCCTTTTTCGTTCCATATAACATTTAAAATAATTTTTTCTACTTCTGTGAAGAATGTCCTTGGTAGTTTGATAGGAATAGCATTGAATCTGTAAATTGCTTTGGATAGTATAACCATTTTAGTGATATTGATTCTTTCTGTCCATGGGTGTGGGATGTTTTTTCATTTGTTTGTGTTTTTTATTTCTTTGAGTAGTGTTTTCTAAGTTTCATTATAGAGCTCTTTTACCTCCTTGGTTAGCTGTTTCCTAGGTACATTATTTTTTTGTGACAGTTGTGAGTGGAATTGCCTTTCTCATTTGGCTTTTCATTTTGTTGGTGGTGGTATATAGGGATGCTAGTGATTTTTGTACATTGATTTTGTATCCTGCAACTTTGCTCAAGTTCTTTATCAGCTGAAGGAGCTTTGGGGCCGAGACTTGGGGTTTTCTAGATACAGAATCATGTTGTCTGCAAAGAGATAGTTTGACTTCCTCTTGTTCTATTTGAATGCCTTTTCATTCTTTTTCTTGCCTGATTTCTCTGGCCAGGACTTCTGATACTATGTTGAATAGAAGTGGTGAGAGTTGTGCTGATTTTCAAAGGGGGTGCTTCCAGCTTTTGCCCACTCAGTGTAATGTTGGCTGTGAGTTTGTCATAGATGACTCATACTATTTTGAGATCTGTTTCTTCAACACCTAGCTTATTGAGGGTTTTTAACATGAAGGGATGTTGAGTTTTATCAAAATCCTTTTCTGCATCTATTGAAATAATCATATGGTTTTTGTTTTTAGTTCCGTTTATGTGATGAATCACATTTATTGATTTGCATACATCGAATTAATATTGCATCCCAGGGATGAAGCCTACTTGATCTTGGTGGATAAGCTTTTTGATGTGCTGCTGGATTCAGTTTGCGAGTATTTTGTTGAGGATTTTGCAGTGATGTTCATCGAGGATATTGGCCTGAAATTTTCTCGTTTTGTTGTGTCTCTGCTGTGTTTTGGTATCAGGATGATGTTGGCCTCATAGAATGAGCTAGGGAGGAGTTCCTCCTTTTTAGTTTTTTGAAATAGTTTCAGTAGAAATGGTACCAGCTCTTTGTACATCTGGTAGAATTCAGCTATGCATCTGTCTGGTCCTGGGCTTTTATTGATTGGTAGGCTACTTATTACTGCCTCAACTTCAGAGCTTATTATTGGACTATTCAGGGATTCAGTTTCTTCCTAGTTCAGTCTTGGGAGCGTGTATGTGTTCAGGAATTTATTATTTCTAGATTTTTTTAGTTGATATGCATAAGGATATTGGTAATATTCTCTGATGGTCGTTTGTATTTCTGTGGGGGCAGTGGTAATATCTTATTATTTCTGATTGTGTTTATTTGAATCTTTTTTCTTTTTTATTAGTCTAGCTAGTGGCCTATTTTATCTTTTCAAAAAACTGGCTTCTTGATTCGTTGATCTTTTGAATGAATCTTTTCATGTCTCTATATGCTTCAGTTAAGCTCTGATTTTACCTGTTTCTTGACTTCTAGCTTTGGGATTTGTTTCTTCCTGGTTCTTTATTTCTTTTAGTTGTTAGATCATTAACTTGAGATCCTTCCAGCTTTTTGATGTGGGCATTTTAGTGCTGTAAGTTTCCCTCTTAACACTGCCTTAGCTGTGTCCCAGAGATTCTAGTACATTGTATCTTTCTTCTCATTAGTTTCACAGAACTTCTTGATTTCTGCCTTCATTTCATTATTTACCCAAAAGTTATTCAGGAGCAGGTTATTTAATTTCCATGTAATTATATGGTTTTGAGTGAATTTCTTAGTCTTGAGCTCTAATTTGATTGTGCTGTGGTCCTAGAGACTATTTGCTGTGATTTCAGTTCTTTGGCATTTGCCGAGGAGTGTTTTACTTCTGATTATGTGATTGATTTCAGAGTAAGTGCCATGTAGCACTGAGAAGAATGCATATTCTCTTGTTTTGGGATAGGGAGTTCTGTAGATACCTATCAGGTCCATTTGATTCAGAGCTGAGTTCAAGTCCTGAATTTCTTTGTTAATTTTTCATTTCAGTGATCTATCTAATGTTGTCAATGGATGTTAAAGTCTCCCACTATTATTGTGTGTGGGTCTAAGTCTCTTTGAAGGTTTCCAAAAACTTGCTTTATGAAACTGGGTGCTCCTGTGTTGGGTGCATATATATTTAGGATAGTTAGATTATGTCAAGCCATTCATCATTTTTGATTTAAAGTCTGTTGGAAACTAAGATTGCAACTCCCATTCTTTTCTATTTTCCATTTGCTTGGTAAATTTTCCTCCATCCCTTGATTTTGAGCCTTTGTGTGTCATTGCATGTGAGATGAGTCTCTGACAGACAGCATACCAGTGGGTCTTGGTTCTCTATCCAGCTTGCCAGAAACTGTGTCTTTTAATTGAGGCATTTAGCCTGTTTACATTTTTTTGTTGTTGCTTGAGATGGAGTCTTGCTCCCTTGTCCAGGCTGGAGTGCAGTGGCATGATCTCAGGTCACTGCAACCTCTCCCTCCTGAGTTCAAGTGATTCTCCTGCCTCAGCCTCCCAAGTAGCTGGGACTACAGGCCTGCACCACCATGCCTGGCTAATTTTTGTATATTTGTAGAGATGGGTTTCACTATGTTGGCCAGGCTGGTCTCAAACTCATGACCTCAAGTGATCCGCCTGCCTCAGCCTCCCAAAGGGATTACAGGCATGAGCCACAGGGCTTGGCCTACCCCATTTACATTTAAAGTTAATATTGTTATGTGTAGATTTGATCATGCCATCATGATGCTACCTGGTTATTTTGGAGACTTGTTTTTGTGGTTGCTTCATAGTGTCACTGGTCTGTGTACTTCAGTGTGTTTTTGTAGTGGCTGGTAGTGGTTTTTCCTTTTCATATTTAGTGCTTCTTTCAGGAGCTCTTGTAAGGCAGGTCCGTTGGTAACAACGTCCCTCAGCATTTGCTTGTCTGAAAAGGATCTTTATTTCTCCTTCGCTTATGAAACTTAGTTTGGTTAGATATGAAATTCTAGGTTGGAATTGCTGTTAAGAATGTTAAATATTGGCCCCCAATCTCTTCTGGCTTATAGGGTTTCCATTGAGAGGCACACTGCTGGTGTGATGGGCTTCCCTTTGTAGATTACCTGGTCTTTCTATGTGGCTGCCGTTAACATTTTTCTGTCATTTCAACCTTGGAGAATCTGACGACTGTGTGTTTTGGAGATGATCTTCTCATAGAGTGTCTTAATGAGGTTCTCTGCATTTCCTGAATTTGAGTGTTGGTCTGTCTAGCAGGGTTGGGAAAGTTCTCATGGATGATATCCTGAAATATGTTTTCCCAATTGGTTTCCTTCTTCCTAGCTCTTTCAGGTATACCAGTCAGTCATAGATTTGGTCTTTTTATATAATCCCATACTTTTTGAAGGTTTTGTTCATTACTTTTAATTTTTTCCCCCTATTTTTGTCTGCTTGTCTTATTTCAGAAAGATAGTCTTCAAGCTCTGAAATTGTTTCCCCCATTTGGTCTATTCTGCTATTAATACTTGTGATTGTAATATTAAATTCTTGTATTATGTTTTTTTCCAGCTCTATCAGATTGGTTATTTTCTTCCTATCCTTGATGTTTTGTTTGTCAGCTCTTGCAATGTTTTATTGCGGCTTTTAACTTCCTTGCATTGAGTCAGAATATGCTCCTTTAGCTCAGTGGAGTTCATTTTTATCCGCATGGTGAAGTCTGTTTCTGTTGTTTCAGCCATGTCAGCCTCAGCCCCATTCCAAACCCTTGCTGGAGCAGTGATGTAGTCATTTGGAGGAGAGAGGCCACTCTGGCTTTTTGAGTTTTCAGTGTGCTCATGCTTTCTCATGGGCTTACTACCTCAATCTTTGAGGTTACTGACCTTCAGATGGGGTGTTTGGTTTTTGTTGTTGTTTTGTTTTTTAACAGTCTGGCCACTTTTTCATAGGGCTGCTGTGGTTTGCTAGACATCCACTCTAGTCCCTGGTTGCCTCGGATTTTCCAATACCTGGAGATATCACCAGTGAAGGCTGTGAAACAGCAAAGATGGCAGCCTACCCCTTCCTCTGGGAGCTCCATCCCAGGGAGGGCACAGACCTGTTGCTGGCCCGAATGCACCTGTAAGACGTGGCTGGAGACCCTGGTTGGGAGGTCTCACCCAGCCAGGAGGAACGGGATCAGGGAATTGCTTAAAGAAGCAGTCTAGCCCCAGTTTCATAGAGCAGCGGTGCTGTGCTGTGGTACTACTTCCACCACCTGTTGGGTTGAGCTCTCCAAAGCCTGGAGGCTAGAATGGCTAAGTTGCTGAAACAGCAAAGATGGCAGCCCACCCCTCCCTCTAGGAACTTAGTCCCAGGAAGTTTTCAAACTTCTGTCAGCCAGAGAATGTTGGTGGGAGTCGCTCCAGGCCTCCGTTGCTAAGTTCCACCCAGTGAGGACAAACAGACCCACTTAAGGAAGCAGTCTGGTCATGCTTTCACAGATTAGCAGTGCTGTGCTGGGATATTGCTTCCATCCCTGGGTGCATGAAGTCTCCTAAGCCCACAGGCTGAATCAGTTTATCAGCTTTAAATGTTTTCTTGAGGTCATATGTGTTTGATTTTTCCCTTTGTCAAATTTAAGAGTATGTATCTAGATGTGTAATAATCCTTTCCCTGTATAAGCATCACTCATTTAATAGAATTTAGAAGATAAATTTATGAATTAAATAACAAATCGACTTTAATTTTTTCTCATCTTCATGGAACTTGAGAAACTTGACTTTGCACATATATTGCCAGAGACTACCACACCCTTTTTACTGTGTGTGTTACAAACTAAAATGAATGTGGGAAAACATTTTAAAATGTATTAACAGCTATTGGCGAGAGCCCTTATCCTAGTAAACAGACCCTTACGCTGGTACTATCATAGTCACAAAGGCCCAGTTTTCTTATTTGCCTGTCATCATCAGGATATTCATTAGCTGTGTGTGAATTGCAAGACCTAGCTAACTGGAGCTCAGTTTCCTTAGCTATGCTAAAATTGAATCTTTCAGTCTCTGGCTTTATGAACTGCTATTCCCATGCAAGGATACCTTTAACAAACTGCTCAGATATACTTAGGAGGGAATGTTATTAAATAGAGCAGCAATTGTAATTATGGAGAAAGTGTAAAAAAAGTTAAATTAGTGACCACTGCTTCAAATTCAGAAACGTTAAGGTGAACTGGAGCCAAAGTACTAAAATATTAGAGATTCTCTTGAATAACTGGAGTTTCTGTTAGACTACCAGATTGTCTAATGAACGCATCACTTTCAGCATCTTAATCTTACGAATAATTTCAATGTTTTATAATATGAATTATTTTTAGTGTTTTACACTACTGAGATCTTTAAAAAAATCATTACTTTTATTAGAATTTTGAGGTTCTAATAAAACTTTCTAATAAAACCTTTAAAAATTTTGTTACATTCTAAGTGTGATTGTACTGCATTTGTAGATAAACAGTTTTATACTGGAACATATGCTTTTGTTTTATAATGAAGGTTAACAGGAAAACAAAAAGATTTTATGCCAGGCTTTTTAGGAATCATTATTTAAATCTAAGTTTTTAGTTCTTTGAAGGTCCTTTGTAGTATGTACTTCTCTTCCCAATATTATGGATGCAGACTTACCTCTAATTTTACACACTGTAAATTTGATTGCCATTTGATATACCTTTTCATTGCTCCTCAACTATGGTGGGTTTATTATTATGCCTTTTTTTTTCTTTTAACTCACACTTTTTCTGAAGTGCCTTCATTAACTGTTCCTACCTATGGTTTTCTTTTAAGCCCTGGTTAATTCCTGTTTATTCCATCACACTAACTTTTTCAGTCCACACTAACTTTTCCCTTTCTACTAATCAATCACATTTATTGTTTATGGCAAATGTTTTAATATTTGATCTACATTGTTTCTTATCTGTATTATATGGCTACATACCTAAATTCCTGGTAATACTAAATGTCTTGATAGCAGGTGCCTTGATTAATACACCTTTCAGTGGTAAGCTCAGTGTTTAAGACAGTAGGTTCTTAAAAGTATTTATGCTGTTGAATTAAGTAGAACTGAAATAGCTTAGGGATGTTTCTTAATATAAATTATACCTCATAATATGGCATGTGTGCTTTTTGAATGTGGTTCTAACAATGATGTATATTTTTCATTGTCTTTTTGAAAACATTCCAGTTGCTGAATCATGCTTATTTATTGAAGGACCATTTTGAGCCATGCTGTACGAAAGACATATTAGGATTATATTATCAACATTGGTAAAAAGTTATTTTTTGGCCAGGCACAGTGGCTAATGCCTATAATCTCAGCACTTTGGGAGGCCAAGGTGGGTGGATCACCTGAGGTCAGGAGTTCAAGACCAGCCTGGCCAACATGGTGAAACCCTGTCTCTACTAAAAAATAAAATAAAATAAAAATTAGCTGAGCATGGTGGCGGGCACCTGTAATCCCAGATACTCGGGAGGCTGAGGTAGGAGAATTGCTTGAACCCGGGAGGTAGAGGTTACAGTGAGCTGAGATCGTGCCATTGCACTCCAGCCTGGCCAAGAATGAAACTCTGTCTCAAGAAAAAAAAAAAACAAAACATTAATTTTTGTGGTACAGTAGACTTTTTTGGAATAATGTAGTATTTGTGTATGCCTATATGTCTTTATATTTTATTGTGTGAAAATTCTCTGGTTTCTTCTATTACTTTTGGTTTCCTCAAAAGAAGCCACTCATTTCTGATTCATCTTAGCATCTTGCTCTCCTTAAATTGTTGTAATTTTTCTCTGTCCATTGATTGTAAAATTTCTTAGTATTAGGTCTGGCTTTTGAGGTCTTTTGAGAGGAACTCAGGTCTGACAGATTAAGGGAGATCTAATTTTTTCCTAGTCTTGTAGGCCAGTGAGCTAGCAACCTCTGATCCTACTGAGATAAGATGAGAAGGATTAAGAGAGACCTTTCCTTAGGACTCTGTAGGTGAATGCTGAGTAAAGGTAGGTCACTCTGCAACAAAGAGATTGAGTACAGTTCAACCTACCAGGATAGTTTGGGACTGCCAGAGTAAGCAGGATTCACCATATGTAGAAATTATATGTAGCATGTAGCAGATGTCGCCCTTTTCTGCTTACTAAGGGAATCTACCTTCACCCGGTGGTTGGACCCCTATGAAGGTTCAGGTTTTACTGCCTGAGTAAATTTCTGTTCTCACCTTTGGGCCTGTGGATCTCTTGCCCCCCTACATGCTTTCCTTTCAGGTACATCTGTAATTCCATCCAGGCTTGTTTTAGCTTTTGATATGCCATACTGGGGAGAGGGAGCCAAGGATATATGTTCACATCTTTCTATTACTGTTTTTAGGAAAAGTTTGCTGTTTCTACTGTTTTTCTGATGTTTCTGGTTTTTAAGACTTTTTAGCCAATATAGTTTTCTTAATACTTGTTATAGTGTGATATAATAAAATATATTTATTTGAACTCTTGCCAAAGATGAATACTCTAGGGAGACCCTGTCTCTATAAAAAAAGTTAAAAAATAGCCAGGCATGGTGGCACACACCTGTAGTCCCCAGCTTCTTGGAAGGGTGGGGCAGGAAGATCATGTGAGCCCAGGAGACTTAGGGTGAGGCTGCAGTGAGACCTGATAATGCCACTGTACCTGGGCAACAGAACAAGATCCTGATTAAAAAAAAAAAAAAAAAAAGCAAAAAATCTTTAAAGATCAACATTTAGTCACATTCATTGTGTGAATTTTTCTGATACTCTTCGTAGTTAATTGGAAAGTATAGGTGGAAATACCTTTCAGAATTGCATGTTGTTCTTGTTTCATGATTTATCAGTCTCTCATCAAAGAAATGTTCTGTATGCCTATAACCATTGTGTTTACAATTTTCATGTGTTTTCTTAGGGTGGAATTCCTTGACCAATGGCAACCTAGGTAAGGTTTGGTAGGGATCCTCTTTGAGCTGATCCTCAGTAGTAACAAAATACCAGAGCAAGTACTGTACCCACATGAATGGTCTTCTCATCTCCAGCCTGGCATGTAATTGCTACTGTCACCTACGAGTACTATCTGCCCAGGTTTCTTTCCTTGGGGTCACTTGTGCTATGCCTTGATATAGAGTTAGAAAATGAAAAGAGAATTTTTGAAACTTTTTAAGGGTTTGGCTTCTAAATCTGTCTACTTTGAAAATTTAAAACTGTGAAATTAAATCACCTTTAAAAAAAATTTTTTTTTTTTGAGACGGGGTCTCTCTGTTGCCTAGGCTGGAATGCAGTGGTGTGATCTCGACTCACTGCAACTTCCGCCTCCCAGGTTCACGTGATTTTCCTGCCTCAGCCTCCTGGGTCACTAAGACTACAGGCATCTGCCACCACACCCAGTTAATTTTTTGTGTTTTTAGTAGCGACAGGATTTCGCCATGTTAGCCAGGCTGGTCTCAAACTCCTGACCTCAGGGGATGCGCCTGCCTCAGACTCAACTTTTTTATTTTTTTGTGGGACTGACCCAAATAAGTCTAACATAATAAAAGAATAACAAAAAAGATTTGAAGATTCATTGATTGTAATTATATTTCTGAAGAATTAATTATGAATTCATTTCCTTCATGGTTTAGGACCGTATTGGCCACAGTTCAAGAAATATAATTCTAAGGTGTTGTTATTTTTTTTTAAGTGTATATATAGTTGATTCCCCCTGCATAATCTAGAATTAAATCAATTTTGTGGTTGTGGTAATGGACAAGATCATGATCTAGTGATTCTAGATTGGGGATTACCTATAAAAGTAATGCCTTCTTTACCCCAGATTTGGAGAATGAATTATTCTACACAATGAGTTTTTCAGCAAGTCAAACCTACCTTTTTAAGTATCCAAACTTTTTTTCATTTTTAGGTGATCGCTCTTTCTAAAGTGACCATAAGTTTCCTAGTTTGTTTTTGTTTTTTTTAACTATACTTTAAGTTCTGGGATACATGTACAGAACGTGCCAGTTTGTCACATAGGTCAACATGTGCCATGGTAGTTTGCTGCACTCAACCTGTCATCTACATTAGGTGTTTCTCCTAATGCTCTCCCTCCCCCAGTCCCCCACCCACTGGTAGGCCCCGGGTGTGTGATGTTCTCTCCCCTGTGTCCATGTGTTCTCATTGTTCAGCTCCCACTTACGAATGAGAACATGCAGTGTTCAGTTTTCTGTTCCTACGTTAGCTTGGTGAGAATGATGGTTTCCAGCCTCATCCATGTCCCTGCAAAGGACGCAAACTCATCCTTTTTTATAGCTGCATAGTATTCCATGGTATCTGTGTACCACATTTTCTTTAGTCTGTCATTGATGGGCACTTGGATTGGTTCCAAGTCTTTGCTATTGTGAATAGTGTTACAATAAACATACGTGTGCATGTGCCTTTATAGTAGGGTGATTTGTAATCCTTTGGGTATATGTCCAGTAATGGGATTCCTAGTATTTCTGGTTCTAGATCCTTGAGGAATCACCACATTGTCTTCCACAGTGGTTGAACTGATTTACACTCCCACCAAGAGTGTAAAAGTGTGCCTTTTTCTCCACATCCTCTCCAGCATCTGTTTCCTGACTTTTTAATGATCACCATTCTAACTGGTGTGTCATGGTGTCTCATCGTGGTTTTGATTTGCATTTCTCTAATGACCAGTGATGATGCACTTTTTTTTCATGAGTTTATTGGGCACATAACTGTCTTCTTTTGAGAAGTGTCTGTTCGTATCCTTCGCCCACTTTTTGATGGTTTTTTTCCCTTGTATATTTGTTAAGTTCCTTGTAGATTCTGGATATTAGCCCTTTGCCAGATGGATAGATTGCAGAATTTTTCTCCCATTCTGTAGGTTGCCTGTTCACTCTGATGGCAGTTTCTTTTGCTGTGTAGAAGCTCTTTAGTTTAATTAAATCCCATTTGTCAATTTTGGCTTTTGTTGCCATTGATTTTGGTGTTTTAGTCATGAAGTCTTTGCCTATGCCTATGTCCTGAATAGTATTGCCTATGTTTTCTTTCTAGGGTTTTATGGTTTTAGGTCTTACATTTAAATCTTTAATCCATCTTGAATTAATTTTTGTGTAAGGTGTAAGGAAGGGGTCCAGTTTCAGTTTTCTGCATATGGCTAGCCAGTATTCCCAACACCATTATTAAATAGGGAATCCTTTCCGCGTTGGTTGTTTTTGTCAGGTTTGTGAAAGATCAGATGGTTGTAGATTTGTGGTATTATTTCTGAGGCCTCTGCTCTGTTCCTTTGTTCTATGTATTTGTTTTGGTACCAGTACCATGCTGTTTTGGTTACTGTAGCCGTGTAGTATAGTTTGAAGTCAGGTAGCGTAATGCCTCTAGCTTTGTTCTTTTTGCTTAGGATTGTCTTGGCTGTATAGGCTCTTTTTGTTCCATATGAAATTTAAGGTAGTTTTTTCTAATTCTGTGAAGAAAGTCACTTGATGGGGATAGCGTTGAATTTATAAATTACTTTGGGCAGTGTCGCTATTTTCATGATATTGATTATTCCCATCCATGAGCATGGAATGTTTTTCATTTGTTCTTGTCCTCTCTTATTTCCTCAGGCAGTGGTTTGTAGTTCTCCTTGAAGGGGTGCTTCACATCCCTTGTAAGTTACATTCCTAGGTATTTTATTCTCTTTGTAGCAGTTGTGAATGGGAGTTCACTCGTGATTTGGCTGTTTGTCTATTTGGTGTATAGGAATGCTTGTGGTTTTTATACATTAACTTTGTATCTTGAGACTGCAGAAATTGTTTATCAGCTTAAGGAGATTTTGGGCTGAGATGATAGGGTTTTTAAAATATACAGCAATGTCATCTGCAAACAGAGACAATTTGACTTCCTCTCTTCCTGTTTGAATACCATTTATTACTTCTCTTGCCTGATTGCCCTGGCTAGAACTTCCAGTACTAGGTTGAATAGAACTTCCAATACTAGGTGAGAGAGCGCATCCTTGTCTTTTGCCAGTTTTCAAAGGGAATGCTTCCAGCTCTTGCCCATTCAGTATGATATTGGCTGTGGGTTTGTCATAAATAGCTCTTATTATTTTGAGATACAGTCTGTCAATACCTAGTTTATTGAGAAGTTTTAGTATGAAGGATTGTTGAATTTTATCAAAGACCTTTTCTGCATTTATTGAGATAATCATGTGATTTTTGTCATTGGTTCTGTTTATGTGATGGAGTACGTTTATTGATTTGTGTTTGTAGAACCAGCATAGCATCCCAGGGATGAAGCCGACTTGATCGTGGTGGATAAACTTTTTGATGTGCTCCTGGATTCTATTTGCCAGTATTTTATTGAGGATTTTCAAATCGATGTTTTTTTGTGGTGTCTCAGCCAGGTTTTGGTATCAGGATGATTCTGGCCTCATAAAATGAGTTAGGGAGGATTCCCTCTTCTTCTGTTGTTTGGAATAGTTTCAGAAGGAATGGTACCAGCTCCTCTTCGGAGCTGAATTCACAGAATCCTGCTGTGAATCCATCTAGTCCTGGGCTTTTTTTGGTTGGTAGGCTATTAAATGCCTCAATTTCAGAACTTGTTATTGGTCTGTTCAAGGATTCGACTTCTTCCTGGTTTAGTCTTGGGAGTATGTATGTGTCCAGGAACGTATCCATTTCTGTGAGATTTTCTAGTTCATTTGCTTATTCTCTGATGGTAGTTTGTATTCCTGTGGGATCAGTGGTGATATTCCCTTTATCATTTTTTATTGTGTCGATTTGATTCTTCTCTCTTTCCTTCGTTATAAGTCTGGCTAGTGGTCTGTTTTGTTTGTCTTTTCAGAAAACCAGCTCCTGGATTCATTGATTATTTTTTTTTTAAGGGTCTATCTCCTTTAGTTCTTCTCCAAAGGGTCTATCTCCTTCAGCTCTGTTCTGATGTTTGTTATTTCTTGTCTTCTGCCAGCTTTTGAATTTGTTTTCTCTTGCTTCTCTAGTTCTTTTAATTGTGATGTTACAGTGTCGATTTTAGATCTTTCCCACTTACTCCTGTGAGCATTTAGTGCTATAAATTTTCCTCTAAACACTGCTTTAGCTGTGTCCCAGAGATTCTGGCACGTTGTTTCTTTGTTCTCACTGGTTTTAAAGAACTTATTTATTTCAGCTTTAATTTCGTTATTTACCCAGTAGTCATTCAGGAGCAGGTTGTTCAGATAGAAATGATCCCTAAAAGTATAGTTTTTCCTAGTTTCTTTAAATGTAGTTTACTGAACACATTTTTTTTCATTTTTCTCTCCTTTTTAGATTGAGACACTAAAATTCACCCACTGTGTTCACCCATTTAAGTGTACAATTCAGTGGTTTTTAGTATATTCACGAAGTTGTACAACCATGATTACAATTCATCTTAGAACATTTTCATCTCCTCTAAAAGAAGCTCCATACCCTTTAGCTCTTAGTTTCAATCTTCTCTTTTCCCTGAGCCCTAAGCAACCATTAATCGAGTTTCTGTTTCTATAGATTTGTCTATTCTGGTTTCAAATGGAATCATATAACATTTAGTCTTTTATGACTGACTTATTTTCATTAGTATGTTTTCAGGGTATTCTTTCACATTGTAGCATGTATCAATACTTCATTCCTTTTTGTGGATGAAGAATCTGTCGTATGGATATGCCGCATTTTGTTCATCCATTCATCTTTTTTTGGACATTTGGATTCTTCCCACATTTTGGCTATTTTGAATAGTGTTGCTGTGATCATTTGTGTGCAAGTTTTTGTGTGTGTATATATAGCTTTATTTCTAATGGATATATACCCAGCAGTAGAATTGCTGGATCAAATGGTAACTCTGTTTAACTTCGAAGAACCATTGGACTGTCTTCTAAAATGGCTATAACATTTTACAGTCCTGTCAAAAGTGTATGAGGGTCCTGATTTATTTTCTTTTTGATTATAGCCATCCTAGTAGGTCTGAAGTGGTATCTTACTGTGATTTCAATTTGCGTTTCCCTGATGACTGATTATATTGACCATCTGTTAATGTACACATTGGCCATTTGTATCTCTCTTTTTTTTTCACTTATATTTCCCTTTCTTCTCTTGTTCTAAGACTGTGATCTTATTATTAGAATGACTTTATTGTTTGTTTAGATTAATTTTCTGTCTTCAGATTATTCCAGCACACAATCTTTTGGCTTCTATTGGAAGACTCCTAATGAGGGGAAATTTACTATTAAGAAATTGGCACTGTTTTTGAAGAATTTCAGTTGTTAGGGGCTTCTTTTTGTATTGGGCCAAAATTTATTTCACTGTTTTGGTATTGTTATTGTTTTCTAATCTGTTATGGTTTATGTTTTTAGGCCCACATAGACTAAGTTCAATTCTTTATATCCTTCAGAGGTTTTAAGACAGCTTTCAAGTCTCCTCGTCTTCAGGCCAAATATTTCTAATTTCTAAAATTGTTCATCTTCTTCACCATCAAGTCCCACTACCTTTCCCGTCATTCTGTATAAACAAATTTCAGTTTCTCAACACCTCTTTTAGAGTATGGCCCTTGGAATTGAACAAACTATTTGAAGTATAGTGTGACCACTGCAGAGTAGGACTTTTCTCTCTTTTGAACATTATACTTGTACTGATTGTGGCTTAACATTACCTTAACACCTCCTGCAGCCACATTACAATGTTAATTCTTCTTTAACTTTCAGTGAACTAAGATCCTGTCTTTTTTATACATTCTGTCAATGTCTGTTCTATACTAAGTTCAGTACTTTATGTGTACCCATTTTAAATTTCATTTTATTTTATTCAACATCTTATTCCTACATTTAGAATTTTGGGGGGTGTTCCGAATGTGATATCTGGTGTGTGAACTGTCTTTCATTGACCCTGTCATCAGGAAATTTGATTAGCAGGCTTTTTTATACCTTGAATCAACCATAATGAAAGTGGCCTATAGAACAGTGTCAGAGACTGACATTGCTGCTAGAAACTTTAGTGGAGATTGATATGGATCCATTTATACATGGCTTTGACTAAGGCACTTAGTAATAATAAAAGTAATCATTGTTACATACAGCACTCTTACTATGTGCAGTGCACTGTGCTAAGTATGTGAGACACCTTATTCTATTTAGTCCTCACCATGACCCTATAAAGCAGGTACTATAATTATCTGCATTTTCTGCATGAGAAAACCAAACCTTAGGGAAGTTAATAATTTGATCTGAAGTTATACAGCTAATAAGTGGCAGGGCAGGGTTTGAACACTATCTTATTCTAAAATTCATTCTTAAACTTTACTATTATGTGAAAACCCACCTTATTTGAATTTATGCCTTATTTTTCTTATCTGTTTATTCATATATTAAGCAAATAATTATTAAGTTCTTACTATGTGCCAGGCACTGTTCTGCCTCCAGGATACATCAGTGAGCAAAAACAGATACTTCTTGCTCTTAACGAAATTTATTCTACCACTGGCAGATTTAGGAAATTGTGAGCATAGAATGAAGGGGTATTATTGGTTTATAATTTTAAATAGGGCGGCAAGGGTAGGCTGTATTGAGAAGATAAACATTTGAATAAGCACTTTAAGTTGGCAAGGGAATGAATTACTCAGATAACTGGAAGAAAAGATTCCTGTTCATTCCTCCTTAAGATTATTCTGCAGTGTTTAAAAGGCCAGAGATCATTCCTTACGATGCTTTTTGGTTATTTTAGGGAATCTAAAATATACTGTCTGGGAAAATACTTCTTCATCTCTTCATGTCCTACGTATTGTAGCCTTAAGATAAACTGTTGTTAGCTTATACCTAAATAAGAGGAAAAACCTCATACAGGCTAAAGGAAGTTTTATTTTAAACCTTTCTTTCCCATTTGATAACTTCTTATTTGATGAAATAACACATTTCTCCTTTTTTCAAGTGGGGAGCTGGAGAATCCATGAAAAGAATATTTCTAGTTATTTGTCCTCAATAAGTTTCTTCTTGAATAGTTTGGAATTCCCTAGAGGACATAATGTGTTGAGTCCATTTTGAGAAGCTATATATATATATATTTAAAAAGTCGAATTTAAAGGAAATAGAAGAAAAGCCAATGAAATAGTAAACAAACGTATACTGGAGAAAAATCAGCAAAGCCAAAAGTTGGTTCTTTGAAAAGATTAGTAAAATCCTAGCAAGATCAAAAAAAGTGGAGAAAAAAGACAAACCAATAACAAGAATGAAAAAGGGACATCACCATATATCTTAAAGAATCAAAAAATTAATAAGTAGATCTGATGACTAGCCAAGTAAATGGATTATTTGGAACAAATGGAAAATTTTCTCAAAAAAATACAGTATGCCAAAGCTGACAGAATAGGAAACAAAATCTAAATAGTCCTGTGCCTATTAAAGAAATTGAATCTTTAATTAAAAACCTTTCTGCATAGAAAATATCAGTTCCAGATAGCTTCACTGGTACATTCTTCCATTTGTTTGAAGAAGAAATAACACTAATCATGTACAAACTCTTCTGGAAAATGGAAAAAGAGGGAACACTTCCCAGTTCTTCTTTAAGGCCAGAATAATCTTGACACTAAAGTCTGGCAAGAATGATACAGAAAAAGAGAGTTATGAACTGGACCAACTGAGATCAGTTCAGTCCGGCCCAGATCAGCTAGACCCCCACAGACTGATGAGCTAAATAAATGTTAATGTTTTATGTCACTGAGGTTTGTGGGGTATTTGTTATGTAGCACTATCCTATCAATAGGTAACTGATACAGATAATAATATTCACTTCATAGAAGTTGCTTTGAAACATAAATGAGAAAAAAATGATACAAAAAAGGTCAGTTGGTCGGAATTAATAATATTCATTAAAATATGGAGGGGGGGAGAAAAGCCCTTAGCAAATCCAATTTAGCAACATAAAAAAATAATAGTATGTCATGATGAAGTAGGATTAATTCCAGGAATGTAAGGATGGTTTAATTTTGGAAAAACAGTGTAATTTGCCATATTAACAGAGAAAAGGTGGAAAAAAATAATTATATTAACAGAGGGGGAAAATATTTGACAAAATTTAGCAGTCAGTCATGATAAAAACCTCTTAACAGCTTTTAATAGGAGGGAACTTTCTTAATCTGTTAAAGAATGCCTACAAAAAGCCTATGGCAAATATCAAACTCAAATATTTTTAATCTTTGCGTATTTGTTCAATGTTTTCAGCCCATAAGTTTGTACATAAGTTCATAAATAATGTATTTTTAAAAGTAGTAATCACAAAGCAATAGATGCTACATTTCATGTGCTATCCTTCACTATGATAACATTGATTTCTACATGTGAATTTCTGATAGCATTAGTTAATACTCTCCTGTGTACCTAAAATATACATTCATAGAAGTTTGATTTAGTTACTTAAATCTTGCTTACAACTAACACTACTTTTGTTGATGGAACCATATCAACCAAATTTTGGACTGTGAATTAAGAAGTGTAAGTTGGGTCAGGTGCAGTGTCTCATGCTGTAATCCCAGCACTTTGGGAGGCTGAGGCAGGCAGATCACTTGAGGTCAGGAGTTCAAGACTACCCTGGCCAACATGGTGAAGCCCCGTCTCTACCAAAAATAAAAAAATTAACCAGGTGTGGTGGCAGGCACCTGTAATCCCAGCCACTCGGGAGGCTGAGGCAGGAGAATCACTTGAACATGTGGCGGAGGTTACAGTGAACTGAGATCATGCCACTGAACTCCAGCCTGGGCGACAGAGTGAGACTCATCTCCAAAAAAAAAAAAAAAAAAAAAAAAAAAAAGTGTGAGTTGTAGGTCAGTGGTATGTTCTCCATTTTATATCCCGATGACTTGCTTGCACATTTAGTCAATGGAATGTAGATAGTGGGCCTGCACATCATAGCTTCAAGGAAGTCTGAGAAATAAGGTATTGAGAATTCTGCTTTTAGAAGTTGAGATTCACAATTTGGGGAACGATTAAAATGTTGAGATAGTATTCATACTTTGGTAGGCCACAAATAACTGATGTTTACTAAATTGTCCTATCAGTCTCTAAGTCTCCCTCTTATGAAATCATGCAACTAAGGTGGAGGCAAAAATAATGGAAAAGAGAGAATGGAATGGAAACATACCTACTTTAGCAATACTAATCTATTTCTTTGTGTATTCCTATTCATGTGTTACATTAACAATTTATGATATTTGGAATTCTGGGAGGATGGTAGTCGCTGTAGCATAATTTTTGAGTAGTCCTGCTTCCTTAACAGAATAACTAGGATAGCATAACCAAAAGCTCTTGAGCAACATCTGTAACAAAATTAGTTGATTAGAGAAAATGGAGACAAACCAGCTACCAGATTTGTATTCTTAAAAAATGAAAGAAAAAAAATTGCATGGCATTGGCATCTCTTTGAAGGAAGCAGAAGGAAGCAGTAGAGTACCTTACTTTGCTGAGAATGGCAGATTTCTAAAATAGCCAACAGGTAAAGCTTAAAGGGGTTTTTATGCACTTCAGTTCATGGCTGAGTACAAGAGGTTCATGGTAAGGTTCTCTAGAGCTGTCTGCGCTCTAAGCTTCTAAAATTAACTAACCAAAACTTTGTTCCAGTATAAAGCTTTGTATTAGAGCAAGCTACCGGGAATTTAATCAAAATCAAGTAGGACAGCAAGGACAATAAAGATTAAAGGAAAAAGAAGAGCCAGAAGGGGCAAGAGCTAAGTATCCCAGGGTCCAAAATTTTTACCGCCTCATGAAAACAATAAAAAAGGAGTTAGAAACCCAAAAATCTATCCTGACCTATGTTTCTGTCTTTAAAATTTGACAATATTAAATTTAGGTAAAGATGACCAACAAAAAGGACTGTGGTTGAATCTCATACCAAGTTGTAATAGTTAAGGATTGTATGTTTTTCTTATAATATCCAGGAGTTGTGTTATTGGTGAAAATAATTAAAGTGTGCTTAATATTTTTATGGGTCTTGGTAGGATTGCCATATGCTTTACAAGACGATTAGAGCTGTTAACTTTTTAGTACCTAGTTCACTATAATTTTACTACCTTATTTATACTAATGTAGTTAAAAGTTCATTGCTCATTGTTGCTTTAATTTGCATTTTGTAAATTATTAAGGAATGTCAAACATTTTCCCAAGTATTGGTGTAACATTATTGGTGTATGTGAACAGAACCTTAAACCTTTGGGTAACTTCAAGTGTCTAATTGTTGCTTACTTATAATCATGGCCTGTTTAGCTGTTGAGTCTTAATTTTTTATTATTTTTTTAAATGAGATCATTTGGATATACTATAGAAATAGTAACCATTTGTTTTGCTTGCTTAAAATACAGTTTCTTCTTTTTCTGTTTATTTTTGAGACATTACAGAAATGCTGGTATAAATATTTGAATCTTTTGATGTTTTATTGTTTCCTTTGATGTTTAAAATCTAACAAAAGTTATAATTTCTGAACAGCTATGATAAATACTATATTTAGAATAATTTTCTAAAGAAAATCTAAATTGTGATCAGGGTTACATTCTAGAAAATTAGTTATAATGACCTGAAGGTAATTTTCCATGATAGCCATTTAAAAACAGTGTTAAATTGAGTAAAAATACTAACAAATGTAAGTAACTTACATATTGCACCTTAGTTTTAAAGTACTCTAGAACCAAGACAATTGACAAAAGCCAGGAAATAGACAAGAGTAATATAACATTTATTCTTAAATTCCATTGTGGGGTAGTAGAAAGCAATTTATCATTTTTGTTTTGTTGTTACAAAGCAGTAACATTTACTTGGTGGACAATGAGGGAATCTTTGGAGTTCTGTTGATCATATTAATTATATGTAAAAATTATCTCATATTTTTGTGGTATTAAGTTGTTTGGTTAAAAAAAGCGTTCTTCAGTCTTTTCATCTTTTAAAAATGTGTTAGCTAGTGTACGTAGTATATATATAAAAATGTTAGGAATGGCTGAAATTTGGAGGATTCCATAAAATACTTGCACATATAATATCTGTTCTCATTGCTTTTATTTAAAAATTATTTTCCAATGCCAATTTAAGCATTTATGCAATGTTTCTAGACAATTGACATTTTTATAAATGTCTGTGGTTTTTCTCGTTAGTTTGTTTTTGAGATGGAGTCTCATTCTGTCACTCAGGCTGGAGTTCCATGGGTGATCTCAGCTCGCTGCAACTTCTGCCTCCCAGCTTCGAGCAATTCTCCTGCCTCAGCCTCCCTAGTAGCTGGGATTACAGGTGTGTACCACCATGCCTGGCTAATTTTTGTATTTTTAGTAGAGACGAGGTTTCACCATATTGGCCAGGCTGGTCTCAAACTCCTAACCTCGGGTGATCCACCTGCCTCAGCCTTCCAAGTGCTAGCTAGGATCATAGGCATGAGATTGCAGCTGGCTAAATGTCTGTTTTCTTAAAGGTTTTAGGAAATGATTTTTTAAAATACTGCTGTGTGTTTGTGATTTTTTTGTTTTTGAAACGAAGTTTTGCGTTTGTCACCCAGGCTGGAGTACAATGGCCCGAACTTGGCTGACTGCAACCTCTACCTCCCGGCTTCAAGCGATTCTCCTACCTCAGCCTCCCAAGTAGCTGGGACTACAGGCATCCGCCACCATGCCCGGCTAATTTTTGTATTATTTTTTTTCAGTAGAGACGGGGTTTCACTGTGTTGGCCAGACTGGTTTCCAACTCCTGACCTCAGGTGATCCACCCGCCTTGGCCTCCCAAAGTACTGGGATTAAGGCATGAATGAGCCACTGTGCCCGGCCTTGTGTGTTTGTAATTTTAAGAGAAACAGGTTTAAAATGTGCATTTATGGAGCTTCCCTTTCTTGAAAATTTTATAAATGTTATTAAGTAGCAGCCAACAATATTTTCATGGTAAAGTTTTCTTTTTAATGCTGCTAGTGACAAATGGTAGATGAGATGAAATCAATATTCTTACTTTTCTGTGTTGAAATGAATAGCTATTCATGTTTCAGGAAAAAACAATTGCGTATTTTAAAAGATTATCAGAAAAGTGTTCCTTTTTTTAAGGATTTAGAATTGTAGTATTAGTCTGTCAACTAAATTATGCATAATTTATCAGAATAATTTGGCTTCAGAGTATTTCTTTTAATTTTAAAGTTTTCTCTTTGAACTAATGAAGTACTTTATGTAAACATTGAAAAAGTACACTTAAGGCTGGGCATGGTGGCTCACACCTGTAATCCCAGCACTTAGGGAAGGTGGAGGTGGATGGATCGCTTGAGCCCAAGAGTTTAAGACCAGCTTGGGCAACATGGTAAAACCCCGTCTCTACCAAACAAACAAAATTATCCGGGTGTGGTGGTGCTTGCCTGTCCCAGCTACTGGTGGGGCTGAGGTGAAAGGGGATTGCTTGAGCCTGGGAGGCAGAAGTTGAATGCGCCAAGATTACCCACTATACTCCAGCCTGGGTGACAGAGTGAGACCCCATCTCAAAAAAAAAAAAAAAAAAATACACTTAGGAAACAGACAACATTTTAATTTAGAATATTGTCATTGTTTAATAATGGTTTCCAAAATAGTTTGAAGAAGTGGTATAATTTAATAGAAAGAACACAGTCTTGGAATATGAAAGGATCTTGGTGTGAATCCCAATTCTGCCACTTATGTGGCTTGGAATATCTAAGGATCTTGGTGTGAATCCCAATTCTGCCACTTATGTGGCATACTTCACCTCCTTTCAGTTTTTGAATCTGTAAAATGAATATATATTTATGTTTCATCTAATCTTTTTTGTTTTTTGTTTGTTTTCTTCTTTTGTAGAGACAGGGTCTTACCATGTTGTCCAGGCTGGTTTTGAACTCGTTAGCTTAAGTGATCCTCCTGCCTCAGCTTTTCAAAGTGCTGGAATTAAAGGCATGAGCCACCATGGCTGGCCAAGTCTAAGGCAGATATTTATTCAGTTTTTAATATTTTCAAAATCTACATGAATCTGAAAATGGTGTATTTAACTGGCTATGTTTTTTCTTTCTGCACATTACAGAAAATAATGGTGCTTCTTATAATTGAGGATATCTTAAATGCAGTGATAATACCAGCTTTATAGACTTGTTTTGAAGTGGAAATTGGATAATATAAGCACATGGAAGATATTCCTTAAGTACTAGTTTTCTTTCTCTTTTTCTTATAACGAGATATGTTAGTTTTTATGATAGTTTGTTTGGGGGATTTGTTGTTTTATTAGGAGAATCAGAAGTTTAGAGCTATTAGGTAAAGACTCAGGCGTCAATATTTTAAGTTCTCACATCACAACATCTTGTATCTATATTGCTGAAACATTTTTACTTTGGAGAAATGGCCATGTTTTGGGCAATAATAATTATTGTATTAGCTAACACTTACATAATGGTCACTTTGCACTGATTACTGTTCTATTTATGTATAAATTTAAGTCCTTAAAACAACCATATGAAATAGGTAGTTATTCCCATTTTTACAAATGAGGAAACTCAGGAAAAGAAGTTGATTAATTTTCCCAGAGTTCAACAGTTATACTACAAATGGATTGAACAAACCAGTAAAACAAATCCAAAAAAGGTAGCACACAGAAGCAAGAAACCTCTTTGCATAGATTAGCCTAATAATCTTAGAAATACTTTTACAAATAGAAGAAAAAGTTTCATACGGTTTTAAATATTGACTCTAAAACACTGACTAAGGTGGAGTCTGAATCAAGTGATAAAGATTTAGCCAACAACTTATCCTTTCCCTTTTGAGTGAAGAAGCATTTTAGTGTTTCAACTAATAGAGTCTCAGGCAATGTAAGAACTGGCAAATTTTGTCCTGTTGGCTGCCAAATTGGACTCTATTTAATTGCTGATGCAACATAAAAGTGACTTAATGGATTTTGAGTAGAGAGAAATGGAATAAACTTCTAAGCCTCTATGAGAGAAATTTCACTGGAGTAGAAGAGGGTAAAGTAGCCAGAGTTTACCCGCTCTGGTCGATGAAGTGGATGGAAAGGAAAACTAACGAATCTTTAGCATCCTTATTCTGGATTCAATCTGATAATGGCAGGTTATTTTTACAATATTATTTCTGCCTAAGCTATAGTCCCCCCTCCCCCGCCAACAAAACATTCTGACCAGCATTCTAACGTGTATTTGTGGAGTTGCTTTAGAAAGAGGAACTAGTCCCAGGAAAGGGGAATGTATTTAGAATATATCATAATCAAATTATGGGGGGACAGGTTTTTCCTAAACATTTTAATTAAAAGTACTTTATTTCTTATTTTTGTTGTTGTTGTTGTTTTGTTTTAAGAGATGGAATCTTGCTCTGTCGCCCAGTTTGGAGTACAGTGGTGCAATCTCAGCTCACTGCAACCTCTGCCTCTGGGTTCAAGCAATTCTTCTGCCTCAGCCTTCCAAGTAGCTGGGATTGCAGGTGCCTGCCACCATGCACAAATAATTTTTGTATTTTTAGTAGAGATAGAGTTTCGCCATGTTGGCCAGGCTGGTCTTGAACTCCTGACCTCAGGTGATCTGCCCGCCTCAGCCTCCCAAAGTGCTGGGATTACAGGTGTGAGCCACTGTGCCTGGCTTTATTCCTTATACTTAAAGATATTCATTATGTCTGTTTATGAGTGAAAAAGTGAAAATAGCTTAATATACAACTGTCAGATAATGCTTAAGCAAATTATGTTACGTTAGTACAAAGACTATTATGCTGGGTTTAAAGTTAATGTTTATAGGACTTCTGTTCCTGGGAATGGTGGAGTAATAGGGACGGGATTTACCCTTTTGCCAAAAACAAGAAGAAAACCAGATGCATGGCTAAAATTACGGATAAAACAGTAATTTTCAGAGATTGTATTATAAGCAGCGTAAAGTTACAAAATCAGGGAAACAAACAGGCTGTGCCTTACAGTTGCCTCTGTTTATACCTGGCACCATTTTCCAGGCTGCAAGGAAGGGGAACCCAAAATGGCCTGGCAGCCTCACCAATTTGAACTAGAATTTGCAGGGCTGAATACCAGAGAGGATGATCCTTTATTAGCAGTTGCAGAGATCCGCAGAGGGGTCCTTTGACTGAATACTAATCTATGCATGTATAAGAGGAAACTATTAATAACAGGGAGTTTTGACTTCTGCAGGGTGTCCTGGCCTAAAAGCTGTCAATGCATGGGATTTTGCAGAGGTTGCACTTTGATCCCTATAGACAGTATTATCCAGGTTCATTGCTTCCACATTACATGTTTTAGAAGAATCTTATTACTAAATTAATGTTATTCTTGTGTTTTGAGACCAACATAGAGGGGCAGGACCCATTGGATCCTTGAGTTTGGAAAGTATTTCTTTGCAGTTTGCTTCTTTTTTTCTTTTATTTGCGATCTAAACCGCCTTTTTATCTGTCTTCTACCTTTTCTCCTTCCTTTTTTTAAACCTAAAAACATTTTCTTTGTAATTCAGTTTGAACTTTTACTATAATGTAGCTTATTTCTTATTTGGGAACTTTAATTTTATAAACCTAGATATGATTTTGCTAGAAGAATTGTTTTTTTTGGTGGCTCCAGAAGGTTGTACCGGAATGCCTTAGATTGCCAGCAGGTACCCATTCCCCTCCTGTGATGACCTGAGTCCTTTTGCCTTTCTGTTACCACCGTAAAATTTTTACTAGGGTTTGAAGAAATGGTTGAGGGTAAAATTCTTAGTCTTTCTTGGCAAAATAACATTTTGTAACTGATTTAAATACACATTGTTTTAACCCATTTGTCTTTTTTTTCACTTTTTTTTTTTTTTTCCCCTCCCCACAGGTACCAGAGAAGAAAGGAAAAGAAAGAAATACTGGTTTTGGTGGGCCAGTTATTAGTTCTCTATATCATGAAGAAACCATCAGGTAATTTGTCTTCTGATCTTTGATAATTGGAATATATATGCATGTATGTGTGTGTGTGTTTGCATGCGCATATGTATATATGTACTATATATTTTTAATTTTGAAAACTTCAATTTGTGAAGCATTCTTTCTTAACATGAAACTGATTTGGTGGTATTTGCAGCAGGACAATAAATGACAGGAAATAATTTTTTAGGTGTATAATCTTTAAAATCAATTAAATGTCTGAATCAGTGCCAGATAAGTGTGTGAATAAGTGATGATAATTGCTTTTCATCAGTGTCTAATAATAACTGTCTCATTCAGCGACTTTTCCCTACATAAGTAGTTGGCAGGGCAAGATTTTGTGTCTCAATCTAAAGCTAAGGATTTTTGTGTTAATTTTCCTCAAAATACTATTTCTTTTACAGATTTTAATTTTTATAATTTGTTTAATTAAAAGTTAATTTAATTTGCTCCAAATTAAAAGTCATTTTGGAATATAAAATGATATAGCCACTGTGGAAAACTGAAGTTTCCTCGGAAAGTTAAAATAGAATTACCATATGATCCACCAATTCTGCTTCTGGGAATGTATCCAAAACAAAGCAGAATCTCAAAGACATATTTGCACACCCATGTTCATAGCAGTACTCTGTACGGTAGCCAATAGGTGGAATCATCTGTTGACAGATGAATGTATAAACAAAATGTAGTATATGCAATGGAATATTATTCAGCCTTAAAAAGGAAGGAAATTTTGGACCTTGAGGACATTATGCTAAGTAAAATAAGGAGTCACAAGAACACACTTAGTGATTATACTTACATGAGGTATTTAGAGTAGTCAAACTCATAGAAACAGAAAGTAGTCAAAAATCAGAGAGAGAGTAAAATGATGGTTGCCAGGAGCTAGCGGGTAGGGGAAACGGGAATTTGTTTAATAGGGACAGAGTTTCAGTTTTGCAAGATGATAAAGTTATGGAGATTACACAACAGTGTGAATATACTTAACACTACTGAACTGTACACTTAGAAATATTTTAGCTTTTAGTTTTTGAGAGTGAGGATCATATTTTACCCATCTCTGCATCCTATCTGAGGAAAACCCCCAAACTTAGTAGATGTTCAGTGAAAGTGCTCAGAACTTGGGAGGTAGCTACAGCTGCTTCTTTTAAAGAGCTGATAGTTTAGTGACTATTGCTTATATAGGATTAGCCTAATAACCCTATGGTAAAACAGAGAGCTGCTGGTTTGGTTCCGCTCTGATGTGCCCATCCTCACCTTTCCCTTAAGCAATAAAAAATGTATAGGCTATTTTTCTTTCCTAGCTAGATAAATAAGTTGAGATAGTTTCTTGACTTTCCTTTAAAAAAAAAAAAAAATCACTAAGCTTAAGTTTCTAACAATATCAATCACTTATCTATAAATAATAATGATCTTTATTTCGTGTGCCATTTTCCTTAAGGTTACCCAGACTCTAGTATTTTTTAAAATGACATACTGAATACAGTTTCTTTTAGAATGGCTGATGACATGACTGATCGCAGTAGCTTTACAGAACATGAAGCAAATCAAATGTACTCCAGTTGTAGTGAGAGTAGAAATCCTGAGATAGAGTTAAAGAGTTAAACTGTGTTGGAAGGGTTAATCTTCCTTCCTTTATCCCCCACCCAATTGCTAGTGAAGTGACTTTTAGATTTAAATCAATATTTAGAATTTTGACTGTGATAAACAATGACAAAGAATAATATAGTTTAATTTTTTTTAGAGATTTTAATTCAGCTCAACACATTTTTATTGAATCTGTAATGACACAGTACATTGTGAATATTTGTGCTTCTCAGCATCTTCACTTTTAAATAATATTTTCTTACTACTTTTGGCATTTTTATGAAAGTATATTTAATAAATATTATTAAGTGAATGAAATATGAACCTTCGCTGTGGGCAAAACTGGTTAGATTTGGCCTTTTTTTCATGAAGTCTTCATTAAGTATTAGTCTTAACGATATCTAAATCTTCATATTCTGAACATACTGTTAAGAAAGAGTAAGAAACAATGTGAACAAGCCACTGAAAGCCTTTTAAGTATTACAAACACAGTAATTTTGTTACTGCTACAGCAGATCGGAAATTACAGCAACTAATTATATTCTTGTATTGAGAGAGTTCTTTTTATAGTGTAATAGAATTCCAATGTAACAAATTAGGCCATAATGAAAATTGTTATGTACTGAAATGTTGGATTATTCCAGTGAAGGGCCAGATCTAGCCCCTGTGATTTCTTAAGTATCAGAATGCAGTTGCAACAATGAAAATGGTCTGTTTTTTGAAGTTATGTAGTCAAGTCATGCTTGTATTTTGGTGAAATATAATGTCTGGTGTCTTATTTTTTTAAGAGAAAGTTGTGCTTTAATTGATGTCAATTGCAATTTCTTGGGAGAATTATGTTCAGCTGAGGTGAAAGTAACTAGGTTCTAGAATTTTAGAAGCATCAAATGGTGGACTTGGATAAAAGCAAAAATTTTTTTCTATAGTACCATCGTTTTTAAAAAGGACATAAAATAGTGTATTTTGAAGGTTTGTTTTGATACTTTATAAACTCCAGATTTTTTGCATTTGTAAAGATTAGACAATTCAGTATCTAATAAATCCATTTGGTTAAGTTTGGGTTCTATTGTTGTGGCAGCTTTTCTGATGAATGTGTATTATATAATAGATGATAAGTTATGAGCTTTAGTTTTAAGGTAAATGTTCTTGAGCCAAGGGCCACGGGGCCAATTCTGAGCTTGCTTTCTGCTTTTCACCCTGTCATAGAAAGTATCAATATAATGTCAGAGGTTCAGATCTCTCTGTTAATCTCACAGAGCTCTGACATCAGTTCTCATTCTGAAGCTAGTTAATTGTTCTGTAATATAATTGAGGGGGTGTAGTAGGCTGATTCTAATTAAATACAAAAAATTGTGGATCCAAACCGCTGACATTCAAATGCTAGTTCCATTACTTACCAGCTGTGTGATATTGGGCAGTTACTTACCTGTAAAATGGGGATAATTATAGTACTTGTCTCACTTGGTACTTAGATTACGTGAATGCATACACAGGCATCCTAGAAGAGGATCTGATATAAAATAAGCTACTATGTAACTGTTAGTTTTTATAATATTTTAATTCAGCAGAGGAAGCACCTACAGAGGAGCTAGGAGCTAATGCTAGGAGCTAAAATATCATGGCATTCTGGTTATATAATTAAATACAAGTTGTTTGCTTTTGCAAAAGAAAATGGAATACAAGGAAGGGAGAGCCAGTGCTTTTTGAACTGTGGAAACAAGAGAGTAACAAATCTTACAACAGGGAGTTACCTCTAGTTTTGACATCAGCTGTGTTTTTCATTTATACTGCAGATGGGCAGAAAAAGCACTGGTTAATAAGCATAGGGGTTTGTAGAGTGAAATGGTTCTGCACTACATATACAAGAAATTGCTCTGGTTACTTGTATGCTTTAAAGGTTTGATCTAGAAGTTTGCACATAAACTGAGAAATTAGAGCAAGAATTAAAAATACAGTAAGTGAAGATTGAACAGTACCCACACCACCCTACAATAAGATTTGGTCCTCCCTGTTATATTTTGTAGTTTGATGTCATGTAATCTATTAGAATTTTATTAATTCCACTTACACAGACAGCCATCTGGACCTTCTCTAAGCAAGACCAGACCTAGTATACAACTGAAATGATTGATGGGCTCTGGAATTGATTAGTTGTTCTGTGAGACAAATGAAGTGTTTTGGCAGAAAATACCAGAGGTCGCTGCTTGTGGTCAGACACAAAAGCCTGCAGAATTTCAAAGAGATGCTTTCATCGTTGACTTATAAAGTTTCCATTTTTAAACAATAATGGATTTTGAAAATATTTCCCAGATATCTTTTCATTGGCTGCTCTCTAGTCCTGATTATAAATGGAAGAATATAAGTATAAAAAATTAGAATGAAAGTGATTTTTTTATGCTTTAATTTTGTATTCTTGGTGAAATATGAACTAGCTTGGAAGTAGCATAAAAGCCTGTCACACATAAATTATACTCTAAAATTTTCCTGAAGGAGATATGATTGGAGAAAAAGCTGTAACTTATATAGTTTTATTGTAAATTACTTCTAAAATCAGATGGTATAAAATTCTATTTATTTATTCAAAATTTCACAGTTAGATTGCAGCCTGTTTTTAACAAATCTGCTTAAAGATTCTTAAGCTTCCAGAGTATGTGTTATACATATTTGTGTTTTAAAAAATGAATATTCAGCTTTTTATGTGTTTAACAGGCAAAGTCATTCTGGGACACTACTATCCTAATGACACTAGTGCCTTTAGCACCAAAAAGCTTCCCCCCATCTGTTTGGCTGGTGGTGGTGTAATACTTGCCTATTTCACCATGTTGCCTGTGATCAACATTGTGTTAACACCTTGGTGATAGGTGATAAATTGGATGACATATGTCTTGTTACATTCTGGTTATTCTTTGAGGACTACACAAGTGTGTATAGGCAAGTGGGCAACTCCCCCTGGAGAATCTGACTGCTCAGAATGAACTTGAGTTATGGATTTATTCAGCCTGTAAAACCTCAGCTGGCATAAATAATTGAGAAAGCAAAGGTTTGTCTTTGGTGCATACCTCAGGGACTCATGGCTGCCTTCCTCCTCTCTACCTCCCTTTCTTATGAAAATGATTCCAGTTGCACTCCTAGATAATAACACACCAAGCAATTAAAAGCCATGGGTGGCTGGAGAGAGGAGAAAAGGTTTAGTTAATGAGCTTTTCCTCTTCCAGTGCCCATGAGAGCCTCAGGAATGACAAGGCGATTAAAGCGAAGAGATAATTATAGATTATGTGAAAATGGGTCCCCTGGGACACGTGGGTCTTGACATAAACAGTAACTGTTGTAAAAGTCTCCTGGCTCTCATATTCACCCTTTTCTAGCGTGCTTCATTTACCTCCAGTGTGCTCAGTGTCATCATGCCAACCAAGCATATACACAAATCTAGCCCTTTCTGAACCAAGGGTCATTCATCAACTAAAACCATCATCTTCTCTTCTTCTTTCTTTCTTTTCTTCTTTTTTCATCTCCTCTTTCTTTTTCCTGCTTTACTCTCTTTCCTGTCTACCCCATCTAATTTTTCTTTCTCTCTTTCCCATATCCTTTATGTAGTACCTATGAAATTCTTATTTACAAAGTTTGGTGTGTGTATGTATGCATATATAAAGATACATAGAGGTTATGGGTATACTGTATCCATTACAGTAATAAGTAGAATATGTATTACAAATAATATGAACAGGGCCCCTTACTATCTCATCTAATGCCAGTTTTCCGCTCACCTCCTTGTTTGCTCTGTTCCAACCACATTGGCTTATTTTTTTTCCTTGAAGTTCTAATTTGTGTAGGATATGAAGAATGATCCCCAGCTTACAACATATGCGAAATTCTTAATGATGACAGTTAATATTCATTGACTATTTATTATATGCTAGTATAGTATCCATACTATATCTATTCTCTTAATCTTTAGGATGACTGTATTAAATATAGATGCTATTAGTATTCTTGTTTTACAGAAAAGGAAACTGAAATTCAGAGAAGTTAGCTTCCTTGCCCAGAGTCACATAGTAACTCTGCTCTTAATTACTGTGCTATACTGGCTCTGGAAATGTTTGAGGAATTATTATAATCTCTAATTAATGAAATGAGTCTGATAGTTGTTACTATTTAATATGGTAAGTATTTTCAGTTAAAATTTTTAAAATAAAATTTCCATTTAATGTTTTAGAAAATGTACTTCACTGGTAAAATCTGAGACTTTGGTCTTTCATTTATCAATATACAGATGATGATCTTTCCTTTGGATCAATTGTCTTACTGATTTTAGACTTACCTTAATGGTTGAGAATGTAACTCAGCTCTGTAGAGACTTTTAGGAAAGTGAATCTGTGCTTTTTCTGATATGGCCACTGATTTTCCAGAGATTGATCAGAACTAAACTACATTTTATCTTATTGGCATTTAAAGTATCAGAAATTTTCAATCAACTTTGTTTAAAGTTAAACAGCTTTTAAGGGGTGAAAATGCATTTTTAGTAAATGGTGATTCTTTGACAACTTAAAGCAAAAGGAAGGTAAAGGATCTATACCTGGAAAATGTAATGCCAGCAAAGGATGGTTTGATAAGTTTAGAAGGAGGTTTGACTTTAGAAAGGTCACGATAATAGGAGAAACAGCTTCTTCTCACCAACAGGCAACAGATGAGTTCTTGGATGCCATAAAAAATATTATTGAAGTGACAGAAGAAAATCTAGGCAGTACTATTCAGGACATAGGCGTGGGCAAAGATTTCATGACAAAAATGCCAAAGAAATTACAAAAAAGCCAAAATTTGCAAATGGGATCTAATTAAACTAAAGAGCTTCTGCACAGCAAAAGAAACTATCATCAGACTGAACAGACAGCCTACAGAATGGGAGAAAATGTTTGCAATCTACCTACCTGACAAAGGTCTAATATCCAGAGTCTACAGGAACTTAAGCAAATTTATAAGGAAAAAAAAACATTAAAAAGTGGACAAAGGACATGAACACTGTGCAAAAGAAGATATACGTGCAGCCAACAAATGTATGAAAAAAAGCTCAACATCAGTGGATCATTAGAGAAATGCAAATCAAAACCATAATGAGATACCATTTCATATCTTTCTTTTAATAGAATGGCTGTTATTAAAAAGTCAAAAACAGATTCTGGTGAGATTGTGGAAAAAAAGGAATACTTTATACATTGTTGGTGGGAGTGCAAATTGGTTCAACCATTGTGGAAGACAGTGTAGCAATTCCTCCAAGATCTAGAGGCAGAAATACCATTTGGGTCAGCAGTCCCATTACTGGGTATGTACCCAAAGGTGTATAACTCATTCTGTTATAAAGCTATGTGTGTGCATATGTTCATTGCAGCACTAGTCACAATAGCAAACACATAGGATCAACCTAAATACCCATCAGTGATAGACGGGATAAAGAAAATGTGGTATATGTACACCATGGAATACTAGGAAGCCATAAAAAGGAGCAAGATTATGTCCTTTGCAGGGACATGAATGGAGCTGGAAGTCATTATCCTCAGCAAACTAATGCAGGAACAGAAAACCAAATCCCACATGTTCTTGCTTATAAGTGGAAGATGCATGATGAGAACACATGGACATGTGGAGGGAAATAACACACACTAGGCCCCTTGGTGGGGCGGAGCAAGGGAGAGCAGGAAGAACGGCTAGCTAATGGATGCTGGACTTAATACCTAGGTGATGGGACGATTTTGCAGCAAACCACCACTGCACACGTTTACCCATGTAGCAAACCTGCACATCCTGTACATATACCCCAAATTTAAAAGTTGAAGAAGAAAAAAAAAATCATTGAGGAGAAAGGATATCTATTTGCATGAACAGATTTTTAATATAGACGGAAGTGCCCTATTCTGAGAGAAGAAAAAGTGCCACAAAGGACATTTATTAGTAAGGAAGAGAAACAAGCACCAGGATTTAGGACAGGAAGGGATAGGTTAACTCTGTTTTTTTCTGCAAATTCAGGTAGGGTTGTGATCAACACTACGCTTATCGATAAAGCTGCTAACCCCTGTGCCTTGAAGGGAAATGTTAAACACCAGCATCTGGTCTTTTGGTTGTACAGCAAGAAGACCCGGACAATGTGAACTCTTTTTCTGGATTAGTTCCATTGATGCTTTTTCCTTGAAGTCAAGAAGTACCTTTCTAGTTAGAGGACTGCCTTTTAAAGTTCTTTCAATATCAGGCAATTCTCCAGCCACTCAGAAACTCGTGCGTTCAACACCGAAGGCATCAAAGCAAACTACTTGCTCCCAAACACAACATCTCTAATTCAGCTTTTAGATCAGGGGGTTATAAGGACCTTTAAGGCTTATTATACATGGTACTCTAGGGAAAGGATTGTCAACACTATGAAAGAGAACCTAATAGAACAACATCATGAAGGTCGGGAAGAATCCATTGGAGATGCCATCATTATAGAAAGAGCCGTGAAAACCATCATGCCTGAAGCAATTAATTTCTGCTGGAGAAAACTGTCTACATGTTGTATATGACTTCACAGGATTTATGGCAGAACCAATCAAGGTAATCTTGAAAGACTGTGAGTATGGCAAAAATGTGTGGCAGGGCAGAGGCAGAGAGTTGGTTTTAAGATATGGATCTTGAAGAAATTCAAGAGCCAATAGACACCACACCAGAGGAATTAACAGAAGACGGCTTGATGAAAGTGAGTGCTTCCAAACCAGATGGATATGATGAGGTACAAGATGTAGAATAAACAGTGCCAGAAAACAGATTGACATTAGACAGTCTTGCAGAAGCATTCTGATTATTTGAGACTGCTTTTGACTTTTAGGATCCTTCTATGTTATGGGCACCCAAACTAAAGCAAATGGTAGAAGAAGGATTGGTACTATTAGAAAAACTTTTAGAGAAATGAAAAAACAAGTCAGGCAGAAATTAGGGTGTATTTTTACAAAGCTACACTGAGTGTGCCTGCCTCACCTGCCACCTCCTCCGCCTCTGCCAACCCTGAGACAGCAAGACCAGCCCCTCTTCAGCCTATTCACTGTGAAAACAGCAAGGGTGAAGACCTTTATGATCTACTTCCACTTAATGAATATATATTTTCTTTCTCTTATGATTTTCTTAGTAACATTTTCTTTTCTCTAGCTTACTTTAAGAATATACTGTATAACACATATACAAAATTTGTGTTAATTAACCATTTACATTAGCGGTAGGGCTTCAGGTCAACAGTAGGCTACTAGTAGTTAAGTTTTTGAGGAGTCAAGTTACGTGCAGATTTTTGACTGCAGGGGGTCGGTACTGCCCACCCTCCATGTTGATTAAGGGCCATCTTAGACAAATTCCTTTGGTCATTCACTAGTCCATTGGGTACTGTGTATTTTGAACCTACCTTATTACCTCCTCGACTCCTGAACACCGTTATTTAAATAACATTAAGGAAAAAAAATGCCATCATTTAATTGTGAGATGGTGCAGATGATAAGATTCATAGGAGATGTTAACATGAAAAAATTTCCATTTAGAATCAGTGAAATATGACAAGGTAATTAATAGTTTCCAAATGTCTCTTTGTCATCCAGGGTTTCAAGAACGATTTTAAGAACAGTGCAACACACAACAAAGCACTTTATTAAGCACTTGGATATGAAGGCTAAACTTCTTGAACGTGGTTACTGCCCAAGAAATGTTTTGCCTTTTCCAGGGATTAAACCAAGGTTTTTCAGAAAGGGCACTATTTGCAAGATTTTACCTGAGCATCATAGTGTAGATTCTCATTTGTTGTCTTTGGTAAGGTTGAGAGTCAAAAACAGTATCCTAAAACATAAAATCCACATCTGTAATTTTAATTAGATATTAATTAGAAGTGGGGGTTTTCAGTGTGCTAAGTATGACAGCCATGACTATTTAGTCCTTGAGATAGAAGTTGATTTTACCTATTTTGCTCCTTCCAGATAAGTCTTTCTCTTTTTTCTTTTTTCTTTTGTAAGAGACAGGGTCTTGCTCTGTTGCCTAGGCTGGAGTGCAAGGGTGTAATCATACCTCATTGTAACCTCAAACTGCTGTGCTCAATTGATCCTATCACCTTGGCTTCCCAAATAGTTAGGACTATAGGCACACACCACCACACCTAGCTAATTTGAAAATATTTCTGTAGAGGCAGGGTCTTGCTATGTTGCCTAGGCTGGTCTCAAACTCCTGGGTTCAAGTGATCCTCCCTCCTCGACCTCCCAAAGTGCTGGGATTATAGGTGTGAGCCACCACACCCAACTCCTTATAAGTCTTAAACCAGCTTCAACACCTTTGAGTAAGATTTTTTTTTTTTCAGGGAGAGAAACATCTGTAAGTAAAATTAATATATGCCTGTATGATTGTTTTATATTTATAAATTAAAACATTTTTTAATCTCAACTTATAAAATATGGATGGTTTCACCATATCAAAGATTATATAAAATTGTTTTATTTATAGAATGAAGATTATATATGTGAAAAATTATATTTAAAAGAATCAGCATTAGACTTTGAGTTTTGTATTTGGCATACACAGAATGTTGAAAAACATAGTTGAAATCAGTGAGATGGCAGCATTATTTTCTAACATTATATTTGAACAGAATACATTCCTTTGCCTTTCAGATCAATAATGTCTAGCTGTACATCCAACAAGTAAATTAGGAACTTAAATTCCTACAAAGAAGTAATATTTACTAGCTGAATTTTGGAAGAAAGTATGCAATGCGGGATTTTATCCTGGAAAGACTTCCTCCAAAGGAACTTCACAGAGTGGCATTTTTGGTGAATTACCATTGATCAGTGTCCATTTTTCAACCTCAAAGATGTAGAAAAAAGATCCATAGATGGAGCAGACCTTTAGGGACAAAGTAGGAATAATAAAATTGACCCAAAACTGAGGTGTAAACTAAAATGCTTATTTGTTTACCAAAGGGACTATGTCTTTATAGTGATTGAAGTGCTAGGTCCCTCCTTTCTGAGAATTGAATAGTCCAGAAAAACAGATTGATAGTTAAATGATCATTTATGAACATAAAAATAGAGCCAGGGAAAGTGTATTATTTTGAGGATTGCCTTAGCCATGGTCCTAATGAGACCTCATGAACGAACTGTCTTCCACCAGAAAAATTCCTCAGAATGCTTTTGGGCGTTAGTCTTGTGGTTATACTTCCTAGAAGTATACTAACTGTAGTAAGGAGAGAGTTGTAATGCCTCCCCTTTACAAACCAGGGGAAGAGTGAGCAGAGGGAATGTGGAAGAGAAGAATGGTAAGGAAATACTTGGCACGGGAGCCCTTTCAGGTAGATCAGTTCAGTAAAGAATGCATTTATCTCAAGTTGAGGAGCTGGAAATTGAGTCACTTAAAATGATCTATACCTCCATGTCCTCTTAAAGGTGTTTGTGTATCCTAGAGCCCACATATATACATTCCTTAGTTTGAGGAATTATGGCGTTTGTTTGTATCTTTGTAGATAATGGCTTACTTTCTTTGGATTTTCATTCATGAAATAGATACTTATGCAATTGCCTACTAGAATACTTTGTTTTATATCTGATTTCCAGTTGCTTGATAAATATATGGATTGAATTGAATATTTGTTGAATGTGCCTGTTAAATGGATTTCCAAGCTAGTTTCTTCCATAATTTTTGTAGTTAAATGGACTTCATATGTCTTGCCATGAGACCTATTTGAAATATTCTTTTGGTAAAAAGATGCCATCTGAGTAGAAATTGGTACAGATAACATTTTTAAAAATGGGCAAGGATCTTCCTGTGATTGGGTGAAAAAGATAGCCATATTTAAACACTATTCCTCTTTCCCATAAAGAGTGCTCTTATGTTTCAAAAGAATTTCAAAGAAAAATGTGATTATTCCTTCAGGTATATAAATATATTTTCTGTCAATTTCAGAAAAAAATGTAGTAATCTAAAGAAGAGACTTTCTGTTTTGTGCTAGAGATTACATGGGACGTCCTTTAAGGTAGCATCATAAAGATAACTCACAGTCATCTATAGGTAATTAAATATGATAATTTTTAGATGCACATTCAACAAAGAGGAAAAAAGATAACTGAGTAAAAAATCAAGAAAGGAAAATAAAGATGTGAAAAGACGTTTATTAAAGGCTGTACTGTGTTTCATAATGATTGGATTCATTTGCATGTTATTTTATTTCAGATAAGCATGGATACAGTGGGCAATATAGACTATGGAAGACTGTATTGAGCTCTTAGAGAACTGTAGAGAGAGAATTTAATTTACACATTGTACATGGTTTTGTTAGGGGTGGAAATAGGGAATGATGTTGCTCCAGCTGTTTCTTCATTTTGGCCACTAGGTGGTGACATTGTATAAAGACAGCTTGGTTGTGGAGGTTAAGATACTCAAAATTTGGTGTGGGACTGGATATCTATAATTTTTTAATATTCATCATTCAGCCTTGTGACACATTTTTGGTGATTTTATTGGGCTTCTCTTTTTAATATTTATATGTGTACACTATCCTGAAGTATTTTGTTAATATCTCTGTGCCTAGCATATTTAGTGATAAACTGTATATGATAAACAGATACTTAGATAACCAAATGCCACCTGCCCTCCAAAGAATTCACAAAGCAAAACAAACTAATTGTTACATTTGATGTGTCTAAGAAACATAGTTAAGATATATTAAATGAAACAAATTTATGTATGTTTATACTTAAATTTGTTTCATTTACTGTTTGTTTTTGAGTTGGAATCTTGCTGTCACTGGGCTGAAGTGCAGTGCCGCGATCTTGGCTCACTGCAATCTCTGCCTTCTGGTTTCAAGCAATTTGCCTTCCTCAGCCTCCCGAGTAGCTGGGATTACAGGTGCTTGTCACCACTCCTGGCTAACTTTTAGTAGAGTCAGAATTTCACCATGTTGGCCAGGATGGTCTCTATCTCCTGACCTCGTGATCCGCCTGCCTTGGTCTCCCAAAGTGCTGGGATTACAGGCGTGAACCACTGTGCCCAGCCTGTGTTTGCTTTTTTTATTTTTTTTATACTGCTTATAGCATAGGTATACATAAAGAGGGGCCACTCCAAAAGCCTTTTCATCTGTGAATAACCGTTATATATTACTGTGTATGGGTAACCCACATGTCAAGGATCCTTCTGTGCCCTACCACCAACTTCCCATTATTTTCTAATTCAAAAACAATTGGTGACTAGCATTGTAGTATTCCTATGAGTTAAAAAGACTCAGTCCCTTCTATAACGGTTGAGGTTGGTGCCTCTTGAATTAGTGGGTTCTCTGTTACTGGATTAGAAGAAAGTAGGTCCCTATTAACCTTAAATTGAGTCTCTGAAGGCATTCTTTCATAGACATGGTGTTTTTAATGGTGGTTAAATATAGCTAAAGTGGTATTATATGCAGCCCTACTTTTTAAAATCAGAATTCTCTTTTCTGGGGTTTGGCCTCACTTCTTATTTTCTTTACAGAATTAAGTAATTGAAAAAGCATTTTCTCTTCTGTACAACAGGACCTTTTCAAGTGACCATATAGTCCTATTAAACATGATTTCTTACTTAAAACCTACCTCATTTTCTCTAGCAGGAAGCAAGTTGTTTCTGCTCTGTTCTCTTATAGTCCTTTCTAAGGATCCAACTTTTACCTTATGCTGATCGTGTATAAATTTTTGTTGTCCCAGCTATACTGCTTGTGTCTTAAAGGCAAACTTTCTGGCTTAGCCTTGTATCTGTTATCAACAAATTCTTGTCCAATGCCTTACATGTAGTAGGTGCTCAATAAAATACTTCAGATGCTTAAGGAACACTTAGATGGCTGATGCCAAAGTAGTATGTTTTAAGATAATTAGCTATGACTGGAAATAACTTTCTTTATAGCACAAGATGTTTAGATTGGCTTTTAAGATAGAAGAACTCCTATGGCCAGGTGTTTTGCTTTCTGATGAATGGATGCTATGGCATTGCAGTTTATAAAACACAATAGTTTGATTTTTGGAACTCAAAATGCATTCCTTTATATTTTATAAAATTCAGTACACATATGTGGCAGTTTCGTTGTTAGTATTCTAAATTAGTGATCTTTATGGGAGTCACGGATTCTTTTAAGAATCTGATTGAAACAATTCTTCCCCCAATGTATGCAACACCCAGAAAAATGCACGTGCCTTACAAAGATAATTCTGTACATTATTTAGAGAGCTCATAGATTTCATGTTAAGAACTTCTGCTTCAGATTTTGGAATAGACTGCAGCTGATTAGTCAAAAGGCAGCATAATATAATAGAAAAATGTACTGTATACAAAATTAGTTGATCTAAGTGAGTTCTAGCTCTTTTTCTACCTTTGATAAATGTAGTACCATTTGGCAGGTCATTTAACCTCTCTTTTTGCCTGTTTCTTCATTTGTAAAGTGAAATTGTTGGATGAAAGATTAAGTGAATTAGCACATGCAATATACTTAGAAGAGTGCTGGGTGTGCTTCCCAGCTTTTCCTTCTAGTCTTTGATTCTACTATCTTATAAAAGATTTCTGAATTTTTAATGCCCCTCCCCCTCTTTGTCCAATTAATTTTCTTTCCTTTAAGAAAATTGCTTTCATATATATATTTAAAACTTGAATAACAATTAATTCTCTTATCCTGTAAGGCAAGTAGGAAACTAAGAACTTTAGCCTTTTCAGGAGTTAGATATATTACGTCTGCTGAAAAATTATTACCGTTCATGTAAAATGTTTTTATAAACAGATTCCGTTAACACCTATGTCAGCAGCAAACAGATTGTGTTAAAAATATGTAACTTTTATGTATTACCCAGTAAGAAAACACCTTTCTTTTTTTTTATTCTAGGGAAGAAGACAAAAATATATTTGATTACTGCAGGGAAAACAACATTGACCATATAACCAAAGCCATCAAATCGAAAAATGTGGATGTGAATGTGAAAGATGAAGAGGTATGAAAAACATGCTCCATTAACTATTTTCCTGTGCATTATTAATTATTATCCTGTGCATTGTTGTTCTGCCCCAGTGCCTTTTCCTAAATGGTAGGCCAATGAACTACAACTCAAAGTACAGTATGGTTAAGAGTATCAGAATATTTAAATCAGATGGTATTCGCTAGTTAAGATACTTTCTGTGATTATGTCCAACATATTTTTTATCTATGTTTTAGAAGTTACTACCTGAAATTTGTAGGTGTCTAATAGCTTCCATTTGTTTATGCTAAAGGGAGCGGTTATTAGCATACTAAGTGAAATCTGTAGGTAATAGGAAAATCTCATTTATAAATAGCTTTCATGTCTTCTGTTATACCTTGAACAACTAGGTATATTGCTCGATAAATATCTCTCTAGAAAACTGTCAGAGTTTTGGTAAATCAATAATTTAAATGCTGACCTACTTATTAAAGGAATCCTATAGTAAATTACTTTATAAAATGTATTACCTCTTCTTTTTTTTAAAGAGAGACAGGGTCTCTCTCTGTAGCCCAGGCTGGAGTGCAGTGGTGCGCTCATAGCTCACTGCATCCTCAAACTCATGGGCTTAAGTGGTCCCCTTGCCTCAGCCTCCCAAGTAGCCAGGACTATAGGCATGTGCCATTACTCCTGGCTAATTTTTTATTGTTTTGTAGAGATGGCCATCCAGGTTGGTTTTGGCTCTTTTTTATTTTTGTATGCTATGGCCGTCCAGGTTGGTCTTGACCTCCTGGCCTCAAATTATTCTCCTGCCTTGGCTTCCCGAAGTGTTGGGATTATAGGCATGAGCCACTGTGCCTTGCCTATTACTTCTTAATTTATTTGTGTTGTGAATAATACCATTCACATATTGAGTTTTGACTGACCCTGAATTATAGTTGTTAACAAAGGAGCAAAGTTTACTAATTCACTTATAATCATTTTCTCATTCTTTGGTGATGCAAGGTGGCAATTGTTAGGAAGAAATCATTAAGTGATCACAGATAATCTGTAGAATAGATAATAATCAACTTATATGTAATTCAAAGCTCCCTATACAGGTTAGCCCTTAATATTATCTCACCTTTAAGGAATATCTTTCCTGTGATGATATTGTCAATGGCATCTGGAATTGAAAATGTAAGACTGTGATACTGCACAAACGGACTAGTAATACTGTGTGTTTTTAACTAAGTAGTGAAACAAACAGAGCTAAAAGATGTGGATAGGGAAAAACCAGAAGTCAAATTGTGAAAAAATAATACCAGGTCTTCTTACTCTAATTAGGGTTCTTTTTCCTTTTCCTTTTTCTTTTATTTTTTATTTTTTGGCCTTTCAGGGTCAGAATACAAGCATACCTCTGAAATATTGCATATTCAGTTCCAGACCACTGCAATAAAGTGACTATCATAATAAAGCAAGTCACGTGAGATTTTTGGTTTTCCAACGCATATAAAAGTTACACTATACTATAGTTTATTAAGTGTAGAGTAGTATTATATCTTTTAAAAAGTACATACCTTAATTTAAAATAGTTATTAATAAAAAATTCTGACAATCATCTGACTTGCCTTCAGCAAGTCATAGTTTTTTTTGCTGGTGAAAGGTCCTGCCTCAGTGTTGATGGCTGCTGACTGATCACAGTCATGGTCACTGAAGACTGGGGTGGCTGTGGCAATGTCTTAAAATAAGTCAGCAGTGAAGATAGCTACAATGATTAAGTTTTCCTTCATAAAAGATTACTCTGTACATGCAATTACCCACTGTAGAACTTCTTTCAAAATTGTAGCCAATCCTTTCAAACCCTGCCACTGCTTTATCACTGAGTGTATGTTATATTTTAAATTTTTTGTTATTTTAACAATGTACACAACATCTTTGCTGGAGTAGAATCTGTCTTAAGGAACCACTTTCTTTGCTTACCCATAAGAAGCAACTCCTCATCTACTCAAGGAACTGGGATTGTAGGCACCCACCACCATACCTAGCTAAATTTTTTTGTATTTTTAGTACAGATGGGGTTTCACTACATTGGTCAGGCTGGTCTCGAACTCCTGACCTCGTGATCTGCCCACCTTGACCTCCCCAAGTGCTGGGATTACAGGTGTGAGCCACTGTGCCAGGCCCTCAGCCTATCTTTCGAAGCTTTGAGGCCAGCTATTGACTTCTCTCCAGCTGTGAAAGTCCTGGATGGCATCTTCTTTCAATAGTAAGAGTAGTCTATTTTCTCTACATTGAAGGTTGTTGTTGACTGTAGTCACCTTTATCAGTTACTTTAGCTAGGTCTTCTAGATAACTTGCTGCAGCTTCTACATCAGCACTTGGTGCTTTACCTCATACTTTCATGTTATGGAAATGACCTCTTTCCTTTAACCGCATGAACTAGCCTCTGACTTTTCTTCTGAAGCTCCGTTACCGTTCTCAACCTTCATAGACTTGAAGAGAACTAGGGCCTTGCCCTGGATCAGGCTTTGGCTTAAGGGAATGTTGTGGCTGGTTGATCTTCTATCCAGACCACTCATTTTTTCCACATCAACAATAAGGCTGTTTTACTTTTTTTATCATTTGTATGTTCACTAGAATAGCACTTTTAATTAAAAGTGCTCAAGAATTTTTCACTGGCATCCACAAGTTGGCGTTTTGCACAAGAGGCCTAGTTTTTGGACTGATTCTCACTGTCACTCAGGCTGGAGTATAGTGGCATGATCAGGGCTCACTGTAGCTTCTGCCTCCTGGACTCAAGCGATTCTTCCACCTCAGCCCCTCAGGTAGCTCAGTCCACAGGTGTGCACTACCACACCTTGCTGATTTTTGTATTTTTAGTAGACATGGGGTTTTGCCATGTTGCTGAGACTGGTTGTGAACTCCTGGGCTTAAGTAATCTGCCTGCCTTTGCCTCCCAAAATGTTCGGATTACAGACATGAGCCATTGCACCCAGCCAAACTTCCAATTATTTTAATGTGTCTTTTGCAACTTACCTATGTAATTCTAAATAACATACTTATATTTCTTGATTTTTCAACTTTAGACATTATTGATTTCTTTCTGTGTTATATTTAGATATAACTGTTTTACTCATCTTCCCCCCGACCCTCCTGATATAATTATGTCACAACTTTTAATTTCAGCTTTCTGATTGAATCTCTGTTGAATCAGTATTAATATTATTATGACTATGTAGATATGCATTGCTAAGCTGTGGATTGTACTTGTGTGTATCAGTCAGCTTTTGCTGCAGCACAAACAGCCCCCAAATTTCAGTTGCTTAAAGCAACAAACATTTGTTTTTTTGCTTATATCACTGTCTCATGAGATGAGTGACACCATCTCATTTATATATTCTTACAATGCACTTACTTGATTTCTTGCTTTGTATTAATTTGATATTTCAAAAGGATTTTGGATCAGTTGAGACAGTCCATATATTTTAGCTGCTTTTATTATTCTTAATAGTATGAGTGAAGACTGATGATAATATAACAAAGAAATGAATAAGCCACTTTTCAAAGTCACGGTTTTTTCACTGGAAGTATCTTGTGTGTACAGTATGATGGCTGTTAATATTTATCTTTCAAATAACACATACTTTATACAATGCATGTGATAGTTTACAGAGTACTGTCACTTACTACTTTATTATCTTTACAACAGTTCTCTAAGGCAGACATTGTCGTCATTTTACAGACAGGAACTGAAGTTCAGAGACCAGTATTTACTTGCTCAAATGCATATAACTGCTAAGTAGAAGCCAGGTCTGGGGGAGTGTCCTTCCTACCACTAGATTTTATAAGGATAAATTAAAAGAAGAAGTATAAGCAGTTGTCCTTTGGCCTTCCTTGTGTTATGCTCTGATTTGCAATAATTTCTTTTATAAAATGTTGCTAAAAGGCAAATCCACATGTGACCTTCACAAAGATCATTGGATGGACAACAGTGATGGGGTGGAATAAGTGCCTAGAATACAGATAGCTTACACTAAATAACACATATTTTGTGTTTGAAAAGGAAATGTATTGCTTCTGCCATTTCGTTACTTTGATGTAGTGCTGCTTTCCAGACCTTCCAGTTTGTTACCCATGCAGCTACCTTTACCCTCAGCCTGCCAGAACATTGTGTTTCATGAACAGATGAAGTGCTTACACATTCATAGACTGAGACGCCAAGAATTCAGTTGGGTTCTCTCATTGCTCCAAGCAGATTTCTGCCCTCTCAGCCATGACAGCTCAGGTCGGGCTTTGAATACTGATGGCAAACCTTTTATTATTAATCAGGGATTTATATGAATTAATTTAAGAACATAAGGGAGGTGGGAACTTAAAATGAAAATCAAACTTAACATCCCAAAATAAATAGTACTGCTTCATCACATTTAAAGCTCTAGCAAATAAAACAATTTGGTAAGCCTTGATGATGGACTAGAAGTGTGTATCCTCAAAATTAAAGTTCTAGTTAAATATTTTCAACCCTTTTTGTCCTTTTGACATTTTCTTATTATAAGCTGGGTAACAATTAGAGTTTCGAAAGGACATTCAGTTCTTTTTTCTATTTATCTGGTATTTGAACTGGTGGTATTTCCCTATTGATTCCCTAGGATTCTCTGAGATAGTATACACTTTTACTAAAAATGTTGATTCAGCGGGCTCAACCTAATTTTATGACTGAAAATCACGTTTATTGCATTTAAAATTTGCTGTGAGCACATAAAGAAATTTAATTATAATAATAAAATGATAAACTACATTTGTATTCCCACACATTGAAATAAATACATATATTATTAACCGATAACTATGAATTTATAATTTATAATTTGTTACATTATCTGAAATACATACATTTGGATCTAAGTATTGTAGTATATGAGCAAATATATATGAAATGCCTTTTAAATGTATTTCATAATGAAGTTATTTTCTCGTGCATGAGTGTAATTCCTAGAGTACCTCCTTTTTTTTTTTTTTTTTATTTTTTTTTGGTAGTTTTGCTCTTGTTACCCAGGCTTGGGTGCAATGGCGCGATCTCGGCTCACCGCAACCTCCGCCTCCCGGGTTCAGGCAATTCTCCTGCCTCAGCCTCCTGAGTCGCTGGGATTACAGGCACACGCCACCATGCCCAGCTAATTTTTTGTATTTTTAGTAGAGACGGGGTTTCACCATGTTGACCAGGATGGTCTCGATCTCTTGACCTCGTGATCCACCCGCCTCGGCCTCCCACAGTGCTGGGATTACAGGCTTGAGCCACCGCGCCCGGCCGAGTACCTCTTTTATTCATTAAAGCTGCAATTACTACAGGTTGAATATTCCTTATCTGAAAATCCAATATCTGGAATGATTCAAAATCTGAAACTTTTTAACAACAGCATAATGCTCCAAGGAAACGTTCTTTGGAGCACTTTGTATTTCAGACTTTTGGATTAAAGATGGGCAGTCAATAAGTATATAATGTAAATATTCCAACTTTTTATTTTAATCAAAAATTTGAAACACTTCTGGTCCCTAGCATTTGGCATAAGGGATCCTCAACCTATGTATTTGTATTTCATAATGAAGTAGTATACTAATAATATAGTAAGGCATATATTTCTAATTTGAGAAAATTGCCTGGTATTTCATACTGATAAATTAATTAGGGGACATTGTCTATGTTTTGCATAATAGAAAAAGTCTTATAGTTATGCTTAGATGTTTCAAGGTCCAAGTTTCTAGCACCATGGTGTCATACATACTTTTAAAAAAAAAATTAAATGAGGCCAGGTGCAGTGGCTCACACCTGTAATCCCAGCACTTTGGGAGGCTGGTGGATCACGAGGTCAGGAGTTCAAGACCAGCCTGGCTGAGATGGTGAGACTCATCTCTACTAAAAATACAGGAATTAGCCGGGTGTGGTGGTGGGTCCCTGTAATCCCAGCTACTCGGGAGGCTGAGGCAGAGAATTGCTTGAACCCAGGAGGCGGAGGTTGCAGCGAGCTGAGATCACGCAACTGCACTCCAGCCTGGGCGACAGAGCGAGACTCTGTCTCAAAAAAAAATTTTTTTTAATTAAATTAAATTACAACTTTTATTTTACTTTAAATCATTTGAGAAATGCTTGAAAATTATGTTCAAAATATGAAGGGAAAAGTTAAAGAGAATATCTTAAAGGCTATTTATTTTTTTAAATGGTGGTTCAGTTTTTATTTTTGACCCACATTACTACAGCTCTTCACGCCTACCATATATTTATGGTTTTTCCAAGAAAATATCTTTTAAGGGGAAAAGATGATTTCAGTAATTTGTAAAGTATATTTAAAGTATGGGCAGAATATTTGCTATCAAACATCAGGCTCAAATTATGTTTATATGATTCCAGTCACACGTTATTTCTCAGATCAGTGTACTATACAGTCAGCACTAAATACATGCTTATTGTTAGTATTTAAATAGTATTTTAAATCTTTGAAGTAATTTAAATGTTTTAGATCAAATGTAACAAGGCAGTCTTTTAGCAAAATAGATGACATTATTCCAGTGCAGCTGTTTATCATCAGTCCTCTCAAAAGCATTCATACATAGTTTATTGGTTTTCCATAGATTCTTATCTAATGGACTCCCAAATTCCACTTTTATTGGGCTGCTGCTTTAGTTACATTCTTTCCTTTCTGTCCTTTTGACAGTATAATTGTTGTCATTAGCCATTTTCCATAGTCTATTGATTCTTTCAGATACTTTGAAGAAGGTCACCTTTCTCTTGACTACCGTTTCTTTCCTTTCTTACTTTCTTTTACATCTACGGCTCATAACATAATACAGTTTGCGTGCTTTCGGCTTGATAAACTGCTGCAAACTCTGGCAAAACTGTGACAGTACTAATGTAACAGAAAAGCAAAGGATTAAGAGGCAGGGTCAGCATACTGAGGCTAAATTTATGCAGTTATATCAGATTTGAGGAAGGAAGAAAGAATGCATCCTCTTAAATAACTTCCTATATCAGACTATATGTTGTTTTGGTTTTATAGTTGATTAAGATGTTAATTTGAAGGACCTTTGTTTATTCACACTAATGACTGAGAAATGCATTACAAATTGTGTATTAGGCTTGTTTGCATTAATGTAGGCAGTGCTGTTTAAAAATCCAGCCTATGGTCATGCTTTACATCAGGAATTCAGATTTAACACAAACTCAGAAAATAGTGAAAACAGTTTAAATCCTGTGAACCTTGGCAAATTATTTTTGGTATTTTTTCATTGTGGCAAAATATACATAAGATGTAATTATTTTTAAATCTACAGTTCTGTGACATTAAATATGCTCACATGAGGCCGGGCACTGTGACTCACACCTTTAATCCAAGCACTTTGGGAGGCCAAAGCTGGTGGATCACCTGAGGTCAGGAGTTCAAGAACATCCTGGCCAACATGGTGAAACACTGTCTTTACTAAAAAAATAAAAATTAGCTAGGTATGGTGGCACATGCCTGTAGTCCCAGCTACTCGAGAGACTCAGGCAGGAGAATCACTTGAACCCGGGAGGCATAGGTTGCAGTGAGCCAAGATCATGCCACTGGCACTCCAGACTGGGTGAGACTCACTCCAGAGTGAGTGAGACTCCATCTCAAATATATATATATGTTCACATGAGCCAAAGTGTGGTGGCCCACACCTGTAATCCCAAGTACTTGGGAGGTCAAGGCATGAGGAACTCTTAAGCCCTGGCGCTTAAGACTAGGCTGACCAACACAGTGAGATCCCATCTAATAATAAAAAATGAATAAATAAAATAATAAATTTATGTGTGTAACTACCACCACCATACAAATTTTTTATCTTCCGCAGTTGAAACTGTGTACCAAGCTAGGTGTTGTAGCTGATGCCTTAATCCCAGTACTTTGGGAGACTTAGGTGGATGGATCACCTGAAATCAGGAGTTCGAGACCAGCTTGGCCAACATGGTGAAACCCCATCTCTACTAAAAATATAAAAATTAGCCAGCCACAGTGATGCACATCTGTACTCCCAGCTACTCCAGAGGCTGAGGTAGGAGAATCGCTTGAACCTGGGAGGCGGAGGTTGCAGTGAGCTGAGATCACACCGCTGCATTCCAGCCTGGGTGACAGAGTGAGAATTTGTCTCAAAAAAAAAAAAAAAAAGAGAAAAAGAGTCTCAGTACCTATTAAACACTACCCATTCCTCCCTTCCCCTGCCCCCTGGCAACGACCACTCCATTTTCTATCTCTGAATTTGACTACTGCAGGTGCTTCATTAAGTGGAGTCATAATAATATTTGTTCCTTTTGACTGGCTTATTTCACTCAGCATAACATCTTCAAGGTTTGTCCATGTTGTAGCATGTGTCCGTTTCCTTTGGTAAGCCAAATAATACTCCATTGTATGCATATACCACATTTTATTTATTCACATATCCATTGATGGACGCTTGTTTTGCTCTTACCTTTTGACTGTTGTAAATGATGCTATGAACATAATTGTACAAATTTTTGTTTCTTTTTTTCTCCCAATAATTTATTATGAAAAATGTTAAACATACAGAGAAGTTGAATTTTACAGTGAACATCTGTATTTCCACCATCTGGATTCTACCATTAGTATTTTACTATTCTTGGTTTATCTAGCCAGTCATCAAATATATTATATTTTTTGATACATTTTAGAGTACACAGACAATAGTACACTTCGTTCTAAATATCTTAACATGCATAATATTAACTAGAATTCAGTATTTTTCTTTTAAACTAATACTTATATACAGTGAAATGCACAAGTCTTAAGTGCACTTTTGATGTACTTTGACAAATGCATATGCTTAAATAACTGAAGCTCCTATCAAGATATAGAACATTACTGTCACCCCAGAAAATTTCCTCATGTTCCTTCCCAGCCACTCTTTTAATCCCAAAAAGGTAACCACTGTTTTGATATCATTCTACCGTAGATTAGTTCTGCTTGTTCTAGAACTTTATATACATGGGCTTATACATATGTACTCTCTGTGTAGGGCATCTTTTATTCAGCATAATGTTTTTGACACTCATCCATATTGCTATAGTTCAGTACTTCCTTGTTTTGTACTGCTGAATATGTTCCATCATGTGAAAATGCTATTGTCTTATGATGGATACCTGGGCTGTTTTCATGGCAACTTCCTATTATTATTGCTATTAATTACCTCCTTTATACATGATGAAATGATACCTCCTTTTAATATTCCTTTACCCTAAGTAACTAACATTATAGCTTAGTAAATTCTTGTGAAGGGATTTTTTTTCCCCTTCTGAGACAGTCTCACTGGCCGAGGCTGGAGTACAGTGGCTCAATCACGGCTCACTGAGCAATGACCTCATGGGCTCAAGCAATTCTCCCACTGAGCTGAGCCTCCTGTGTAGCTGGGACTACAGACACCATGCCCAGCTAATTTTTGTATTTTTTCTAGAGATGGGTTTTTGCCATGTTCTCCAGACTGGTCTCAAACTTGCCTGCTTTGGCCTCCCAAAATGCTGTAGTTGTGGGCATGAGCCACCACACTGAGCCAGATTTTTTTAAAGTAGTGTATTTAAAATTCTTTTCAATTTCATGACAGATTAGCAACACCATTTTTCCCTACCCTAGATATTTGCCAGTGAAAGAGGTACTTTAGTTGTTGATTTTAAGTGTGTATCACACATACTGGTGTGTGGTTTTCCTTTTAATGCTTGTGAGTAAATTATCCTGCAAGGAGTCATTGGTTTCCATGCTAGGTATATCTTGAGATGTTAGACTATCTCCCTATCTTATTCCTACGTTTTTGAAACAACATTGTCATTTCACTGTGGACGGAGAAGTAAAAGAAGGAGGCATTGTGTAATTTCTGGTGGTTGCAGGTAGGGGAGTTCTCACTATGGCCACCTGCTAAAGTAGGAGCAGCAAAAGGTAGAAGATAGTACAGAGGAGATGGTGTCATTACAGGTTGTTTGTAGTTGAAGTCAATCTCTACTACAATTGTAAATTGATACCCAAATTTTTTGCAGAGAGAAATTCAGGTCCACCCGTTTGCAGTATTTCATTTGCTATTAGACAGTACCATATCATATACCATATGTGTTGATGGAATGGCAGATGACAACTCTTACAAATTTAAATATACCAACTTTGCCATGTTTTATCTACTGTATGTATGGTATACATACTTTGTATTTGATCTCAAAATACTGTAAGAACATCAAGACTCATTTTATAATAGAATACCCTCCCTCCTTCCCTCCCTCCCTCCCTCCCTTTTTTTGACGGTTTTGCTCCAGCTCAGGCTGCAGTACAGTGGCACTATCTTGTCTCACCGCAGCCTCCACCTCCCAGGTTCAAGTGATTCTCCTGCCTTAGCCTCCCGAGTCGCTGGAATTACAGGCACGCGCACCACCACACCCCACTAATTTTTTGTATTTTTAGTAGAGACGGGGTTTCACTGTGTTGACCATGCTTGTATCAAACTCTTGACCTCAGGTGATCTGCCCTCCTCAGCCTCCCAAAGTACTGAAATTATAGGCGTAAGCCACCATGCCTGGCCAGAATCTCTTCTCTTTTCTTTAATTTTGTGAAATTGAGGGGGAAAATCTAATTTAAAAAATTTCTACACGGTTTAAGGACAAGTTACTAAGGAAGTCAAAGAAGCATTTCATATATTAAGATGTGCTCTCTGTATTTTCCAGAAGGTGTGAAAGTAATAACACTTAATAGGTTAGCTGCTACCCTGCACTTTCAAAGCACTTTAGAGTCATTCATCTGTCTGAGGTAGGACAGTGTTAGCATCCTTGGTTAATAGATGAGAACTCTTTTTCCCCTTGTATTTGAGTTCCAGAATTTATTCAGAGCTCTCCAGTGTTTGTGGCTTCTAGTGGCCTAACAAAGATTCCTTTTAATAATGGCTCTCCCTCACCAATCTCCTGAATACCTCTGGGATATTTTTCCAGAAGAGTTTTAAAAATTAGAAACAAAAAATTGTCACTTTTTGTGGTAGCAATAAAAATAAATTTAACTTGAAAATTTATAAGAGAGATTATCCCTCATGGAAAAAGATAATTATATAGACAAATAGGTAAAATATTTCATAAACTTAATAAAGTTTTAGCAGATACAGCTTTAATGCACACCTAATTCATGGTTTTCCTCTGGAGGAGAGATTATGGAATCCTTTACCTAAAATAATTTAATAATTGTGTTGTGTTGGTTTAGGTGTGTTTGTGGTTACCAAAGAGAAAGGAAAGAAACTGCAGGTATTTATTTCCTGATATTATCATAATTATAAGGATAGCATCTCTGCAAATTACCGTTATCTTAAATTGGAGCATGTTTAGAGGAACTTTATAATTTGAAGAAGTAGAAGGTATCACAGACACCTCATTTTGCTGGGTTTTGTTCACTTAAGTATAGAGCATCTTGAAGGTTAAAATTCCAAATCCTGATTTGTTTTGTCTGTGTTTATTTACACGTATGTTTAATCCCACTCTTGTTTTGGAGCTTTTTAATAGTGCATGGAATATTAATCATTAGGTGGTCTTAATGTAGATCTCTTCAGTGCTTCTACAGAAAGTCATTGTCAGAGAATTCATTCTAATTCAAGGTTAATTAGTGTACCATTAAAATAATGTGTTACAAGAATTAATTGCATTGCGGGTCAGAAAATGTGTTAAAAAGCATTGTATAAATGTCTGAGAGCACACCATCCTTCTTAAAACATTGCTATACATGTGCCACCCTTCTGGAAAATAGATCCAAAGTGAAAATCACTATGGAGGTCCAGTCATAGGTGTTTCCCCTAAAGTAAATTTTTGGCACCACATGGAAAATTTAAAATATAACTCCCATTAACAGTAAAATGTGTTGCTTGTCAGCTTTACCATTGTGAAACAGCTCAGATTTATATTACAGCTTTAGTTGATGTAACCCTGTTGGGTCAAACCTAAGGAAAATTCAGGAACATGGTCGAGAGATGGAAATTATCTATACATTTTATGGTAAAAAAAAAAAAAAAAAAAAGTACAAAACATAGTATGTTGTCCTACTTAAGTAGAGTGTAGTTTTTGTAAGTATCCTGTGTAAATATATTATACATCATCTTAACTGTGTAGTAACTTTTGTCAGTAGTTTAACCTAGTAGCCATAAAATGCACACTTAAAATTAGAACTAAAAATGGTAGACTTTGAAATTTTATCTGATTCTTTTAATGTATTAATGAATGTTGTGAAACAATGGCATGGACCTGTAGAATATTTTATTCATTAGTATTTGTTGAGAGTCATTAAAATATCTAATTGTTCATATGGAGGACTTTTGAATTAGAGCCCTAGTAACAGCAGGTCACATTAGAGCTACAAAAATTTTAACATAGGAAACTGTGCTCTAGGACTCAACTATACATTTTCACTTGTACTCTTAGAATTGTCTCCACTAAAAAATAACTGCTAGTGGGCTCTGAACAAGGTAAAATAAAATAGTTTCGATACTACAACAAATTGTGAATGATTTGCCCACATTTTTAAATTCTCTGCTTCCCTCCCTCTTAGGATTTTGCTTAAGCCTATTAGAAAACAGATATTCACAGGTAAATAATAGTAAATCAAGCAAATGAAAGCAAAAGAAGACAATTTGTCGGGGAGAAGTTTTCCTACTCTGTTTTTCTTTTGAAGAATAGATCCTACTTTAATTAGTTGAACTAATAGGTGTGTGAAGAGAGTCCGAATGATAAAAACAATGTAGGCAGTTTTAGAAAAGCTTTCTTGAAAGGTGCTTTCTGCTTTAAAGCAATCCTTGCCCCAGCTTGTATCTATTTAAAATCTTTTCTAAAAGGACATGAAGCAGGAATTTCAACTTAATGTGGAAAAACATCCCATTCTTTAAAAATCACAAACATCATTTCCACCTTCAGAAGGTAGTAAGCCATGCATCACTCATTTACTCATAAAAACCCTTAGCTTCGGGGGTTTTGTTTATTCTTCTGAACAAAGTAGGCTTTTTTATTTATTTATTTATTTCATTAACTAGAACAAGATTTTCTGGCAGTAGAGAATAGAAATAATGCATGTAGTAACTGTGAGTCTTTGGTAGACAAGTGTTAAAATTAATATTTCATATTGAACAGTTTATCTCCTAATAGTTAATCATCCATTCCCTTCTGCAAGTGGCTTTCACAGTCAACTGTTTGATAATAGACACTAATAGATTGTGCTAGTGTTTTTGAGGTATTTCAGAGTGCAAACTTGGCAATAATAAGGAGAAATGCTTATTTTCAAACTTTTTTCCCCCATTTATTTTATTGCATTTTAGGTTTTGGGGTACATGTGAAGAACATGCAAAATTGTTGCCTAGGTACACACATGGCAGTGTGATTTGCTGCCTTCCTCCCCATCACCTACATCTGGCATTTCTCCCCATGCTATCTCTCCCCAGCTCCCCACTCCCCACCGTCCCTCCCCTATTTCCCCCCAACTGACCCCATTGTGTAGTGCTCCCCTCCCTGTGTGCATGTGTTCTCATTGTTCAACACCCGCCTATGAGTGAGAACATGCGGCGCTTGATCTTCTACTCTTCTGTCAGCTTGCTGAGAATGATGGTTTCTAGGTTCATCCATGTCCCTACAAAGGACCCAAACTCATCGTTTTTGATGACTGCATAATATTCCATGGTGTATATGTGCCACATTTTCCCTCTCCAGTCTATCGTCGATGGGCATTTGGGTTGGTTCCAGGTCTTTGCTACTGTAAACAGTGGTGCAATGAACATTCGTGTGCACGTGTCCTTATAGTAGAACGATCTGTAATCCTTTGGATATATACCCAGTAATGGGATTGCTGGGTCAAAAGGAATTTCTATTTCTAGGTCCTTGAGGAATCGCCACACTGTCTTCCACAATGGTTGAACTAATTTACACTCCCACCAACAGTGCAAAAGTGTTCCTATTTCTCCACATCCTCTCCAGCATCTGTAGTCTCCAGATTTTTTAATGATCGCCATTCTAACTGGCATGAGATGGTATCTCAATGTGGTTTTGATTTGCATTTCTCTGATGACCAGTGATGATGAGCATTTTTTCATATGTTTGTTGGCCTGATGTATATCTTCTTTTGTAAAGTGTCTGTTCATATCCTTTGCCCACTTTTGAATGGGCTTGTTAGTTTTTTTCTTGTAAATCTGTTTTAGTTCTCTGTAAATTCTGGATATCAGCCCTTTGTCAGATGGGTAAACTGGAAAAATTTTTTCTCATTCTGTTGGTTGCCGATTCACTCTAATGACTGTTTCTTTTGCTGTGCAGAAGCTGTGGAGTTTGATTAGGTCCCATTTGTCTATTTTGGCTTTTGTTGTCAATGCTTTTGGTGTTTTGGTCATGAAGTCCTTGCCTACACCTATGTCCTGAATGGTTTTGACTAGATTTTCTTCTAGGGTTTTTACGGTGTTAGGTCTTATGTTTAAGTCTTTAATCCATCTGGAGTTAATTTTAGTGTAAGGTGTCAGGAAGGGGTCCAGCTTCTGCTTTCTGCACATGGCTAGCCAGCTTTCCCAACACCATTTATTGAATAGGGAATCCTTTCCCCATTGCTTGTTTTTGTCTGGTTTGTCAAAGATCAGATGGTTGTAGATATGTTGCGTTGCCTCCGAGACTTCTGTTCTGTTCCATTGGTCTATATCTCTGTTTTGGTACCAGTGCCATGCTGTTTTGATTATTGTAGCCTTGTAGTATAGTTTGAAGTCTGGTAGTGTGATGCCTCCCGCCTTGTTCTTTTTGCTTAGAATTGACTTGGCTATGCTGGCTGTCTTTTGGTTCCATATGAAGTTTAAGGTGGTTTTTTCCAGTTCTGCGAAGAAGGTCATTGGTAGCTTGATGGGGATAGCATTGAATCTGTAAATTACTTTGGGCAGTATGGCCATTTTCACGATATTGATTCTTCCTAACCATGAACATGGAATGTTTCTCCATCTGTTTGTGTCCTCTCTTATTTCGTTGAACAGTGGCTTGTAGTTCTCCTTGAAGAGGTCCTTTGCGTTCCTTGTTAGTTGTATTCCTAGGTATTTTATTCTCTTTGTGGCAATTGTGAATGGAAGTTTGTTCTTGATTTGGCTCTCTTTAAGTCTGTTATTGGTGTATAGGAATGCATGTGATTTTTGTACATTGATTTTGTATCCTGAGACTTTGCTGAACTTGCTTATCAGTTTCAGGAGATTTGGGGCTGAGACGATGGGGTCCTCTAGATATACAATCATGTCGTCTGCAAATAGAGACAATTTGACTTCCTCCTTTCCTATTTGAATGCCCTTTATTTCTTTTTCTTGCCTGATTGCTCTGGCTAGAACTTCTAATACTATATTGAATAGCAGTGGTGAGAGAGGGCATCCTTGTCTGGTGCCACATTTCAAGGGGAATGCTTCCAGTTTTTGCCCATTCAGTATGATATTGGCTGTTGGTTTGTCATAAATAGCTTTTATTATTTTGAGATACGTTCCATCAATACCTAGCTTATTGAGGGTTTTTAGCATAAAGGGCTGTTGAATTTTGTCAAAGGCCTTCTCTGCATCAATTGAGATAATCATGTGGTTTTTGTCTTTGGTTCTGTTTATGTGGTGAATTACATTTATAGACTTGCATATGTTGAACCAGCCTTGCATCCCCGGGATGAAGCCTACTTGATCATGGTGGATAAGCTTGTTGATGTGCTGTTGCAATCGGCTTGTCAGTATTTTATTGAAGATTTTTGCATCTATGTTCATCATGGATATTGGCCTGAAGTTTTCTTTTCTTGTTGAGTCTCTGCCGGGTTTTGGAATCAGGATGATGTTGGTCTCATAAAATGATTTGGGAAGAATTCCCTCTTTTTGTATTGTTTGGAATAGTTTCAGAAGGAATGGTACCAGCTCCTCTTTGTATGTCTGGTAGAATTCGGCTGTGAACCCGTCTGGACCTGGGCTTTTTTTGGGTGGTAAGCTCTTAATTGCTGCCTCAACTTCAGACCTTGTTATGGGTCTGTTCAGGGTTTCAGCTTCTTCCTGGTTTAGGCTTGGGAGGAGGCAAGTGTCCAGGAATTTATCCATTTCTTCCAGGTTTATTAGTTTATGTGCATAGAGTTGTTTATAATAATCTCTGATGATGGTTTGAATTTCTGTGGAATCTGTGGTGATATCCCCTTTATCATTTTTTATTGCATCAATTTGGTTATTCTCTCTTTTCTTTTTTATTAATCTGGCTAGTGGTCTGTCTATTTTGTTGATCTTTTCAAAAAACCAGCTCCTGGATTTATTGATTTTTTGAAGGGTTTTTTGTGTCTCTATCTCCTTCAGTTCTGCTCTGATCTTAGCTATTTCTTGTCTTCTGCTAGACTGATTTTTTTTTTATCTTGCTCCTCTAGCTCTTTCAGTTTTGATGATAGAGTGTCAATTTTTGATCTCTCCTTGCTTCTCATGTGGGCACTTATTGCTATATATTTTCCTCTAGAGACTGCTTTAAATGTGTCCCAGAGATTCTGGTATGTTGTGTCTTCATTCTCGTTGGTTTCGAAGAACATCTTTATTTCTGTCTTCATTTCATTGTTTATCCAGTCAACATTCAAGAGCAAGTTCAGTTTCCATGAAGCTGTGCGATTCAGGGTTAGTTTTTGAATTCTGAGTTCTAACTTGATTGCACTGTGGTCTGAGAGACTGTTTGTTACGATTTCCGTTCTTTTGCATTTGCTGAGGAGTGATTTACTCCCAATTATGTGGTCAATTTTAGAGTAGGTGTGATGTGGTGCTGAGAAGAATGTATATTCTGTGGATTTGGGGTGGAGAGTTCTGTAAATGTCTATTAGGTTTGCTTGGTCCAGGTCTGAGTTCAAGTCCTGGATATCCTTGTTAATTTTCTGTCTGGTTGATCTGTCTAATGTTGACAATGGGGTGTTAAAGTCTCCCACTATTATTGTGTGGGAGTCTAAGTCTCTTTGTAAGTCATTAAGAACTTGCCTTATGTATCTGGGTGCTCCTGTATTGGGTGCGTATATATTTACGATCGTTAGCTCTTCTTGTTGCATTGATCCTTTTACCATTATGCAATGTCCCTCTTTGTCTTTTATGATCTTTGTTGCTTTAAAGTCTAATTTATCAGAGATGAGAATTGCAACTCCTGCTTTTTTTTTTGCTCTCCACTTGCTTGGTAAATCTTCCTCCATCCCTTTATTTTGAGCCTTTGTGTATCCTTGCATGTGAGATGGGTTTCCTGGATACATCACACCGATGGGTTTTGGCTTTTTATCCAATTTGCCAGTCTGTGTCTTTTGATTGGGGCATTTAGTCCATTTACATTTAGGGTTAATATTGTTATGTGCAAATTTGATACTGCCATTTTGGTGCTAGCTGGGTGTTTTGCCCTTTAGTTGAGCTGGTACTTGTTGTTCCTTTATGTGTGTAGAGCCTCTTTCAGGAGCTCTTGTAGAGCTGGCCTGGTGGTGATGAAATCTCTGAGTACTTGCATGTTCCCAGAGAATTTTATTTTTCCTTCACTTATGAAGCTTAGTTTGGCTGGATAGGAGATTCTGGGTTGAAAGTTCTTTTCTTTAAGGATGTTGAATATTGGCCCCCACTCTCTTCTGGCTTGTAGGGTTTCTGCTGAGAGATCTGCTGTGAGTCTGATGGGCTTCCCTTTGTGGGTAACCCAACCTTTCTCTCTGGCTGCCCTTAGTATTTTCTCCTTCATTTCAACCCTGGTGAATCTGACGATTATGTGCCTTGGGGTTGCTCTTCTTGACGAATATCTTTGTGGTGTTCTCTGTATTTCCTGGACTTGAATGTTTGCCTGCCTTGCTAGGTTGGGGAAGTTTTCCTGGATAATGTCCTGAAGAGTATTTTCCAGCTTGGATTCATTCTCTTCGTCGCATTCAGGTACGCCTATCAAACGTAGATTAGGTCTTTTCACATAGTCCCACATTTCTTGGAGATTTTGTTCATTCCTTTTTACCCTTTTTTCTCCAGTCTTGCCTTCCCGTTTTATTTCATTTAGTTGATCTTCGACCTCTGATATCCTTTCTTCTGCTTGGTCAATTCGGCTGTTGATACTTGTGCATGCTTCACGAAGTTCTCGTGTTGCGTTTTTCAGCTCCATCAATTCACTTATATTCCTTTCTATTTTGTCCATTCTCGTTAGCATTTCGTCAAATCTTTTTTCAAGGTTCTTAGTTTCTTTGCATTTGGTTAGAACATGTTCTCTAAGTTCACAGAAGTTTCTTACTACCCACCTTCTGAAGTCTGATTCTGTCATTTCATCACACTCGTTCTCCCTCCAACCTTGTTCCCTTGCTGGTGAGGAGTTGTGATCCCTTTTAGGAGGAGAGGTGTTCTGGTTTTGGGTGTTTTCATCCTTTTTGCGCTGTTTTCTTCCCATCTGTAAGGATTTATCCACCTGTCGACTTTGTAGTTGCTGGCTTTCAGATTGGGTCTCAAATCTTTCAGACTGACGTTCTGTTTGTTGATGATGTTATTTCTGTTTCTTTGTTTTCCTTCTGACAGTCTGGCCCCTCTGCTGTAGGTCTGCTGAGGTTCACTCCAGGCCCTGCTTGCCTGGGGTTCACCTGCAGCAGCTGCTGAACAGTAAGGGTTGTTACCAGTTTTCTTCTTCTGCTATCTTTGTCCCAGAAGGATACCCGCCTAGTGTCAATATGATCTCTCCTTTATGAGGTGGCTCTTTGGATATATAGGGGTCAGGGAGCTGCTTGAGGAGACGGTGGCTTCTTTATAGGAGTTCAAATGGTGAGCTGTGAGCTCTGTTGTGCATTCAGAGCTGCTGGGCAGGTACGTTTAGGTCTGCTGTAGCGGAACTCATAAACTGCTTTTTGTTCCCAGGTGCTCTGTCCCAGGGATTTAGGGCTTTATTTATGTGTTTCCATTATGCTGCTGCCTTCTTTTTTTTTCCTTCAGACCTGCCCAGCCCAGCAAGGAGGCAGCCTAGTCACTGTTGGCCTATAGAGGCTTTGCTGAGCTGCTGTGGGCTCCACCCAGCTGCCGAGTGAACTTCCCTGCAGTTCTGTTTATATGGATGTAGTTAGAACTGCTTTGGCGATGGTGGCCCACCTCTGTTGAGGTGGAGTCTCTCTGCTATGGCGGGCTGCCTCGGCAACGGGGGGCTGCCTCAGCAATGGCGGGTTGCCTTGGCAACGGCGGGCTGCCTCGGCATTGGCCGGCTGCCTCGGCATTGGCCGACTACCTCCGTCATGGCGGGCTGCCTCGGTAATGGCGGACGCCCCTCCCCCACAGAGCTGGACCCTCCCGGGTTCAGCTGCGCTTGCTGTGAGACTCTCAATCCAGAGTTTCTGGTTGCTGTTCTTTTGTGGGGGTGGGGCCAGCCGAGCCTGATCGCCTGGCTCCCTGCCTCAGAGCCTTTTTTAAGTTGGTGTTCCAGTCGCCTGTTGAAGAGGCGCCGGGGTCTGTTTGTTTTCCCCTGCGGCCACTCACTGCGCTGGCTTAAACAGCGGCACTGAGGTTTGTGGCGCTTTTTTTTTTTTTTTTTTTTTTGCCCTGGAATCTACTGTCCTGGTTCCCTGCTCAGTCCCCTTTTTAAACAGACGAATGGGCGACTTCCCGTGGCTCCAGTCGCCAGCCAAAAGGGCACCCGGACCGGTGTATTTTGTACGGAGAACCGCGGCTCCGGGGCGCCGACAAAGCAGCCGCGCGGGGCAAAGCAGCGGCGCCGTTTGGCACAGGCGCGCTGGCCGAAACAGCCGCGCTGGTGACCTGTGGAGCTCCTCTGCCTGGGAATTTCCTAGTCTGTGGGCAATAAAAATGTGGTGTCCACTCACCCTCTGTGCTTTCACTGGGAGCTGCAATCCTGAGCTGTTCCTAAATGGCTATCTTGGATCCTCCCCTTTTCAAACTGTTTAATCTTTTTAAGGAATAAATTTGAGGAAATTTAGATATAGTACATTTAGATTACAATTTTTATCTAGGTTTAAGTGCTTGCTTTTTTCTTCATATGATTATTTTCCAGAAGAAAGAAGAAATGGGCATAATACTTAAGAAAACCATATATTTTAAAAGTACGGTTTACAGAGCATTTTCTTATAGTTCATTCATTCAGCAGATATTATTGATATTGTTCTTGTTACTACTGTCATTATCTCCACTCTATAAGTGATTGAGCTGAAAGCGATTATTGGGCTAGGACATAATAGACCCAGTAGTAGATCTCAGGGCTTCCCATTAATTGATTGATTGTTGTTGTTTTTGTTGTTGTTGTTTTGAGATGGAGTTTTGCTGTGTCACCCAGGCTGGAATGCAATGGCGCGATCTCGGCTCACTGCAACCGCTGCCTCCCAGGTTCCAGTGATTCTCCTGCCTCAGCCTCCCAAGTAGATAGGATTACAAGCACCCACCCCCGCGCCCCACTGATTTTTGTATTTTTAGCAGAAACAGGGTTTCACCATGTTGGCCAGGCTGGTCTTGAACTCCTGACCTCAGGTGATCCACCCACCTCAGCCTCCCAAAGTGCTGGGATTACAGGAATGAGCCACTGTGCCTGGCCCCATTAATTGTTTATTGCTTTTCCCATAGTGCATTTTTATATCAGTCATTCTTAGAATAATTAACCCATAATTTTACATATTTCCTTGTCTTTCTTAAAACACTATATCTTTTACATGACCCTACAACTGATACAACAAATTCATTTATCTTATTCTGTGTTTTTAGGGCAGGGCTCTGCTTCATTGGGCCTGTGATCGAGGACATAAGGATCTTGTCACAGTCTTGCTACAACATAGAGCTGACATTAACTGTCAGGTAAGAGTGATAAAGAAGAGCTTTTACTTTTTTAATTGAAGCATAATTCACATAACATAAAATTTACCAGATTAACTGTTCTGAAATGTGCAATTCAGTGGCATTTAGTGCATTTCACAGTGTTGTGTAATCATTGCTACTATATAGTTCGGTAATGCTGTCATCACCGCAAAAGAAAACCCTGTTCCCATTAAGCAGTCACTTTGTATTTCTCCCCTCACCCCAGACCTTGGCAACCACTAATCTGCTTTTTGTTTCTGTAGATTTGCCTATTCTGGATATTTTATATAAATGGAATCATAAGATTTATGTTTTTTTTTGTGTTTGACTTCTTTTACTTAGCATAATGTTTTGAAGGTGTATTCATATTGTAGCATATAACAGTACGTCGTTCCTTTTTATGACTGAATGTTTTGGGTATCCCACGTGTTGTTTATCCGTTCATCAACTGATGGACAGTTTGGATTGTTTCTGCCTTTTGGCAGTTGTGAATAATCCTGCTGTGAACATTTGTGTACTTGAATTTTTGTTTGAATACCTGTTGTCCTTTTGGTTGCATACATAGGAGTGGAATTACTGGGTCATATGGTTATTTGATATTTAACTTTTTGAGCAACTGACAAACTGTTTTCCATATGAGCTGCACCATTTTTCATGCCCAGCTGCTGTGTATGATGCTTCCAGTTTCACCACATCCTCACCAATGGTTGTTATTTTCCCTTTTAAAAAACAACTATCTTAGTGGCTATGAGGTGATACCTCATCATGGTATGATTTTGATTTGCATTTCCCTAATGACTAATGATATGGAGTATCTTTTCATATACTTGTTGACTATTTTCATGTCTTTTTTTGAGAAATGTCTGCTTCAGTCTTTGCCCATTTTAAAGTGATTTGTTTGTCTCTTTGTTGTTGAGTTGTAGGAGTGCTTTATATATTCTGGATACTAGACCCTTATCAGATACATGATTTACAAGTGTCTTCTCCCTTTTTGTGGGTTTTCTCTTCATTTTCTTGATAGTGTCTTTTGATGCACATGTTGTAAATTTTGATGAAATCTAATTTATCATTTGTTTTCTCTTTTGTTTATGGTTTCTTTAGAAACCATTGCCAAATCCAAAGTCATTAAAATTTACCGCTTTGTTTTCTTTCTCTTTTTTATTGTGGTAAAATATTCATAACATAAAATTTATCATTTTAACCATTTTAAGTGTATAGTTATGTGGCACTAAATACATTCATATTGTGTGCACCCATGGCCACCACCCATCTCCAGAACTTTTTCATCTCCACCAACTGAAACTCTGTAACTGTTAAACACTAATTTCCCATTCCTCCCTTCCTTATGCCCTTGGCAACTACCATTCTACTTTCTATTTCTGTGAATTTGACTATTCTGGGTACCTTGTATAAGTGGAATCATACAATATTTGTCCCTTTTTGACTAGCTTATTTCACTTAGCATAACATCATCAAGTTCATCTGTGTGGTTTGCATGTGTCAGAATTGTCTTCCCTTTTAAAACTGATTATTATTTTTATGTATTTGCCATATTTTGTCTGTTTCGGTATCCATGGGCACTTGGTTTGCTTTGACCTTTTGGCGATTATGAATAATGATACTATGAACATGGATGTACAAATGTCTGTTCAAGTCCCCACTTTCATTTCTTTTGAGTATATACCCCAAAAATAGAACTGCTGGATCATATGATAATTCCACGTTTAATTTTTTTGAGGAATCGCCCTGTTATTTCCCACAGTAGCTGTACCATTTTACATTCCCACTAGTAATACACAAATGTTTGAATTTCTCCATATCCTTGCCCACAGTTGTTATTTTCTGTGTTTTTGACAATAGACATCCTGATGACTGATTTGGGTGCCTTTTATTTCATTTTCTTGCCTAATTGCTCTGGCTAGACCTTCAAGTACTATATTGAATAGAAGCGGTAACATAAGTATCCTTGTCTTCTTATGCTTGGGTTCTGGAAAAAGCTAAAAGAATAATAATAAAATCACACAACACTGGTGTTAACATAAATCATGGTAATATCATGAAATTTGACTACCAAGTCTTCTGGCCTTTATCTTCAGAATACCTCTTATTTCACAGAGAAAGTAGAATAAATCTTTATCACCAATACATATCTCAGCCAGTAGCTCCAGACACACGTCTCTCTTCTTTGATGTCCCTCAGATACTTCAAACTCACAATATCTAACACTAAACACCAGCCTCCCTCAACAGCCCACCCTTCCCCACCTGCCACTCGCCATAATTGGCACCGTCATCCAACCAGTTCCCAGGAGTTCTCCTTGCTTCTTCCCTCACCTTCATACTTACTCAAGTCCTGTAGGTTCTGTTTCCTAAGTAACCTTAGTCTCTCAAATAAACCCACTTCTCTCTTTCAACATCAACAGTACATTCGCTCAGTCTTCTTAAATTATTTCAGCACTCTGAACTATATCCCTACTTCTAATCTTGGCATTCTACAATATATTCCACACATTTCATTGAGGGGTTTTCTAAAATTCAAGTTTACCAATGTTTTCCTGTTTACTTTTATTTTTCTAAGATAAAATTTAAATATAATTTGCCCTGTAAAGCACTTCATGATCTGGGTCTTGCTTATGTCACCACTAATTTCTCAGCGCACTTCTGCTTATGTACTATTCCTGGTATACTAAACTCCACTTGTTCTGAAGACCCTGACATGCTGCTCACTTCTTGGCCTTTAAATAATACTATTTTTCTCTCTCCTTTGTTCACTGTGTAGGCCTCAGCTTATATATTATTTCCTCCTGGAAGCCTTTCTTTGCTATAACCAGTTAGACACCCCTGCTCCTTATCACAGTGCAATTACTTTGTGTTATATTTGGCTGCTTACATATCTGTATCCTCGACACCACCATATACAAGTACCAGAATTTGGTTATATCACTGGTGCTTAGCATAATACCTGACACATAGTATTGCTCAGTAATTAAATGTTGAATAAATAAGATCAGCTCATAAAGCAACTGGCAAGGTGTTAAAATAGAACGTGCGAACCGGAAAGGACCTAAACACCTGCCCAAACCTTTGGGATAAATCACTGTTGTTTCATCAGAAGAAATACTTCTTTCCCCATTGGAAATGTATGCCTTCTTCTTGGGCCGATTGCCTCACTTAGGACCAAACCTTACTTTGAAATGTATGTAGTTCACTGTAAGTAAGTAAATGTATGTACACAAAGGAGACAACAAACAACAACAAAAGCTGTACTTAAAAAAATCTCTTCTTTCCAGCTTTGTTTCCCAGCCACCCAGAGGCAGCACCTAGTGCCAGTTTTATGTATATCCTTTTAGAATGTTATATATGCAAGAATATGAAGTAGCAGTATGATAGCAAACTGTACACGCTGTTCTATAACTTGTTTTTTTAATAATTTATCTTGGAGGCTGTTCTATGTTTGTACTTATAGTCCTGCCTTATTCTTTTTAATGGCCATATAATATTCCTTTTAAAGAACTTATCATAATTTAGTTAATACCATATAAATGGACTGTAACAATTTATACTTCCACCAGCAATGTATAAGAGAATTCCTGTTTCTTTAGCCATACCAAATAGTTCATCATAACACTTTTTGTTCTCTGTTTGATGAATGGTATATCATATTTTTAATCTATCTTTTCCTCAGTTTCCCATTGTATTGATGGTATTTTTCTTCTTAACTTACAGGCACTTTTTATATAGTAAGGAAAATTTCTCCTTTGTGATATAGTTGTTAAGATTTTTCCCCCATATTTTCTTCTAATGCTTTTATCATTTCATGGTTTTAATCAACTCATCTAGAATTTCTTTATCATATGTATGTAATAGGAATTTTACTTTTGTCCAGATGGTGCCAACTTTTTTTTTGTCCAGATGACTATCCAATTCCAGTAATGTTTATTGAATAAATAATTGGGATCTTTTCTCTAGTAATTTAAACTGTCTTATCATAGTCTCAATTCTTTTATGTATTTCAGTCAATTTTGGGGGCTTGTTCTTCCATTCCATCGCTCTGGTTTTCTGTTCATGTATTTGTGCTACACTGTTTTAAGTATTACAGCTTCAAAATATATTGTAAAATCTGGTTGGGCAAATTCCTTCACTACTCATTCAAAATCTTTTCTACTGTTTTTGCTTATTTAGCTCATGCCTGTAATCCTGGCACTTCAGGAGGTTGAGTCAGGAGGATCATTTGACACCAGTTTGAGACCAGCCTGGGCAACATAGTGAGACCTAATCTCCACAAAATTTTTTAAAAAAATCAGTTGTAGTGATAGGTGCCTGTAATCCTAGCTACTCTGGAGGCTGAGGTGGGAGGATCACTTGAGCCCAGGAGTTTGAGGTTACAGGGAACTATGATTAGACCACTGCATTCCAGTCTGGGTGACAGAGCCCAAGACCCTATCTCTAAAAAACAACAAAACATTTTTTTTAACCAAACAAATTGTTTGGAGGTGTTGTGTAGGGTAATTTCCTCAAGTTAGGCATTGCCTGAGGTTTTTGCCTTATGGATTTCTTATGTTCTGTTTATTTGGATAGTATGAGACATTTAAGCCAAAAACTACATTATGTGGCTTTATAAGACATTCTTTACTAACACCACCTTTAATGCAAAGTATAAGTTCGATGTAGGTTTTTGGGATGGATCTGTTAGAATTATATGCCTGGCACAATGTTTTCCTTGCCCCCTTTGTATTCACATGCCCATTGTGTGTAGCCACTGGCTTTGATTTTCTTTTACTATTGACAGTCATAATCTATACAGTCTAATTTTAGTTAATGGGATGTTTTTGGCTTTTCCAGTTTGAGTTGCTAACATGCTTCCAAGTCAGAGGGCTTCTGGAGATTAGCTCTCAGAATAGCTCTTTCCCTTGTAATATCTTCTTTGATTTCTTTATTGAAAATTCTTTTCAAATATAGACAATACAAACATCATAAATGGAAGGAAAGGTTCATCTCCCTCGTGACTCAATATTTCTTAAACAACATTATTATTGACTGGCCTATTGGTTGCCAAAAAGGAAAATCAATTTTATTAGAAGTATTTGCTTGGCCACAGATGTTGGTACTAACTCAGCACAGACAGTCTGATGTTATCAACTATCTGAAGACTAATTTTTACCATTAGTCTGAAACGAAGCAGTAATTAGAGATATGTCAAAGTCTACTCTGTGTTTTCCTGTCATCTTTTACCCTTTGGTCTATCTCCTACATTTTTTTTTATTGTACTGCAGCTTCTAGTTTTGTGATGCAATTGAAACTTGAAATTTTATTTCTAAGAAAGATGCTTTATAGATTTTATTCATTATCTGACAGTATTGTGGATACAGTTTTGTCTCTTCCACTGCTTGGTATTGATTTTTAGTTCCACTCTGGAAGGTAGGTTCTTTACATTTGGGATTAGGATATGGCTTACATGCACGTGTGTGTGTGTACACACACACACACACACACACGCACACACACACACACCCCTACCTATCTCTGACCTCTTGAGTAACTTTGATTTTTCAAGCCCTGAAGAAAGATTAAAACTACCCCGCAAAGCACATTAAAAGATATTTGAATGCTGAACATTTATTGGCAGGAGGAGTAGGAGCATCTGTGGTATATGTGTCAATACTGTGTACTGGTGTGTTTAAGTGGTACAGAAATGTATAAGGGCTTTATGATCTATGAATTATATAAGCTTATGGTTTATAGGCTAGCATAGAGCAATGTGCCCTCTAAATGAATACCTTGTGCCTATCTGTGTCTCATGAAAGATTTCAAAAACATGAGAAAAGTACAAAGCAATAAATAAAATCATCTGTAATCTCATTACATAGTGTGTATCTGTGTGGGGTGGGGGTGGGTGGGTAGGATATAACAAGTGTTTAGTGTTTTTTTTGTTTGTTTGTTTGTTTGTTTGAGACAGAGTTTCACTCTTGTTACCCAGGCTGGAGTGCAATGGCGCGATCTCGGCTCGCCACAACCTCTGCCTCCTGGGTTCAGGCAATTCTCCTGCCTCAGCCTCCTGAGTAGCTGGGATTACAGGCACGCGCCACCATGCCCAGCTAATTTTTTGTAGTTTTAGTAGAGACGGGGCTTCACCATGTTGACCAGAATGGTCCTGATCTCTTGACCCTCGTGATCTGCCCACCTCGGCCTCCCAAAGTGCTGGCATTACAGGCGTGAGCCACCGCGTCGGCTGTTCATTGTTAATGTATAGAAATACAATTGATTTTTGGCCAGTCATGATAGGTCACACCTGTAATCCCAGCACTTTGGAAAGCCAAAGCAGGAAGATCACTTGAGGCCAGGAGTTTGAGACCAGCCTGGGCAACATAGTGATACCCTGTTGCTACAAAAATTTAAAAAAAAGATTTGTGTTTACTGATCTGTATCCTGCATTCTTTCTGAATACTTCTACTAGTTCTAATAGTTTGTTAGTGGATTCCTTATAATTTTTATATACCAGATTATATTATTTGCAAATAGAGATAGTTTTATTAGCTTCATAAAACCAGATGGGAAATACTCCTTTATTCTCTGAAAGAATGCATTTAAGGTTAGTATTAACTATTCTTTAATGCTTAGATAAGGGGTTTTCAGTTCCAGATAAGACTTACTTCTGCCTATTCTTCCTATTCAGTTCAGATTTAAAACCCTGGACATATACAGCAAATAAGCATAAGAAGACTGAAACGTTAGAAGAAGAGAGCTGACTGAATAGGGATCTTAAGAATTGAGAAGTGACACTGTGGTGATTTCTCTGGGTTTTCTTTTTGTTTCTGTATAAGCTGAAGTGGGCTCTGGAGAAGCCCACAACCCAGAAACAGGTGCAGATAAGAAAACCCTGTTATCTCTTGCCAAAGGACAGGAAAAGGGACAATCTAACAGAACAGAACTTTTCAACAATACCCACCCTACCCCAGCCAAATACATGGAGGAAGAATATCCCACCCCCTTGCTTGGATGCTGAAAGGGAAACCTAGACATCACCTGGGTGGTGGTAGCAAGCAGTGCTTCTCCTCCCCATCAGAGTATTATCAACAGAGGCTGAGTGAGAACCCTGGGCTTTCACTTCCTGCCCAATGGTAGCAGGAATGATTTCCTTTCCTAACCAGGGTGATGCCACAAGAGGCCAAATGGGAAACCTAGACTTCATCTCCTGCCCAGAGGTAGCAGGTGATACTCCCCTTTTGTCATAAGTGTAGTGTCAGTGGAGACCAAGTGGTAAGCTTGGATATTCACCACCTCCCCAACCATGGTAATAAAGGCAACAATGAGGTAGTACTTCTACCCTTCCCAAATAGGGAGTGATAGCTCGGGGGGAGGATTTTTAGAGAGGAGGGAGCTGGAGAAAGAGATCCTTTAAACTTGCATGTGGCTTCCTGGAAAGATCCCAGAGTGACTCATACATTATACTGACCAAAATTAACATGACAGAAGGGTTGAGAACTGAACTACAGTGTGGAATAGTGCCTACATGTTCACATTGTCCTCTGTGTAGCACACAAGCAAGGCAGAACCAAATAGTACTAAGGGCTCTGAAAATGAAATTATCATTGGAACCACAACTCATGAAAGTAGATCAGGACCTGCACAAGAAACCCAAATAGGGAAACTGCTTGCTAAACGAAAAGATTTAAATAGAATGCAGATTCACATACTCAAAATTGAAAATTGCTTATCATAACCAAGAACCTGGAAAATCACAACTTGAATGGTAAAAGGACATCAACATGCATCAAACAGTGAGATGTTGAAATTATCTGACAAAGGTCTTAAAACAATAATCATAAAAATGTTTCAATGAGTAGTTACATTCTTGAAACAAATGGGGAAAAAAAACCAGAAAATCTCAGCAAAGGAATAGGAGATCTAAAAAGGAACTAAATGGAAATTATAGAATTGAAAATACAATAGCTGAAATAAAAACTCACTGGATGCACTCTATACTAGATGGAAATGATAAAGAAAAGGGTCAGTGAACTTGAAGATAAATCAATAGAAACTATATCATTTGAACAACAGAGAGAAGTAGATGGAAAAGGCATTAACAGAGGCTCCAGGACTGTAGGACAATTGTAAAGATCTAACATTTTTTTGTCATCAGAGTGCTAGAAGGACAGGAGAAAGAGTGTGGAACTACAAAAAAAAATTCAAACAGATACTGACTGAAAACTTCCCAAATTTGTTAAAAGGCATAAACCGACAGATTTAAGAAGCTGAGAGAACCATAGACAAATATACCTGAAAAAATCCACACCAAGACACATTAAAATCAAGCTTTGGAAGATAAATTAGAAAAAAAAAATTGAAAGCAGTTAAGAGGGGAAAAAGTACACTGCAGATGCTCCTTGGCTTATGATGGACTTACATCCTGAAAAACCCATCATAAGTTGAAAATAACAAGATGAAAATGCACTTAATGCACCTAAGCTATCTCATAGCTTAGCTACTGAATGTATATTGCCTTTTTTTTTTTTTTGAGACAGTGTCTAGGTCTGTAGCTCATTGGACTGCAGTGGTGCAATCTCAGGTCACCACAACCTCTGCCTCCTGGGTTCAAGCCATTCTCCAGCCAAGTAGCTGGGACTACAGGTGTGCACCACCACACCCAGCTCATTTATGTTTTTTTAGTAGAGACAGCGTTTCACCATGTTGGCCAGGCTGGTCTCGAACTCCTGACCTCAAGTGATCCACCCACTTAAAGTGCTGGGATTACAAGGGTGAGCCACTGCACTCAGCTTTTTTTATCCTTTTGCTTGTACCCTATGTGTATATGTTAGTCTACTTGGTCTGCTATAACAAAATACACAAACTAAATAGCATAAACAACAGACATTTATTTTCTCACAGTTCTGGAGGTTCTAAATCAAAGATTAAGATGCCAGCACAGTTGGTTTCTGTTGAGGCCTCTCACCTTGGCTTGTAGATAGCCACCTTCTTGCTGTGTCCTCACGGGCCTTTCCTCTGTGCTCATATATGGAGAAATCTCTAGTGTCTCTTTCTTTTCTTGTAAGGGCACCAGCCCTATCAGGTTAAGGCCCCACCTTTATGACCTAATTTAACCTTAATTACCTCTTTAAAGGCCCTATTTCTAAATATAGTCATATTGAGGAATTGGGTGTAGATAGCACAATTCAGCCCATAACACTGTATCTTTATATTTAAGGCATGTCTCTTATAACCAGCGTGTAGTTGGGTTTTGGTCTTTATCTACGATGATAATCTTTGTCTTTTAATTGCAGTGTTTAATTCATTTATGTTTAATATAATTACTGGTATAGTTGTGTTTAAGTCTACCAGCTTGCTATTTGCTTTCTGTTTGTCCCACCTGCTCTTTGTTTCTCTGGTTTTTCTTTACTGACTTCTTTTGTGTTATAAGTATTTTACTGCATGCATAGAATGTGTAATGATCAGTTCAGGTACTTAGGGTATCCATTACCTGGAGTTTTTATCATTTCTATGTATTGAGAACATTTCAAGTTCTCTCTTCTAACTGCTTTTGAAATATACAATGCATTGTTGCTAACCGTAGTAACCCTACTCTGCTACGAAACATACGTTCTATCTAACTGTATGTTTATTGATCAGCCTCTTCATCACTGCCTCCCACCAACACACCTTTTCTAGCCTCTGGTACCAGTCCTTTCACCCACTGCCTTCATGAGATCAACTTTTTAAGCTCCTACATATGAGTGAGAACATGTAAAATTCGTCTTTCTGTGTCTGGCTTATTTCACTTGACATAAGGGCTTCCAGTTCTAGCCACATTGCTTCAAATGACATTATTTCATTCTTTTTCATAGCTGACTAGTATTCTGTTGTGTATGCATACCACATTTTCTTTATTCATCTGTATATGGACACTGCAGTTGATTCCATATCTTTGCTATTGTGAATAGTGCTTCAGTGAACATCAAAGTGCAGGTGTATCTTGATACACTTCTTTCTTTCTTTTTTTCTTTCTTTCTTTTTTTTTTTTTTTGGCCTGAATACCCAGTAGTGGGATTGCTAAAATGTATGGTAGTTCTGTTTTTAGTTTTTTATGAACTCTTCATACTGTTGCCCCATAGTGGCTGTACTAATTTACATTTTCACTAGCCATGTATAAGAGTTGCTTTTTCTCTGCTTTCTTGCCACATCTGTTACTTTTTAATCTTTTTAATAATAACCATTCTAACTGGGATAAAATGATATGTGTGGTTTTGATTTACATTTCCCTGATGATTAGTGATGTTAAGCATTTTTTCATGTAGCTGTTAGCTATTTGTTTGTCTGCTTTTGAGAAATGTCTATTCACATCCTTTGCCCATTTTTTAATAGGATTATTATTTTTTTTTACTATTAAATGATTTGAGTTTCTTGTATATTCTGGATATTAGTCCCTTGTCAGATAGTTTGCAGATATTTTCTCACATTCTACAGGTTGACTCTTTACTCTTTTGATTGTTTGCTGTGCAGAAGCTTTATAGTTTAATAAAGTCTCATTTAGCTATTTTTGTTTTTTTAAAAATCTGTGCTTTCAAAGTCTTAACCATAAAATCTTTGTCTAGACCAAGATCCTTATGTTTTCATCTGGTAGTTTTATAGTTTCAGGCCTTACATTTAAGTATTTAATCCATCTTGAGTTGAGTTTTATATATGGTGAGAGATGGGGATCCAATTTGTTCCCCTGCATGTGGAAACCCAGTTTTTCCAATACCGTTTATTGAAAAGGATGTCCTTTCCTCAGTGTATAGTCTTGGCATCTTTGTTGAAAATCAGTTGACTCTGAATACGTAGATTTACTTCTGGATTCTCTATTCTGTTCCATTGGTCTGTGTGTCTGTTTTTATACCAATACCATGCTTTTTTGTTTACTGTAGCAGTATAATATATTTTGAAGTCAAATAGTATGATGCCTCCAGCTTCATTCTTTTTGCTCAGGATTGCTTTGGCTATTTGGGCTCTTTTCTGGTTCCATACATATTTCATAATTATTTTTTCTATTTCTGTGAAAAATGACATCAGTATTTTGATAGGAAGGATTGCATTGAATCTGTAGATTAATTTAAGCAGTATGGTCATTTAAACAATATTCTTCTAATTCGTGAGCATGGGATGTCTTTCTGTTTTTGTATGTGTGTGTATCCTCTTCAATTTCTTTCATCAGTTGTGTAGTTTTCCTTATAGAGATCTTTCATCTCCTTGGATAAATTTTTTCCCAGGTATTTTTTTATAGTTATTGTAAATGGGATTGCCTTCTTGATTTCTTTCTCAGCTAGGTCATTACTGGAGTATAGGAACACTACTCATTTTTTATGTGTTGATTTTGTATCCAGCAACTTGACTAAATTTGTTTATTAGATCTCACAGATTTTTTTGTGGGGCCTCTAGGTTTTTCTAGATACAAGATGATATCCTTGTCAAAGAAAAACAGTTTGACTTCAGCTTTTCCAGTTTGGATGCCTTTTATTTCTTTCTCTTGCCTAATTGCTCTTGCTAACCCTTCCAGTACTGTGTTGAATAGGAGGGTTGAAAGTGGGCATTCTTGGCTTGTTCCAGTTCTTAGGGGAAAGGCTTTCCACTTTTTCCCCATTTGGTATGATGTTAGCTGTGGGTTTGTCATATGGCTTTTATATGTTAAGGTATGTTCCTTCTATGCCTAGTTTGTTAAGAGTTTTTATTATGAAGAGATGTTGAATTCTATCAAATGCTTTTTCTGTGTCTGTTGAGATAGTGATATGGTTTTGTCCTTTATTCTATTGATGTGCTATATCATGTTTATTAATTTGTATATGTTGAAGCATCCTTGCATCCCTGGGATAAGTCCCACTCGATCATGATGTATTCTGTACAACAAAATACTTTTTGTTGAGAATTTTTGCATTTATGTTCATCAGGCCTGTAGTTTTCTTTTTTTATTGCATCCTTATCTGATTTTGGTATCCCGTAATGTAAAGGAAATTAGGGAGAATTCCTTGCTCTTTAGGTTTTTTTTCTAAGAATAATTTGAGGAGAATTGGTGTTCTTCTCGTAGAATTCAGCAGTGAAGCCATCCAGTCCTAGACTTGTCTTTGTTGAGAGATTTTTTATCACTGATTCATTCATATTACTCACTGTTGATCTGTTCATGTTTTCTTTTTCAGTGTGATGTTAAGTCACTGTCTGTATTTCAAATATTTTATCTGTAAATGAAGACATAAATATGCTTTCTGTTTTCCATCACATAGTGTCCTTGTGATTTTAATTATAGAATCTCTTGAAAAGTCTGGGCTAATGTGTTAAGTCACCTGTTAATTTTCTAAAGAATTGCTTTAATTCCACTTAAGAATAGACAAGTCAACGAAAGTCAGGTGTGAAAACAGAAGCTCTTTGCCAAAAACACAATACATTTTGTCTGTTGATCTTCTTTTTCTGCTGAGTAGATAATTGTGAAAACACTAGCCTTCAGATTATTTTTTTAATCCTTTATTCTCTCACACATTGTAAAGCATCTCTCTTCTTATCTGTTTTACTTCCTTCCTAGATTACTAATAATATTTCAAGTACTGAGGAAGAAATGTTTACTAGCACTTGAGTGTAGCACCTTTCTGTAGGAAAATGTAAAACTCTTCTCTAAAATAAGTGAAAGTTTTACATCCTCTGCAGAACCCAAACGAGTGTGCATGTGCGAGTAAACAGGGAGAGGGGCATGTGGAATTTAAATCCAATAGCTGTACTTAAAATATATATATATATGTATGTTTATTTTTCATTATAGGAAACACTTTCATGCATGCCAGTTTCCTTTGTACAAGATTATTTGATGAGAAAACTTCCATTTTTAACGGTTTGATAAAACACTGATTTATTGTGTTGTGGAATATCTTTTTGCACTAAGGATGTGCTTTCCAAATATACTTGTAATTCTTGGCAATTTAAGAGCAGAGTTTATGCTTTAGTTGTCCACTGCTTTTAATATTGAAATTACTACCTGGGCATTCTTTTTTTTTTTTTTTTTGAGATGGAGTTTCACTCTTGTTACCCAGGCTGGAGTGCAGTGGCGCGATCTCGGCTCACTGCAACCTCCGCCTCCTGGGTTCAAGCAATTCTCCCGCCTCAGCCTCCCAAGTAACTGGAACTATAGGCGCATGCCACCATGCCCAGCTAATTTTTGTATTTTTAGTAGAGACAGGGTTTCACCATGTTGACCAGGATGGTCTCGATCTCTTGACCTCGTGATCCACCTACCTCAGCCTCCCAAAGTGCTGGGATTATAGGCGTGAGCCACCGCGCCCGGCCTACCTGGGCATTCTAATTAAATCTTTTCTTTATGTTCCCTAGAGCCAATCAAAAATCAGAATTTCAATAAATAAAGAAGTACAAGGGTTTTTACTACATCAGAAATATCAATTGATAATATATATGGCTTTAGGATTCTCTTTATACTTTCTAGAAATTTTATAATTTCATTATCAAATACCAAAAACTGTGTCCCAGAATGTGGAGATTCTTAAATAATAGTCTTTACATTTTCAAATAATTTTTTTTTATTGTTCAGAGATTAAGTCATAAAATTAGGACCATATAGTATATTTAGCAATTTCTGATCCCACTAGTCATTGTTGGTATCAACATGATTTGAATTCCCACTGGCCAATATGTAATCTTTCCCAATGGATTATGGGCTAAACATAAATGTATTTTACACATTCTTATTCTTCATAAGCTTGGATATTGCCTTTACAGTGACATTCTGTTTGTCTGCTTTTTATGCATTGGCCAACTATAGGAAAAGTGCATTTAGGTAAAGATTAGTACTCTTTTCCGTAGATGATGATATGTTTTTTTCTTGATGCTCTTAGATTTTAAATGTTTTAAGTTACATTTTTGCAAATGATTCCTTTGATGAGTTACTCTCTAATGAAACTCCGAAATAGCAGCAAAGTGCTAAAATGGCAAGTACTTTGATTTCTGTATGCAAAGAACATGTTTGGAAAGCTGAGATTAGGGGAAATTTCAATGAATGAAAAGAAATAAAAAATAAATGAGGTAATCAAAGTCAGAGAAATTGATATTGGCAGGTTCTGAATGATGTTTCTAGATGAGCAATATTTCAAAATACTTCTTGTACGTTGCTGCTGTTCCTTTATTTATTATTAAAATAACATGATCCATGAGGAGCTCGGGGTGACTCTCGGCCTAGCTAATTCTAATTAATCCAGTCAGGGAGAGCAGTAGGGTAAGTGGAGCAGTCTATCGGATTGAAATTCATAACTTAATTGAGGTCAAAGTCCCGGTCTGGGAGAACAAAAGTCTTTTGCTAGGACCAGGCAGATCAATAGCAATAAATATCTGGCTTGGATACAAGTAGCTTATAGTGACAGATTATCTGACACTGGCCAGAGGTCTTGGTTCTGTTAAGGGCAAAGTCTTGAGCATGCCATGGTTCTTGCTGATGTTCAGTCTGTACCCATGACACATGGAAAGAAGTAAGTGAATCTCTGAAGAACACTGGAAAATCTTAAGGAAGCACTATGTATGAAATTCCAGTGACTTCTACTGGTTATCAAATGAACATTCTCTAAGGATGCATTTTTTACATGATGGAGGAGTTGCTCTCACATTACCAGTAAAAGCCAAAGGATTTGCAAAGTTGATTAATCTTAGGGACTAACTTTCCCACTAATAATTCAAAAATAATGTATAGAATTGTTTTGAGGGAGGAAAATAACAAGCCTCTATTATCATGATTTATACATAACTGTAAAAGTTAAGAGGACCATGTAACATTAATATAAAGGAGTTAGTGTTAAGCCTTTTGGGTGTAACAATGATATTGTGGTTATCCAGGAATATGTTCTTGTTATTTTTAGGTGCATACTGATATATTTAGAGACAAGATGTCATGATGTCTGTAACTTATTTAATCTCCTTCAGCAAAGATAGATAGGACAGAATGCTATTGTTGAATCTGTGTAATAGGTGTCTACTTTTCTGCATATATAAATGTTTATATAATAAAAGTAGCAACAAAAGAACCATGTATATTGAAACCATTAGGCCAGTATGTTACTAGGAAAGTTTTCCCTCTGTCCCATTCTTTTCATAAGCTTAACTTCCTGTTGAGTTATCAAAATCTTTGTTGTTTTTTTATGTGGCATATTGTTGTTTATCCATCATCATCACCATCATAATTACTTAATTAGAATAACACTTTGGTGTTCTGTTTATCATTTGATAACATTGTTGCCACTCAGGTTCAACTACCACCTGACTGTGGGGAAAGGAATTCTTGTGATCTATGGTTGACCTTGTAAGGTGTGAATAACTTCATACTATATATATTCTACTTCTGTTGATACTTCACTAGTCCAAACTATCGTTTCTTCGTGTGTGAATTATTGTGGCAACTTCTTATGTGACTTTTTTTTAATCCTAAACATTTTGACAGATTAGTCTTCCTTAAACTTCATTGTCTGAATTCCACTTCATATCTAAATGATTCTGTGATCGAAAACCTCTAGTGGTTTTCTTATCTATGAATCATTTCTCAATTTTTGTGATTGACTTTCAAGGCCCTATCTCTTATGACCAAGCATTTTTATCCAGTGTCCCTCACTTTGGTGAAAGTGATGAGCCTACTTTGTGTATCTCAGAAGTTCTGAAACCTGGATCACCAGAGTCAACTATACATCTTTTAAAAATAGGCCCCAACTCCAGAAATTAGGACTCAGTGGGTAGGTAAGGGAAGAGCTGTCAGGAGGACGAGAATTTCAAAATTGTAAAATATCCACATCTAATTTTATAACAGGTTTGTAATTCTAAACCCTGTGTCTACCTACCAGTTGTTCAGTGCTTCCTTTCTCAAGTAGGAGTTAGGATAAAAACAGTCAGGCTAAACTGACTCATTCCTGTGATGAATCACTAACAACTGTCTAGAATTCCCATATACAGTTGTGTTTTTAAAGAAAGGATGCAAATTTAGGTATAATTCTATTAGCTGAGCATTTGCTATTTTAAAAATAATTGTGCAAGATATGTCTAGATATTTGGTCTCTTTTTTTCCTTATAATCATATATGAAATGGTTTTTTTCTTTATAAAGTAACCCAAAGTCACAGAGCTGCTATACAGTCAGGATTCAAATCCAAGTATTCCAATATTGAATGATCTATGATAAGTTTTCAGTTTATCAATTTTCAGTTAGTTTGTCAAAATAAAGTGAAAAAAATCAAGGCATTTTAGAGAATGTATTTTTAGACAAAACTTTAAAAAAAGGCAGTTCAACATCAGATTGTTTTTCAGCATGTTTTCTTTTTAAACAGTTTCTGCCCTTTGTCTGTTTTGGAACCCACGTATTTTCCTTAGTTCACATACACATGAAAATAATAATAAAACAACTCTCTGTTGGCAAATTGGAGAACAAAGGTGAAATTGTTTTAATGGGTCATTTGGCAGCCAAATGTAGTCAGAGGTTACATTTGTATACCCGGAGTTTGAGAAGGCATAGTAGAAAAACGTATAACTAAGTTAAAATTTAGAGGAGCAACCTCAGCTCTCAGAAAAACTCACACACACACACACGATAGTTCTATAATCTAGAACTGCTGGAGAACGATATATACGAATATACTTTATATGTATATAATACTTGTATAAATATATATGTATATAAAAATGTAAAATCTGTATTATTTAACTAATGTTACTGTATTCTATTTACTTTATTTTCTGCTTTTTGTTGTCTTTCCAGTGGATTCTAAGTTCTTTGATGCAGGGACCATGTTTTCTCTTGCTTCAGTATTCCTAGTGGTCTCTTGTGTAACGTTTGACATACAGTCACATGAAAAATGATTGTTCCTTTGTAGGTAAATACTCCCTCAGCCTGAAACACATATACATTTGCATATGCACACACATACAATTCTTTTCTCTATACCTTCTTCACTAAAGTTATCATCTTTTTGAGGAAGACCCTGACCTAGCTTCGCTCCTTTTCCTCTAACTACAGCCTCCCTTTAAACACCCCCTTTTGTACTCCTGTCATATCCTTTGTTGAATCTGCTGTGTAATTTATCATTCTTTATCATAGTTGTCTCCATCTGTTAGATTTTGGGGTCATTAAGAGTAGGGACTTTGATATTTTTCCTTTACTTAACTCCTAGCACACTACTTGGCATATCAATATGTTTGATATGAACTAAGAATAAAGACTTAGGGTAGAAATAATATTCCCTCAAAGAAATGATGCATCTTAGTAATTTATGGAAAAGAAAAAAAAGAATTCAGATTATGAACACTCGATCTTAACTTAGTTGAGTGCCTCATGACTTTCTTGATATATCTGATCAATATGCTTATTTGTTCTTTAGAAAATTGAGTGTGGCAGGAATAAATATGTTGTAACATATATCAGATACACATTCTTGAGTGGTAGATGCTAAATACTTTGTTCTAAAGATAAATTTTATGTACTCTTAGATGAATGTTATGCATTAGAGACGACAGTGCCCATGTTAACATGACTTACTGCTCAGAAATCTCTGCAATGGACTGATTTTGTTGCATGCAGTAGTTACTTTTTCTAATCATTTTTTATTTTTTAGAAATGATTTTTTTTATTTTAACATTGTAAAAATGCGTAAGTTGAAGGAAATACAGAGAATCTCCTTAAACTGTGGTAGAAGGTATTAGTTTATGACTAGAGAAGGAAGAAGAAAGTTGAAGTATACAACAATCATCTCATTTTTATTTCCCCCTTCCCAAAATATAAAATGTATAGCCACTTAGTATTTTTAAAATCATACAGTGGACTTTATATTGAGACCAGTCCAAACGACCCAGCTCACTCTGAGGATCAACCATTGGCAGATCTTCCTGTTGATAGGTGTGCCCCTAGGCCTGAAGGGTGGCCAAAAGGGGCAAGTGAGTGAAAGGTGAGGGAGTGTATTGCATTTGGACATGTAAACCGAAGTGTCTGTACTCACATCTGTGAGGCCCTTTGTGATGTGGGATGGAGGCTGCTCCATTTATTCTCTTGCCCCAGGCCCACACAAATGTTGGGGGAGGCCTAGCTACCAGTGTGGTAGTTTCGAGCTGTTTTGTGAATTCCTACAAGATTCCTAAAGGTTTACTTTCCCAGTTAAACTTTTACTTATTTTTAGATTAGACTTCTGAATAAGATTTGTTTTAAAAATGAGTTCTCTATAAAGGATTATAAACTCCTTTTTTAAGGATTGAGATTATGAAGGTAGCTACTAAATCTAGTCCTGACTATACAGTAGCCTTTCTTACCCATTGTTTCACACTCTGCAGTTTCATTTACCTATGATATAGCACAATAAGATATTTTGAGAGAAAGAGATATCACATACACATAACTTTTATGACAGTATGTTGTTATAATTATTCTATTTTGGCCGGGTGCAGTGGCTCATGCCTGTAATCTCAGCATTTTGGGAGGCTGAGGCGGGCAGATCACGAGGTCAGGAGTTTGAGACCAGCCTGGCCAATATGGTGAAACCCTGTCTCTACTAAAAATGCAAAAATTAGCCGATGTGGTGGCGCGTGCCTGTAGTCCCAGCTACCCAGGAGGCTGAGACAGAAGAATTGCTCAAACCTAGGAGACGGAGGTGGCAGTGAGCTGAGATCGTGCCACTGCACTCCAGCCTGGGTGACAGAGCAAGACTCTGTCTCAAAAAAAAAGTTCTGTTTTATTATTAGTGATTGTTGTTAATCTCTTATTGTCCCTTATTATAATTTAAACTCATACACACAAACACACACACATATAGAAAAAATAGTGTATATAATATTTACTACTATCCACCATTCAGGCATCCACTGGGGATCTTGAAATGCATCCCCTGAAAAGACTTCCTGTTCAATAAATGGTGCTGGGATAACTGGCTAGCCATATGCAGAAGATTGAAGTTGGACCCCTTCCTTACACCATATGCAAAAATCAACTCAAGATGGATTAAAGACTTAAATGTAAAACCCAAAACAATTGTAACCCTGGAAGACAACCTAGGCAGTACCATCCTGGACATAGAAACTGGCAAAGTTTCATGACAAAGACATCAAAAGCAATCGCAACAAAAGCAACAGTTGACAAATGGGGTCAAATTAACGTAAGAGTCTCTGCACAGCAAAAGAAACTATCAGCAGAGTAAACAGACAACTACAAAATAGGAGAAAATATTTGCAAACTATGCATCTAGCAAAGGTCTAATACCCAGCATCTGTAAAAAGCTTAAATTTACAAGAGAAAAACACCCCCATTAAAAGTGGACAAAAGACAGGGACAGACAATATTCAAAAGACATACACACAGCCAACAAACATATGGAAAAAAAAATCTCAGTATCACCAATAATTAGAGAACTGCAAATCAAAACCATGAGATACCATCTCACACAAGTCAGAATAGCTATTATTAAAAAGTCGAAAAATAACTGATGCTGGCAAGGTTGTGGAGAAAAGGGAACACCTATTCACTGTGGGAGTGTAAATCAGTTCAACCATTGTGGAAAGCAATATGGTGATTCCTCAAAGGGCAAAAAGCAGAATTACCATTCAACCCAGCAATCCCATTATTGGGTATTTACTCAGAGGTATATAAATCATATTACCATAAGACACATGCATGGGAATGTTCACTGCAGCACTGTTCACAATAGCAAAGACATGGAATCAGCCTAAATGCCCATCATTGACAGACTGGATAAAGAAAATGTGGTACATATACGTCACAGAATACTATGCAGCCATATAAAGGAACAAGATCATGTATTTTGCAGGAACATGGATGGAGCTGGAGGTTATTATCCCTAGCATACTAATGCAGGAACAGAAAACCAAATACTACCACTTCTAAGTGGGAGCTAAATGCTGAGAATTCATGAACACAAGGAAGGAAACAACAGACACTGATTGGAATATGCTTGAGTGTGGACAGTGAAGGGTGGGAGAAGGAAGAGGAGAAAAGATAACTGTTGAGAACTGGGCTTAATAGCTGATGAAATAATTTGTACAACAAACCCCTATGACACGAATTTACCCATGTAGCAAACCTTCACATGTACCTCCAAACCTAAAGTAAAAGATTTTAAAGAAAAGAAATGTATCCCCCCTTGGAGAAGAGGGGACTGCTGTACCAAGACTTCAGTATTATTTAAGTCCTGGAACTTGGAGTCATTTTATGTATTTGCTTACTAATGAAACAGATTTATTCATCCCCTTACGCAAAGAAATCCTACATCTACAAAAACATAGTTTCTGGATTAATAAAAAGACTAATGTCAATGCAAAACAAGTGTGAAAATTGTGAACAAAGGTGATTAAACCAGTATTTACAGATCAAACATTTTAATCATTTTTTTCTACTCTGCAAAGTATGCTTTTATATATTAGCTCCTTTTGTCCTTGTAGGAATCTCTATAGCATTATTCTCATTTTACAGCTGAGGAACCTAAAGTTCAGAGAAGTTATGTGAATTGCTTGAGGACACAAAGCTAGGAAGTGGTGTAACCAGGATTCCCAGTCTCCTGCTGTTTTAACTGCAGATTCAACCCTTTTTATCCTGCGTTAGGTTGCCATCATACTTTATCATACTGACTCAGTGCTTCTAGAATTCACAGCTATCTGATGCGTTTTATGAGGATATAGTAATAAGTTCCTCATATCTTCTGTATTTTCTTATATATAATGAAATTCATATATGTAGATGACATTTTATTCATCAGGCTTTTCCTTTTGATGTAACTTTTAACCCATGTTCCTATTTACAATTTTCTTTAATCAGTTTTTTCTGTCATTTTTATATTGAATAGTCATTTCTTTTACTAAGTTTATATCTGAGAATGAACAGCTAGCTACAGTACAGTGTGAATCAAGTTCAAATTACTTTGAGTTCAGAGAACACCCAGTGTCATCTTATTTTTACATCTAACTGAATTATAGGACACTGTCAAAGTGTTATGACCTGCTATAGTAAATTGCTCCTTCTTAATGGTCCCCTGGCTACATTCTCTCTTGGTATTGCTATTAACCAGAAATTGTTGACATTTTACACTATTGTAAGCTTGAAAACAAAAGAATTAGTTTTTATCCCCAGGAAAATCTACCTTCATCACCATAAAGGTTTCTAAATGTCTTAGCTACCTACAACTGAGTCATAACATTTTGTAGTCTAGAGTTTATTGTACCCTCAGAATTAATTGTATAATTCTGTAAATTTTTAAGATGTCAGGCAGTTCTTCCTCATTTAATTCAGGAAATGGATTAATCATCTGTTTTAAAAGAACTAACTTGTTTGAATGTTGAAATGGTGGCTCATTGAAGGTTTCTGAGATGTATTATTTAAGTATGTGCATGTTATAAAATATAGTTGGCTATGCCTAGTGTTGCCAAGTTTTAAATGCTCTTCTAAATGTCACATTATAAGAACCAATTAATGATGAAGGAATTACACAGAATAACAAAATGCTTGCAAATGAGACCAAGCAGTTTGCTTAGTTATACTGAGTCAACAGAGTAAGTTCTAGAAAGGGTCAATGTTGCGTTTCATCTAACTGATAAACTCAGAGTGATTAATGCCTGAAAGATGGGAAAAAGATAATTAAGAAGAAAAATGACTCTTCAAAGAAAAGTTGTTTTTTTCCATAAAATAATTACTATAGAATATGGGGCATATTTAAATATGCTTATGGACCTTATGCATGTATACATGTGTAGAGATTGGTTATGCACAAATATCATCAGTAGAGAATTTGATGACTCTTGTGGACCATAGGTAAACAATGAAATGGCAATGTAGTGTTGCTCTTACAAAGCCAATTTAATGCTGCCATTATAGTACCAGGAATGTAATCCATAAAGACCAGGGCAAAGTACTGTTATATACATAAGATGTAATTAATATAACACATAAAGCTTAGATTTTTGTAATAGATTTTTTATTTCAAAATGGATGTTGAATTTGAAGAATCCAGAGAAGGATTTTTTAAAATCAGTAGTTTGGAAATGGAATTTTTTTTTTTTTTTTTTGAGACAAAAAGTCTCACTTTGTTGCCAGGTGCCAGGCTGGAGTGCAGTGGCACAATCTTGGCTCACTGCAACTTCCGCCTCCCGGGTTCAAGCAGTTCTCCTGCCTCAGCCTCCCGAGTAGCTGGGACTACAGGTGCACACCACCACGCCCAGATAATTTTTTTGGTTTTTTTTTGGTAGAGACGGGGTTTCACCATGTTGGCCAGGATGGTCTCTATCTCTTGACCCCGTGATCCGCCCACCTCGGCCTCCCAAAGTGCTGGGATTACAGGCTTGAGCCACTGTGCCCGGCAGAAATGAAATTTTTGAGGAAAGTCTCATGGTCAGAAAACAGTATAGGTCATGTGCAGCCCATAAATCTATTTTTGTTTTGCACCTGTAGTGTTAGTCCGCAATTTATTTATAATTAACTGTCAGTTAATTTCATGTAAAAGTACAGGGTTTAGGCTTAATTGTGGGCACATTCTTCTATCAACTAGAGCTGAGTACCTACTGCCCTCTGTTGACAGGCTTTGAGCTCTTTAATTTCTCTGATCCAGTTGACCTCAGTCTTCTATATTTTTGCCTGAAGACTTCTGAGGAGTTTATAACCTTGTGTCTGGAAAGACTATGTTTGGAGTCACGTTACCTGAATTCCAGTTTCTATTTTGCCACTAACTGTATGACCTTGAATAAATAATAATTGTAAAATCTTAAAAATACAAAGGAATTTAAAGATCATCTGGTTCAACTCTCACCTGATGCAGGAGTCCTCTCCACAAAATTTTCAAAAGATGGTTAAGCCAGCTAGCCTGTCTGAACATTTCTGTTTACTTCACAAACAATCTGTTTTAGAAAGTGCTAATTACTAGAAATTTCTTCTACCTGTTAAATCTATGTCTGCCTACCTATAACTCACTCTGGTTTTAGTTCTGACTCTTAAAACTATGAAGAAAAGTCTTATGTCCCTTTCAGGTGACAACCATTCTGTTGTTTGAAGACAGTAGTCATTTTCTTCCTCAGTCTTCTCCAAATGAGTTTCACCAACCTAGCTGTTCATTACTGAATCAGTACATGTAGCACTAAAAATGTACATTATATAAGATGTCTTATCACTGGTAGGGAACAGAGTAGAGCCATAACTTAATAGATGTGACATCAAAAGCAAGGTATCTGTCTCTACTCTTCCTCTTATTTGAAAGTGTAGTTTATTTGTAAAATGTGCCAGGCCATCAATGAGTGAATGGTTTTGTAGCAAATCACTATATAGATACAGATATTATATTAACCTGATTTTAGCCAGACAAGTTATAGAGTTTCATTGTAGATTTAGTGTCCAGTCTTTATTGTAGCATTGTTTTAAATATTTGCCATCCTTCCCCCACTTTTTTTTAAAGGTAAAGAAAAAGAAGGAAAAAAGGCTTAGACACATCTTGTATTCTTGTTGGTATCATGGCATTTGTCAGTGTGTTTATAGTTTTTAATTTTCCAGTTACTTGCAGACTTAATCCCATGAGCTCACTTCTAATATCAGTAAAGGGTATGAGCTGTCTGTGTGGTTCAAGCTGCCACTTGAGGGTTTCTCCGTCTTGTGGAGCTTTCTAATGGAATTCAAGGTTCTCTCTAAGGGTGAGCATTACGAAGTCTTCCCAGGCGGCTGTGGGAGGAGGAAGTGCACCATAGGTTCAAGGACACATGTGAAGTTTAATGTGCACAAGCATGCTCCGGCTCCCGCTCCCGCTCCTGCTCGTGCTTCTGCTTACTCTGATTGGCAAGGTTAACTCTGAGAAGCTCCTGCTTTTTAAAGTGATTTGATTAGACCCACCACTTCATTCCTTTCACTCCTCCCTCCCAAGCACCGAACCACCACCTTCTTTGTCTTTGCAATCTTTGCTTTGCCAGTTACCTTTCTCTCCTTTTTTTCTTGCTTTTGCATCAACTTTTAACATTTGTAAAACAATAAGAAATTCAGAAGTAAAGTAACTTGCCTCACTGAATGCTTTGATATGAAAGATTTCCATACTTTTGTTTTCTACACTTAGAAATTTCTTATTTTGTTTTGACTTAGCTCACAACATAAGGAAAAGCAGAATTATATTTACATTAGTTCACTTAGACAAGTATAATTCCACAGTCCTCTACCAAGATTTTTTTTGTACGTAATGAATTCTTTTCACACCAATGGTTTTAAATCTTTTATTTTAAATCTTTTAATTACAAAAACTTCAACAAGGTGCGAAAATAAAGAGAATAGTATCATTAACTTCCATGTAGCCGTCATCTAATTTCAGCAATTATCAATTTATGGCCAATCCTGTTTAATCTGTACTGCTATCTCACAACAGTGGTCTTTGACCATGTTAGGAAGCATATGAGGAAAGCTGTGAACACCAGAGAAAAAGGACATACCTGTTAAATTTTTGTGAAAAATGTTAATAAGTTAATACCTTCGCCACAACCCTTTCATGGATATCCTAGGAATGCAAGAATTCCGAGTAAGAATCCCTGCTTCCCAGCAAAGAGAACGTTAAAGTTTCTCAACTTTTCTAGTCACCTGAGTGTTGGGATTTGGGGTTAGCATAAGTTCTTTGCCAACAATGATGGAGTTAAGCAAATGGCAGGATCTTTGTAATGATTAAATATTCCTTATGTAATGCCTTTTCTAAATATACTCCCTTACTGCCATGTTCAGTTTCTTTTCCCTTTGGTTGCTTATTAGTTTGTCTTTTTTTTAACTAGTAGTATTTTTACCAATATTGATAGATTTGGTGGAGACTTTGAACTGTCTCAGCTTTTAAGGCGTTACAACTCAGAATTCTATCTGGAGCTTCTCAGTTATCATTGCCAACAGCTAAGAAGAAAAACTACATCTCCCTACAGATGAAGGCTAGAATGATTAATAGTGAATGCATTTTTGAATATGAATTCTTATTAATTAAAGCATGTTTATTTAAGGTACAGGGATAGCTGATTGTTACATGTCAAAACGGTCATCTTTCGTTTTCCCATCCTGTTTCACCTCCTTTTGTCAGCGGGCATTTGGTCTCCCTCTGAAGCAGCTGTTGTCATAAGGTGGACTCAAGACACAGCAGCCAGTAAAGTGGCACTGGCAGCCTGAGGAGTTCCCTGTAGAACTATCTCACTGTTGAATCTCATGCCATCTGGCCCTGATGTGAGCTAAAAGTATTTTTTAAGTGCACGTAATAAAAGAATAGTGGATATAACTTAATTATTAATTATTCCATTTGAGAATACTAAGTATTTTGCCTTTGGCAGAGTTTCTTTTCTCTCTTTCCCTCTCTCTCTATTTGATGTGGGGAGCTAGGGAATAGATAAGGTACATTTCACTCGTTTGAGTATGATTAAAAATATTTCTATTAAGGCGGTGATTCAGGATTCAGGAAAGGAACCACCTTCATTTGTAGATAGTCATGTGTGTATCTTAGAGTAGATTCTCATTTTTTAAAAGTTCCCCATTGTGGTATTTCTTCTGTAACATTGTGTGGTTGGCAGTACTTTTAATATTTTATTGAATGTCGGTGGAGAGAATCAACAGCAACAACATAAAACCTAGAATGTTCAACAAATACAGCAAAAAATAAATATGTTTAGAGAAAGTAAGCGTAGACCAGCTCTTTATTATATTTCTAAGGATATATGTAATCCATATAACATATACATAATCCTGATTTTATTGATGTTTCTATAGTATTTTGAAAGTTGTAAAATGTGGGGTTTTACCCAATTATAGGCATTTGTCTACAAGGCTTGGGAATACACAGTATCTGTTTTTGCTAGATAGTATCTCTGTTGGAAGGCTGCTGAATGCCTAATCTCTGTGCACTCCTTTGGGGATTGGCTTTCTTCAAGACCAAATCCCTTAAGAAATTGTTCAAGAAGCTCAACACAGAGGCATCATTTATAGAAGTACTAATCATTACTTTTAATACATTTTAAAACATTGTCTTTTTAAAAAATATCTATAAAATTTGTTTAAAATATTTTACAGATTCCATTATGTGTTTACAGATTTTACAAATATTGTACATATTCCATTATTTGTTTGTCATTTGGACTGAGGTCTAGTTCTCTGTTCTTTGAGGTAGTGCCCTGACATCCTCTCAATATAAAGAAGCCTAAGCATGTCTAAGCACCTGTTCAAAAAAGGGAGAAAAAAAAAAGTTGCTTGTAACAAAAACTATCCCCACCTACAATTTATTAAACCTTGACATACTGCATTACTTAAGAGTTCTCAGAGAAAATTAAAACCCTTTTGACTGGGTTTTGCAATGCAGGGAAATTTTTAGTGACATTTAAAAGGTTTCTCTTGTGCTCCTCTAATGGGATAAATAAAAAAGGCTTGTTTTAGCCCAGCAAATGGGGGGACAATCCAATTTCCTTGATTCCATCAAGACACTCTTAAAGCATTAGCCTGTGCAGTAAAAAAAAAATTCAACTGACCCCCTTTGCCTGATGGCTTTGAAAAGTGTCCTGATGTGTAGGTATTTGCCCAGTACAGCATACTTGGTTATTGTTCTTCCAACACATCCATTGATGGAAAAACCTTATATGAAGCTCCAATAAATGTCAGTTTATGTTACAGAACTATAAAAACAGTGTACCAGACTATAATGCTCTCCTTGATGGGTAGCCTTTCACTTAAAGATGAAAAGAAATTCTGCCAAATATGTTTAAATTTTAAAATTAATGAATAAGATAATATTAATTAAAATAACATTGTAGTAAACTTTTTGTTACATTTAATTACTTCACAAAGGTTGACATTTACTTCTATTTGTCCAAAACGTAGTGCTCCTTTACAGAGAATTTACTAGCATAGGGCAGTAGTTCTGGAATGTTAGATTGCATTAGAATTACATAGAGCTTGTTAAAACAAATTGCTGGGCCCCACCCCAGAGTTTCTGATTCTTTAGGTCTCCAGTGGAGCCTCAGAATTTCCGTTTTTAACAAGTCTTCCGAGGCGAAATTGGTAACTGCTGGCCTGGGACCCACAGATGGAGAACCACTAGCCAAGGGGATATGTGAAAAGAGATGCCTCTGGATTAGTGGTTCAGATTTTGAATCAAATCATAATCCCAGCACTTTGGGAGGCCAAGGCAGGCAGATCACCAGAGGTTGGGAGTTCAAGACCAGCCTAACCCTGTCTCTACTAAAAATTCAAAAATTAGCTGGGCATGGTGGCACATGTCTGTAATCCCAACTACTTGGGAGGCTGAGGCAGGAGAATTGCTTGAACCTGGGAAGCAGAGGTTGCAGTGAGCCAAGATTGCACTGTTGTACTGCAGGCTGTGCAACAAGAGCAAAACTCTGTCGCAAAACAAAAATAAGAAAATAAAAATCATTTAGTTCTGAAAGTCATTAGCATCCTGTTGGGTGGAAAAATGAGAGCATCCTGTTGGGTGAAAAATGTGCCGTTGGATACCAATACAGTCTTGAGTGGGTGGGCATTTTTGGACTTTGGGCTCCTTAATTGGCGGTTTTTAAAACCCAGTCTGAAGGGGGAAAATAACGTGAAGATAGAACTTTCGTTTTAGAGAAGATGCAGAAGAGAAAACTTGGGTCCCTGTGCATTCTTTTAAAGAATAGAAACTGAACGTGTTTTCTGTAACCAGTGGCATAATAAAGCTATTGTTTATATCCTATGAAAAAGTTCTTTTTATCAAAACTTCTGCCTTTAACCAAGTAAAAACTCAAAGTACCTTGTTATTCAATAAAAAATTTAAAAGTATGATATTCTGATTTTTTGAAAGTTGATTATTTTTGTGTAGGAAGTAATTTTATTATCCAGAATATCTCACTATGTCTGCCGTATTTTACTTTAAAATATTTAGAATTGATGTAGTGGTCTACCCTAGAGTCTAGAGAGTTACATGCTATTTATTCATCTGTTCTTAAGCACTTTAGCAATAAATAGGAGACCAAAAAAATCACCATTATTTGACAAGAAGAAATTCAGAGAGAGATTTGTTGACTTATCCAAAAGTCATAGCAGCGAAACAAGAATAAAAGATGCTTAGGAACCTAGGATGGACCTTACTGAAAGAAGGTAGTCCAGCAACCAGTCTCATTTTCTTCTGGTGGAAAAATACATATGATGAGACATACATGTATATCTTCTAAATGTCTGAGTGCTTGGTAGTAATTCATAATTTTCTTTGGTTTCACACTTGTTTTCTTCCATCAGCCCAAGTAAATTCCATCCTAACAAATCCTTTTCATAAAATAATACGGGCATCTTATATTTGCGTAACACTTGATATTTTTACAGGGAGGTTTTACGTACATTGATTTCATGTCATCCTCAAAGCAATTTTTTTAATGGTTTCCTTCTAAAGTCCTGGAAATATTGTATAATAGCAATAGAAGGTAGCCAAAAAAATCGATCTCACTCAGTATTATAAATATTTTTGTTTTATTTGTTGGCACTGTCACCTTTTAAAAAATATATGTTGAATTTGTGGCTAGCTTTCAAGTACAATAAATGTTATTTTAAAAGAGTTATCAGTCACTTTGTGCTTCCTTTGGGATTAAGGGTACTATCTCCATTACTTAAAACTCAGTTTGAAAATAATTAAAGGTGACTTTGAAATTGCCGTGGGTTAAATGAATGAAATCAGGTAATCAGCACTTTTCTAGAGCCCTTCTGCATCTCCCTAGAGTCCTCGGAGCCCTGTATTTTATGATTCCCTTCTAGTGCCACCTTTCTTCTTTCTTTTTCTTTAGCGAAGGATGGGTAAATCAAGTCATATGGTAATCTTCCACATTGTACTGGTATTATTAAGCTAAACTTTACCTCTGGTGCAGTGAGTACTGAATATGGAGTCCAGGGAAGACTGCATAGAGGAGGTCAGTGCAGAAGTGGTAGCAGTTAATCTCTCCACTGCTCTGATATCTGACAGCTGGTCTGACATGGGCCTGGTGCCAGCAGTGTCTTTACAGGCTTTGTGGCAGAGATTATTCAAAGGAGATTAATCTCTCTAAACCCCTTATATTTTAATTATTTCTGTATGTATTTATAAAACCTGCAGTCTGCTAGTTTGAGGACACAACTGTTCAAGCCCTCATCTTTAACCTGGTTTCCATAATCAGACAAAATATATTTCTGTTACCACAAAGAGTACATCGCTGATTTGATTTTGTTATTAAAATTTTTTTATTTGGGGTGTTTTGTTGGTTTGGGTTTTTTTGGTTTCTGTATGATATTACTAATGTTTTTTAAAAGGATAACCAAAGTTCATATGACTTAGAATATCAGCTGAAATGCTGGGAGGCTTTTTGTTTGTTTGTTTTTGAGACCACGTGTCACTCTGTTACCCAGGCAGGAGTGCAATGGCACGTTCTTGGCTCACTGCAACCTCTGCCTCCCAGGTTCAAGCGATTCTCCTACCTCAGTTGCCTGAGTAGCTGGGATTACAGGCACATGCCACTATGCCCGGCTAGTTTTTGTATTTTTAGTAGAGATGGGGTTTCACCATGTTGGTCAGGCTGGTCTCAAACTCCTGACCTCGTAATCCACCTGCCTCCTCCTTTCAGAGTGCTGGGATTATAGGCTTGAGCCACCGTGCCTGGCCCTAAAATGCTGTTGTTGTATTATGTGATAGAAGTCTAAAGTTACAGAGATGTAGAATGTGAAAACCCCGCAGTTAAAAACAACATGCCTTTTAAGGAATTATTTTTTTTTTTTAATGGCTGCCTTACTCTCCAGCATTGTTAAGTAACTTTATCCCTGACCAGGGTATCCAGAACAATGATTTCTGCATGCCCAATTTATGTTATTGAGGGCTATAAAATTTTACCCCAAATTCAAGAGTTAACACAATATGAACAACCAAAGAATTACAAGACTTTCAGATACTGAGAAGAGGAAGACTTTGAGGATCATCTTCCTGAAGGTCTTCCAGCTTCTAGGGAACCTCTAGTGAGACCTGTCTGGATTCAGAATGTGTTTGTGATATTTGTATCTTCAAAACACTTGTTTTAGATCATTTAATCTTAGTATAAACTTACCTTTTTTGATTGTTGAGGCTCTCCTCTCTCCTCTTGGTTGGATTTCTTCATGCTCATCTGAATGAATGTTAGCAGCATATGAATTGGATGCAGAGGGATCTTGGCTAGCCAGAATAGTAGTAGCTTATGTTTTATTATCCAAATTGAACAATAACTTTTGCTTGTGCTCTAGAAATGGAAATTGGACATTAATATCTCAAAACTTGCCATTTCTTCACTTATTCCATTTGTATCGAGGAACATAAGTTTAAGCCCTAACTACTGTTTGGATTGCTGTCATTTGGGGCAGGTCATTTAATCTTGTCGAACTTGAGTTTTTTTATCCACAAAATACTGCTACTAATACCTACCTAACTTATTTCAGGATGTTAGTTTCAAATAAGTTGGCATACATAAAATGTTCTGTAAAATGATATATAAATATGTTTTAATTTTCTTAAAGAACAGCATGTCTGAATCAAAGTTCTGTGGAAAGCTCAGTAGTATCATTAAAAATCTTTTATGCTGTCGATATCTTGTGAATTATTTTTTAAATTGGTGTTAGTTGAGCTTTTTCCTTGTCTCTTTCCAAAAAATGTAATCTTTTCTTCCTGTCAGTCATTGTTAGTTTTCAAAAATGTCTGTTACTCTATTGGCTATGATAGAAGTGTAATCATAAGGAATTAGATTATAATCTAATATAATATTATAATATCTAATATAAACAGTCTTTGTTTTTTGTTTTTTGGGTTTTTTGTTTTTGGTTTTGGTTTTTTTGATTCGAGGACTGACTCTGTTACCCAGGCTGGAGTGCAGTGAGTGGCTCAATCTTTGCTCACTGCAACCTCCACCTCCTAGGCTCAAGCCATCCTCCCACCTCAGCCTCCCAAGTAGCTAAGACTACAGGCACACACCACCATACCCAGCTAATTTTTCTTTTTTTTGTAGAGACGGGGTTTCTTCATATTGCCCAGATTGGTCTTGAACTTCTGAACTCAACAAATCCACCCTCCTTGGCCTCTCAAAGTGCTGGGATTACAGGTGTGAACCAGCGTACCTGGCCAACAATCTGTTTTTCTTACATAATATATTATCATATTTGAACTAATCTAAACTTTCTGTATATACAATGTTAATTTATAAAACAGTAGACTGGGTGCAATAGTTCACATCTGTAAACCTAGCACTTTGGGAGGCTAAGGCAGGTGGATAGCTTGAGCCCAGGTGTTCAAGACCATGGTAAAACCCTATCTCTACAAAAAATAGCTGGGCATGGTGGCACACACCTGTAGTCTCAGTTACTTGGGAGGCTGAGGTGGAAGGATCTCCTGAGCCCAGCCAGGGAGGCCAAGGCTGCAGTGAGTCTTGATCACTCCACTGTACTCCAGCCTGGGCGACAGAGCAAGACCCTGTCTTAAAAATTAATAGGCCAGGCGTGGTGGCTCACGCCTGTAATCCCAGAGCTTTGGGAGGCCAAGATGGGTGGATCACCTGAGGTCAGAAGTTCGAGACCAGCCTGACCGATATGGTGAAACCCTGTCTCTACTGAAAATACAAAAAAAATTAGCTGGGCATGGTGGCATGTGCCTGTAGTCCCAGCTACTCGGGAGGCTAGGACAGGAGAATCGCTTGAACCTGAGAGGCAGAGGTTGCAGAGAACCGAGATCCCACCACTGCACTCCAACCTGGGCAACAGAGCAAGACTCCATCTCAAAAAAAAAAATTATAGCAATATGATGGATTCTGTTCAACGCTAGGGAAATGCATAGTTAGAAATTCTTGTATGACTTGACAATTGGAATATCCTTCAAAGTTTGAAACAAAGTAGTGGCATGCATAAGACAATGCTTGCAAAAGGGACAGGAGACTAGATAAATTATTAAGGAAGCTCTTATAAGAGTTAGTGGATTTGGAAGTTAGGTACTAGATAGAGTTCATTACCGTGGAAAAAGAAAACCAGAGATACATAGTACAGAAGGAGAATTCAATCAACCTCACTTGATGAAAGATAATATAAAAAATAAAAGAGAAGTTGAACATGACTTCAAAGCCATGGGCAAAAAAGTAATGGGCTCTGGTTTTGACGTGGGTAATTTTAGTGAGCTGTTATGACATCCTTGCTGAAATGTCCTAAAGAAAAAGATAAGTCAGTACAGGACATGGACATAAAGATGTTTTCCCAAAAGAATGGCAACATACTCAGAGAAGAATGAATCTCAGGATTGGAATACTGAAATATCTCCATATACATATGAAGGAACACAAAGAAATACATGAAATCCCAGTCATATTTAAGAGCATAAGGTTGGGAGTCAGAGACCTTCAAAGTTCTGATTCTGCCACTTACAAATCATGTGACTTTGGACAAGTTACTTAACCTAAGCATTAGTTTCTTCATTTGTGAAATTAGATAACTTAGTACCTGTTTAACAAGGTGGTTGTATGGGATTAAAAAAAGAACTTGTGTAAAAATTGCCTAGTGCGGTAAACAGCGTAAGCCACTACAGCTAGTGCTCGACTTACCACCACGGTCGGGACCACGGACCAGTCGTAACACGATTTGGTCGTAAGTTGAGTAGGCTATATGTACAGTTGAAATGGTGCACACAGAGATGGTAGTGCTGCCGGAAGCTGGTCCGCACTGTTGTATGCCCAGCTGGGCAACGTTTGCGCTGCCAGACGTGGAGCAGTCGTGGCTAGCGATTGTGGTCGTAAAGTCGAATGGTTGTAAGTTGCATAGGTGGTAAGTTGATCAATACCTGTACTATCATTGTTTTTACTCACAATGGAGTAGATCTTTTTTGTTGTTACATTGACAGTATACAGCATGCAGAAAGGTTTACAAAATAAGGTATTATTAAACTGCCTAGAATACTGCATCTTTGTGTGCTTTGCTATTCAGAGAAGATGTTGCATGTGTCTTTATTATAGAATTCTAATTCATAGGTGACTTGGATGATGTGTTTTGTTCTTATTTTTTAAAGACTATATCAGAAATAAGACCTTATTTGGTTCTTAGTTGTACAACCATGCACAAAAGTTATTAAATTGCAGAAGGGCTGCCAGATAGAGGTGCAGCAGGGTAATAAACTAAAGCTAACATTTACTGAGAATCTGTTCCCCTTAATACAGTCATTCATTCTCCTTAGAATCAGACACTTATATTAGAAAAAAATAGCTCAAAATAGTTTTCTCTTTTAATGCATGGGTTTTGTTACCTTTCTTTCATCGGCAGTCCTCCTTTATTGGGGCCCTAAATAAAGCAGCTTATTTAACATTTCTTTAGGAAACTCAGGAAAGAATTTATTGGGGCAAGACTAATGTGTACAATAAAAATTGAAGTGAAAATCTTTCCATGTGTTTGTTTTTTGTTTTTGTTTTTGTTTTTTGAGATGGAGTCTTGCTGTCTCCCAGGCTGGTGTGCTGTGGTATGATCTCAGCTCACTGCAGCCTCTGCCTCCCAGGTTCAAATGATTCTCCTGCCTTAGCCTCCCAGGTAGCTGAGACCACAGGTGTGCACCACCACGCCCAGCTAATTTTTTGTATTTTTAGTAGAGACGGTGTTCACCATATTGGCCAGCCTGGAAATCTTTCCATGCTTTTAAACATTTTTAAAAATTACCATATCCCGTAGTCCATAGCAGGTATTTAAAAAAAAAAATGCCCTAGTGGGGGATGAAAGCTTGTGGGTGGTGATGAAACCACATTTGATAATATATATAGGCAAATAGTTATGAATAAATTACAGTATTCAAAACTGACATTGTAGCTTCAGGGTAAATAGAGGGTTAAATCTCTGAGCTGTAGAAGCAGATTGTGTTTTCCTTTTGTGATCTGGGCTGACAAGACATCAGTATTCTATTCATCTGTTGGGAATTAGGCTGTTAATCCAATCAATGACTCTTGAGTGAGCTGTGGCCTACCTCCCCCACTGGGGAACAATCGGATCAAACTGCAGATTGTTTAAGAGCACAGTGCTGTCCTCATGTCGGTGGAATTCTCAAATGTTCCCTGGTGAATTGGGGATAGGGAAAGCTGTCTTAGCCCATTTATCCTGCTCCTTAAATAACCAGGTATCTTCCTCATCCATACGAAAGCATTTGGCAGTAGTGACAACAGGAACGCAATAGAAATCCATTAACTTTAACTCACAAAAGTGTGGGTGAAAGGGAAGAAATGTTTTCAAACAGCCCACAAACCAATCTATATTAAAAGTTTTTTTTTGCTTTATTAATATTTTTTCTGTTCCTTAAACCTTAAATCATTTTCTTTGCTGGCCTTTGTTGTTGTTAACTGTTTTATATCATTGAATTTTTTAAACTACCACATTTTTTATGTCAGCAGGGTACAAATAAATTTTTAATATAGATTATGGGAACACTAATTAAATAAAATTTTAATTTTAAAATATCTTTCTCTGAAGAATGCTAATTAAATAAAATTTTAATTTTAAAATATCTTAGTCTGAGCATACATAATTCTGACATCTTTTGCAGCCTAGCAAAATTTGATTTCTAATTACTGATTTAATAGGCCATTAAGTACATTTGGAAATTATTATTGAACTGATTGGATAGATGTTCAGAGTTGCAGTTATCTTCTATGAAATGCTACCCAAATTTTTTCTGTTAACTAGTAAGGTGACATGGGCCTTTACAGAATAAGATATTTAAAATGGCAAAAAGAAATTCTCAAGGAAATACTAACTGATCTTGGTGAAGACAAGCTTAAAGAATAATTTTATTATTTTTCTATCTATATTACATAAGAATATTCCCAAAAGAATTTCCTAAGTCTGCCAAATTTATCCATTCATTCTGTGAATATTTAGTGTCTACCTTTTATGTACCCACACCTCTTCTAGGCATTCGAATTACCACAGTAAACAAGACAAGATCCATGTTCTTTTTTGGAGCATACATTCTAATGAGGAAAACATACCAAAAAGAAATAAGTAAATAAGATAGTATCAGTTAAGTTCTAAGATCTAAAATGGTGATGGTTACTTTAAACAGTGATCAGGTACGACTTCACTGAGAAAGTGACAAACTGAGAGTTCAGTGAAGAGAAGTTGCTGTAAGTCATGATTAAAAAAAAATCCCTGAAGTAGGAAAGAGCTTGACATACCAAGAACAAGCTACTTACAGGTACACTCTTCTCTGGGCTAGTAAGTTTCGGACCTGGCCAAGTATTGAATTTTCTTGGGAACTTTGTAAAAATAAAGGTATCTGGGTCTCCATGCCTAGAAATGCTGATTTAGCAGGGCTGAACGGGATGCACCCTGTGTATAAAGTGCAGTGAACAGTATTGAAAATCTTATCTCTAGTTAATGTAGTTTCTTACCTTGAATACATCACATACTTCCTCCATTCATGCCTTTGCTCATGTTTGTTCTTTACCTGTAATGTTTACCCTTACTGTCTCTCGCATACTTCCATCTACATTCTCTCAAATACCATCTGCCTTTTACGGCCCCCTCTCATTAGGAAGCAGAGTAATACTTGTAAAGTATTCTTCCAAAAAAAGTTTAACCCAAATCTAACAAAACCTATAAAAAATATGGCCGGGTGCTGTGGCTCACAGCTGTAATCCCAGCTTTTAGGAGGCTGAGGTGGATGGATCATCTTAGGTTAGGAGTTCAAGACCAGCCTGACCAACATGATGAAACCCCATATCTACTAAAAGTACAAAAAAAAATTAGCCAGGCATGGTAGCAGGTGCCTGTAATCCCAGCTACTCAGTAGGCTGAGGCAGGAAAATCACTTGAACCTGGGAGGTAGAGGTTGGCGAAGGGGTCAGCTGTAGACGGAAAATTACTTAAGAGATTTAGCAACCAAATGTAATGTGTAGACCTTGTTTGGATCCTCATTCTTACAAATGAACTCTCTATAAACCACTTGTAAAACATAATGAGGGCATTTTGGTGTTGTGGTTATACAAGTAAATTCCCATGTTTTAGAGTTTCATACGGAGATACATGGGGGAGATGACATGTCTGGAATTTGCTTTAATAAAATACTTCAGTAAGAAAAAAGGAATAAAGAAATAAATAGCAAAGTCTTTACAGTTGTATCTGAGAGAGATGGTTACATGGAAGTGCATATTCTCCATTTTTGTGTATGCATGGAATTTTTCATATAAAATGTTGAAAGGGCATGAGATTTTTATGTTTATCTGAAGGGAGCATAAACATGTAAAGGTTGAGAAACAGTGCTGTGCCATTTTGCCTTAACAAAATTACCACTATAAAAAGATACTGCTTTTTTTAAAAAGAAAAAAAAAAAGGATTTATCAGTAATTTTTGTAATTCCCCAGTGTATTTAGGGTACAAATTGATATGCAGCTGAATCTTCAGGAATAAATATTTTGTGTAAAATGACGCAAACCTCTAATTTCCCAGTATACCATTTTGCCATTTCAGGTGAAATGCTAAACACTGTGCTTCACTGAAGGAAGTCTACTTATTAGGATTTATCTATCACACAGAATATTAACATTTTTGGAAAAGTACTGATGAATCTGGCCTCTTAATAAAATGAAGTTTAAAGCAACAAAACTATGGGGCTTTCTATTTTTGTGATAAAATACACATTAAAAATTTATCATTTTAACCATTTTTAAGTGAACAATTTAGTAGCATTAAGAATATTCACATTGTTAGCTGGGCACAATGGCACATGCCTAATAGTGCCAGCTTCTCAGGAGCCTGAGACAGGAGGATCACTTGAGCCCGGGAGTTTGAGTCCAGTCTGGACAACATAGCAAGACCTCATCTCTAAAAAAAATAATAACATTACTAATTAATAAAGCATTCATTTATTCATCCATTCACATTGTTGTGCAGTTCACCACCATCTGTCTCCAGAACTTTTTTATCTTCCCAAACTGAAAGTCTTTGCTCATTAAACAGTAACTGCCCATTATTCCCACCCCTCCTCCTGGCCACCATCATTCTACTTTCTGTCTCTGTCAATTTGACGACTCCATGTACTTCATGTAAGTGGAATTGTAGCATATTTGTCCTTTTATGTCTGGCTTATTTTACTTAGCGTAATGTCTTCAAGGTTCATGTTGTAGCATATGTCAGAATTGCATTCTTTCTGAAGCTGAATAATATTCAGTTGTGTGTATGTATATACCATATTTTGTTTATCCTTTCGTCTGCTGATGGATATTATAATTGTTCCCACATTTTGGTTATTGTATGTGATGGTACTGTGAATATGGGTAGACAAATACCTGTTCAAGTCCCTGCTTTCAATTCTGGAAAGTGGAATTGCTGGATCATAAGATAATTCTCTGTTTAATTTTTTGAGGAATTGCAAAGCCATGTTCACAGGAGGCGAACCATTTTGTATTCTCACTAGCAATAATTGAAGGTTCCACTTTCCCCCAATCGTAGTCAACATTTTATTTTCTGTGTTTTTGTTACTAGCCATCTTAATAGAGTTGTGAAGTGGTATCTCATTGCCCTATGAAAAAAAACTTAGTACCTGGCAGGTAACTGACGGATTAAAGGGATACCTGACAAGTAATACAAGCTACAGAATGACATAAAGCTGTCTAGATTGAGAATAAACCTATATATTATCAGTTTTCTTTGGAAATAGATATCTACAATTCATTTATATTATATTTCATAGGATTATTTATTATGGTTAAGAGAGTAATTACTAGAAATTCTGCATACAAATTACCATAAAAATAAAATCAGCAGTATAAACATAGGAAAAGTGATAGCCCTGAAATTATTAAATTTAATTCAAATTTTATTAAATACTCCATGACCTGGATGCAGTAAGACACTAGGAGACACAAGAGGTATAACCTGTGGTTCCTGCCCTGACGTCGCTTACTATCTAATTTAGAGAGTAGAAAACTTTAAATTATTAAAGAACAATTATGAGCCAGACTGTAATCAAATGCCATAATGAGATGTCATATGCAGGTTTATTGGGAGAGCTAATAGGAAAAAAAGAGAGAGATTATTAAGGGGCGCAGTAGTTAGAGACATCTTGAGTTGTGAATTGTGGCCTATCTTGTACTGTAAAGGCGAGGTGATGTTTGAAGGATGCTGAGGTATGGAAAGGGATAGGTAGCAGAAACCACTCGGCAGACTGTGGAAGCCGTAAATACTCAGATTAAGGAATTTGGGTGAGTGTGGGTGTAGGTGTGTTTTAAATGAGCAGGACAAGGAGTTCTTTAGAGTGACTAGTAATAGTGTACTGTTACTAGGGAGAAAGGGAATAGGAAGGAATACCAGTGAAGATACCCTTGTATTAGCTTTGTTATCGATGTTGAATTGACCAGGAATTTGTATTTCAGTAGCAACAATAGAAAATAAAGATTGATTTCTCAGATACTTGAACTAGGGTCTCTTAACAGATTGAGTTAAATGTTGGGAAGAAATTAAAATTAGGAGTCAGCCAGGCATGGTGGCACACACCTGTAATCCAAGGACTTCGGGTTGTCAAGGTGGAAGGATTGCTTGAGCTCAGAAGTTGGAGACTAGCCTGAGCAACATAGTGAGACCTCATCTCTTCTATTAATACAAGTAAAAAAATATTTAGCCAGGCATAATGGCCTGTGCTTATAGTCCCAGCTACTTTGGAGGCTGAGGCAGGGAGACTGCTTGAGCCCAGAGATCAAGGCTGCAGTGAGCTGTGATGGCACCACTGTACTCCAGCCTGGATAACAGAGCAAGACTCTGCTCAAAAAAAAAAAAAAAAAAAGAGTCACTGGAGAGGACTGAAACATCTTTAGTTGTACTGCTATTTTGTAGCCTGATTGATTATATCAAAATTATGCAGTTGTTAGGGGTAGGAAATTAGGAGATACAAATAGAAAAAATATTTACGTGATTTTATGACAGCTTAAAGATTTCAAGACTTGAGAAGTAAAATCAGTTTTACAGTGACATTTACAGGAAAAACAAGAGAATTTGAAACATTAATAAAACTCTGCAGGATAGAAACAGAAGCTAACAAGAATAGGAAGTGCTTTATTTCAGGAGAAAACAATATTAAAGAGAAAGACCCACCAATAAACAAGGGTGTATGAATCTATCGAAGCCCATCTTTAAGAGAAAAATTAAACCATTTTTTAAAAGCTAACTTTAGTGCTTGCTTTGGCAACACGTATACTAAAAACATGGGACGATACAGAGAAGATTAGCGTGGCACCTGACCTGCAAATTAGGGAAGCATTCTATTTTTAAAATAAATAAATAAATGCTGACTTTATAAGAAGAATTAAGTAAAGGATACAAAGTTATGATATTAAACAAGTCACTGCTCTCGAAACATCCTAAAGCGGGTTAAAAAAAAAAACCTCAGGAAAAATTTTCCTATTCGCCTATAAATGCTATGAATACCATTCTTAGTGAAAAGGGTAATATTCAGTTATATTTTTGATTCCTAATGATATTTTGTCCTATTAACCTGAGGGAAAAAAATCATAAGAGCAAAAAGAAAGCTTATTTGGATTTTATTTGTTGATATGTTGCCTAATAAGTTTGTCATAAGTTCTTAGTAAAAACAGTTGAATAAATGGAAAATAAAGGTTTAGAAGGCTATGGAATATAGCAGACAAGAAATAAGGAACATTTGTATATCAAAAAAATGAATTAGGCTGTTTAAAAATTGATAGCTTTGGGGGCTGGATTTTTAATTAATGGAGGAGCAGGTTTACAGTTTACTTCTCCGTTCCATCTAAAGCCACCCTATTCAGACACTTCAACATTCATACTGACGCCTACCAGTCTTGGTCTGTGAAAACCCCTCAACCCTGGCTACATTCATTTATTCATTTATATTCCATTTTAACTTACTTGCACACTTAACGTCTTTGAGCTTGTTTCCTCTCACAACCTCAAATTCTGAAACTTCTCTAGATCTTAACACTCTTAATGTCTCCCATTTCCTCAGTTCTCCCGATCCTGCGCTTCTTCCTGCCTTAACATGCCTTCCAACTCAGCCTGAACCACAGGATTAATCATTTCAGTTCATTTTTTGGACCAAAAGTGGTGGTACAAGACTAAAACAGTCCAGAACTCTTGTCCCTTCTCTGTATTAATTTATTCGCTAGAAAAAGACATATTTCCCCCAGAGATAGCCGCTGCTTCCTTCATTCCCATCAAGGTTCTAATTTACCCAAAAGGAACATTAAAAGACAATTAGATCCTAGGATATTAATATCCTCACTTTTTCTTTCATTATATTTTTTTTGTGCATTTATTCATTCAACAAATATTTATTGGTTGCCTGTAGTACGCTAGGCACTGCAAATGTTTATACTATATATAGAAAGTACCTCTTTATATACATACAGTATTTTAAGATGCAAATGCCTAAGAGACAGTCTTTGAAGATTATTAATCAGGTCATCTAGAAGTGCTTAGAACCTCTTTATATATGCCTACTAATCAGCCATCCATCTAAGCTTGAAAACTTTCAAGGATAGAGAATTGAAGGAATATTAAGGTAGCCATTTTATGTTTGAAAATATCTTTCTACCAGCCAGGCCAACATGGTGTAACTGTGTCTCTACTAAATTAGCTGGGCACAATGGTAGGAACCTGTAATCCCAGCTTGGGAGGGATGAGGCAGGAAAATTGCTTGAACGTCCCAGGATGGGGAGGCTGCAGTGAGCTGAGATCGTGCCACTGCACTCCAGCCTAGGCAACAAAGCATGACTCTATCTCAAAAAAAAAAAAAAGAAAGAAAAGAAAAGATCTTTCTGTTGGAAAATTAAGTATTTGACTCCCTATAATTTTCTTATACTCTTCCTACTTCTAAAATGTATAGCCGTATAGAAACAGTTTTATTGTTTTCAGATATTTTGTCTTTAATCCTAACGTGACATGATTTAAAGTTACTTTACTATCCAGCCAAAGCCTGTTTTCAGACTCTATGTTTATCTTTCATAGTATTTTTCACCCACAGCTCATTACTACTAACACTGCAAAAATCATCTGACCCAAGAAGAGAATAGCTGTGTATTAGTTTTGGGTTTTTTTATTTTTTGTCTGAGCAGGTTTTTGGTTTGTTTTGTTTTTTTGTGGGTTTTTTGTTTCTTTGTTTGTTTGTTTTGGTTTTTGGTTTGTTTTGAGACAGGGTCTCACTCTGTCACCCCAGGTGGAGTGCGGTCACAGCTCACTGAAGCCTCAACTTCCTAGGCTCAAGCAATCCTCCCACCTCAGCCTCCTGGGTTGCTGGGACTACAGCCAGGTACACACCACTGTGCCTGGCTAATTTTTGTATTTTTTTGTAGATGGGGTTTTGCCATGTTGTCCAGGCTAGTCTTGAACTCCAGGGCGCAAGTGATTCTCCTGCCTTGGCCTCCCAAAGTGCTGGGATTACAGGCGTGAGCCACCATGCCTGGCCTGTATTAGTTTTCTATTGCTGCATAATAAATTACCAGAAATTTAGTAGCTTAAAACAACACACATTTGTCTTCTCACAGTCCCCATGGGTCAAGCTTTATGACATGGCTTATCTGGGTCCTCTGCTCAAGGCTTCATAAGTCTTCATTCTCATCTGGAATTTGCAGTCCTCTTAGTTACTTGAGGCCCTTGTTCCTAGACACCATCCCTCTCCTTAGGCAGTTCACAAAATGGCCTACATGGTTATTCGCTTCTTTGAGACCCGCTGTCTCCATTCTGTCTCTGCCTTACACCATGAAAGTGGTTTCCTATCACATTCACTGGTCCCACCCTCACTCAAGGCGAGGGCCTGGGTCATTGTGGCTTACTTTGGATTTCAGCCTACCATTAGCAGTATCACTTTCCTCATTCTAACAGTATTCAGCTATTATATTTCTAAAACTTAATTTGCTTTTGAGTAGCTACATCAAAGTTTCACTGTGCTCACACTCCACTAAAGCCCCTGAATCTTCTATTTATGTTTCTCCCAAGATTACTCCACGATGTAGTTTGTGACTATTTGGTCCTTGGTACAGGATCTTTTATCTGTGTTAAATTCCATCTTGTTAGATCTAACCAATCTAGCCTGTCAGCACTTGCTACCTACATCTTTCATCCAATATGCTTACCATATCTCTCAACCTGGGTTGGATTTCTGAAATCTTAGCTTCAGAATTTCAGATGTCCAGCACATGCTGCTGGTTTTCAGGAAGTTGCTATAGGCTAGGTTTTGCTACGTTGCAAAACAATATAACTTTACAATGTCAAAGTTTTAAAATTTTTCATTACAAAGATAGTACTTGCTCATAACAGAAATATTAGAATATACAGAAAAGTTAAAAAAAAAAACACACAGACCTGTTTACATGTGGTAGGTTTTTAAAACATTTTAAAATATACATGTTTTGTTGTTTCTTTGCTTGCTTTGTATAGTTTAGATCTTAGTATAGAAACATTGTTTTTTCCATTTTACATTGATAATATTGTAATAATGTTCTAAGTTATAAATATTTTATGACCATCATTTAAAATTGCTGCATAATGATCTACTCAACTTTCCCTATGTTGTTGGACACTTCAATTGTTTCTAAATCCTTGCTATTCAAGATAATACTGGAATAAACTCTTTTTAATAAGATTTTTTTTTTTTAATATTTGAATTTTTTTTTTTAAGACAGAGTCTCACTCTGTTGCCAAACTAGAGTGCAGTGACGTGATCTCAGCTTACTGCAACCTCTGCCTCCTGGGTTCAAGTGATTCTCCTGCCTCAACCTCCCCCGTAGCTGGGACTACAGGCGTGCGCCACCATGCCCAGCTAATTTTTATATTTTTAGTAGAGACGGGATTTCACTATGTTGGCCAGTAAGGTCTCAATCTCTTGACCTCGTGATCCACCCCCCTTGGTCTCCCAAAGTGCTGGGATCACAGGCGTGAACCACCACTCCCGGCCAATATTTGACGTATTTTTAGGATATATTTCTAGAAATGCTAAGTCAAAGGAAATGAACATTTTCTAAAAGATTTATACTAATGTATGCTCCTAACAACAACTAATGAAAGTGCCTGTTTCATAGCCCCCTCTGTAAAGAAGGAACTTTTGTGGACCTAACAGACTGAAAATTTTCATTGTAAAAGTGAAAGATGAATGAGAATATGAATGAAAATAACTGTTTCCTGGATTTCTCTTCTGTACTTCTGGTCATTCACCATCAAGGGATTTAGAATAGAGTAGATTAAGTTATATTGAGTTTTTACTGAATAGTGTTACAGAAACAGTATGCAGTAAGCAAGACACCCTTCAAAGAGTTTGGCTTTGTTCTTAATTACCTAACTTTGAATGCTACAACAGCTCAGTAAATTAATAAAAATATAGAGAGACTAAGCTCCAACTTCTCAAAATGTGTATAACTTGGAAAAGTATAGCAATCAACTGAGGCAGATGTAAAGAAGAGTGTATAGTCTTGAAAAGTAAGATTATTCACTCTCTGATGATATTTTGAGGTTTTGTTAATAGGAATTACACAAGCATGCTGTGTGTGATACCATAACTTAGGCCACCTGTTTTCTTTAACCTGATAAAACAAAAAATTTTAACTGCATTTCTCTTTATTTGTATTATTTGTGTTGATTCTCCTTTCTCTTTTCTAGTAGCATAATTGAGAAAACATGGATTTTGTTGTTAGAAGGGTCTGGGACCTTGGGCAAATTATATGATGTCTTTGGGCCTCATTTTACTCAGCTTGAAAATGGGAACAATAGTATTGACATAATAGGGTTGTTGTGAGAATGAAAGGAAATGATGTTTGTAAAACTTCCAGCACGCAATGGATACTCAGTCAATGTTTGCGCCTCCTCCTTTCCTTACAGCAGTGAAGTCTCAACTGACTAGCACTGGAAAGTTAAACGTTCTAGATAAGTGTTCATTTCAGATAGCTGAACAGTTACATTCTGCCTTTTATTTTTTAACTTTTTCTATAAAATACTTTTTCTAAAATATATTCTGTATTTCATTGCTTCCTTCTTAAATCATTTTACTATACCATGGGTATTTATAGCTGATGTGAGACATAAGGCCAAAGCTTCTCTTTCTCTCTTGAGATTGCTAAAATCTACTGGTTGGCATGCAGCCCAGTCCTCTTTATGGCTGGCTATTCTCTGTGGTCTAAAATGTCTACAACTTCTGTCACAGCTTCTAATTTCTGCTGCCTGCTGCTGTTGCTGTCCCATTCCTTCTAATTACCATTAGGCTCTGCTGGCCTCTTACCCATTTATGCTCTTTCCTCCTTGCTGTTTTTTAACTTTTCACTTTTCAGTCTCCTTTGCCTCTGTGGCATCCCTTATTTCATAGGCAAAGACTGGCCTTTCATTGCTTTCTCAAACCAGCTGGAAGAATCCTTTTAGACAGAGAGCCGCCTGGTCACAACATGCTAATATGGTCCTCATCAGCATTTTTTTCCCCTACTCTGAGCCCTATTCCAGGTATTTAAAAATACCAAAAATCAAGAAAACCAACTATATTTACTTTCCTTGCAAGCAGTTTATTTTTCTTTTGAGATAGGGCATCTTTCTGTCTCCCAGGCTGGAGTGCAGTGGTGCAAACACAGCTCACTTCAGCCTCGACCTCCCGGGCTCAAGCAGCCCTGCCCCTTAGCTCCCGGAGTAGCTGTGGGACTACAGGCACGCTTCACCACACCTAGCTAATTTTTATATTTTTTGTAGAGATGGAGTTTTTTGCTATGTTACCCAGAATGGTCTCTAACTCCTGGGCCTCCCAAAGTGCTGGATTACAGGCATGAACCACTACACCTGGACTGTTTCTGTTGTTGTTATTGTTTTTTACACTTAACTTGTACTATATGCAAAGTTTTGTGCTATATACAAAGGATAAAAGAAATCATAGTCTATAAAGTTAAATTATGCCATGATCCTTACCTTCAAAGAAGCAGAAGAACACAAACATAGTACAGTTAAAGGATGAAGGAGGTCGTGGGAGACAGTTTTATGTAAGAATTGTGAAGGCTCATGGTCTACTTAAACTTATACAGAGGTGTAGCTGTTTTTGAGTCTAATCTCAAAGTAGTGGGTGATAATTTAGAACCCTGTAAGAGTCAGAACAGAGAAAAACAGGCCAAATGGAAAGGAGCTTCCATGATCTTCTGCTATTTTAAAGGTGATAGTAAAGAATCATTTAGGAGGATTATGGGTACTTTTTGCCTTTCCTTATTTGAGAATCTGGGTCTTTGTATATTATCATTCATGTATATTCCTTGTAGGTTTTTAGTATTTATTTGGAAACAGGATGTGGAGGTGTAGCATAAAGGTTGTATGTTTTTATACTTTTGTAGTTTGGATTTTAAGCATGCTTGAATTTTTTTATATTTTAACTCTATTATGTAATTTTCTTTTTAATTCATCTGGGTATTTTTACTTTTCCCTAATGTTTCATCCACTAAAAAAGATTTCAAGCATAAAACCTATTTTAATTTATTAGAATAGTTTTTGCTGCTGTTTATAACAACTTCATATTTATTAAATTTGAACATTTCCTTTAAGATAAAATAGAAGAGAAAAGCATAAATAATCATGACAAACAACCCTTTTCTGGTGTGGTCATTTGAAATGAAACAACAAAAAAATTTAATCAATTTAAATCTAGAAAAATTAGCTGATATAAGTTGTAAACCAGATGAGTAAAAGCTTTCACTTACTCATTCTTGACATTCAATTCCATTTATTCTTTGTAATATATTTTAAAACAGAATGTCTGCAAAGACTAAGGTTTTGGTTCCTGTGTCCTATTCTGAGGTTGAGAAAAAATGTTTGGGCTTATACTCATGCTTTAATATAAATTCCATTTTAACACACAAAGAAGACTAACAGTAAAGATTTTATAGAGACATAGTGATATGGTTTATTAAGGCATCATAATAGTAAGTGTATTATAGTAGATTTAAGATAATTATTAATAATGATTTAAAACTGAACAGGCTTTATATTAGTCATAATCATTCCAAATAATTATGTTCATGATTGAATATTTCTTAAGTGCCTATTATGTGCTAGGCATGCAAAAAAATGAGTAAGGGAAGAATCCCTAAACACTACAATTGGATTAGAGAATAATTTAAGAGTGGTTTGTTTCACTCAAATACCTATCCTTTATCAAGGTCCTTAGGTGTATACAAACAATTCAGAGTTTAAAATTCTTGATATCTTCTTTAAAGACTTCTCCTTAAAGGCAGAATAGGTAATGGAATTAAAGGACAGCCTGGTTGTCCTCCTGTCTTTCCATTCCCCACTGCCAGTCAGTTCTGTAATTGGAGTCACGGTTCTTATGTTCATGTCCTTGCTCTAATTGATTTCTAGGTGGACATTCCCTAAATTGAAAGATCGAAAATCTCAACATTTCACATTAAACAGTAGAACACTTCAGCCCACACCATCTGAACACAAAAGCTCCAAATTAGGCATGGTGATCTGAGAAACATAGCAAACAAGAAATAGATTGGGAAATGGTAGGTGAGCCTATCATGCTTATAATTGTAAAGAGCTACTTATAAGTAACCATGATTTTAGTTGGTTTGATGAGTTTTTCCCTGGAACAACTAAGTAATAATTAAATCACTGAATAAGTTTGTAAGTGTGTAGATGGTATTTCAGTTCAGAGAGTGTACAAATAATACTTACCTGGTAGGAGAGATACCACGACCGTGTAGAGCATACAAATAAATTTTAATTGTAACTTTTTCTTATTACAAAGTAGTAATATATTTTAGAAATTTTTACAAAAACCAAATAAGCCATTGGTTTTCCTGACAATAACAGGAAGAATAGTGGAAGTGAACATCTGAGTCAAGTGAGTTCAAGAGATAATGGGAAAGGAGGAATTAGAGTATAGGCAACAGTTTTGTGAATTTTGTTGCAAAGAGGAGAGAAATGGGGCATTAGATGGATGGTTAAGGTTTGGAGAGATAGCAGCATATTTATATCCTTATGGAACCTATACAGAAAAGAGGGAAAACTGATAATGCAAAAAAAAGAAAAAATGTTATCATCCATAGTTTTATCCTTAAGATAATTCCTGTTTTCATTCTCATGTTTTAAAATCTTTTTTCTGTAGTAGAGACAATTTTAAAACAAAAATGGGACCATGCTCTGCATAGTCTTATAAGCTACTTTATTAGTAATATTTTCTTATATCCATATTCTTTTTAAAATAGTTTCTAATGACTATCTGGTATCATATAATATGCCTGCACTATACTATACTTGTAGCCATCCCACTGTTAAGATATGTAGGCTGGCTCTATTTTGCGATATGTAAACTAGATTGTAAACTCCATAAAGGCAAAGACTGTAACTTGGCTTGTTTGTTGCTGTGACCCTGGTATATAGTAAGGCTTTCAGAAAGCAGATATTTAAGTGAATTCTACTCTTCCATAACTCCACCCATGCAGCTAAATATGGTTGGGAAAAAATACACACCCATGCTCTCTCCATGTTTATTACCACTAATCTCAGCAGTCACACTAACTGATAGAGTTCCCTATTCCATGAACTCTACCAGTTAGATCACTGTTTCATACTTTCTCTTCTCTCCTCAAAATCTAGATATTTCCATCCTCATCCTCATTCTGTGCTGATGACCTTCCTTCCTGTTTAACTGACGAAACAGGAGTCATTAAAAAAGAACTTCCACAAATTCTCACTACCATGTCTACTGACTTATCTGCATCTGTCCTTTTATAATTCACCTTCCTTTGTGTGTCTGAACAATCTGTGCTTCTGGTTAAGGCCAGCCCCTCTGCCGTGTACTATGTCTCATCCTGCTCAAGGATCTTACTCCATGTATTTGGCACCCCCCCCACACCCCATTTTTTGTTTTTGGTTTTTGGGTTTTTTTGCGTTAACAGTTTTCTCTCTCTTCTGTGTACATGTCCATCAGGATACAGATATACTGCTGTCCTCCACCCCCAGACCCATTTATATCATACCCCATTTCTTTCCTTCTCTTTACAACAAAATTCAATGAAAGAATTTTTTACACTCCAATTCCTTCTTTCCCATAATCTCTTGAACCCACTTGAAATCAGTTGTTCACTTCCACCATTCTTCCTTTTCTTATCAGGAAAACCAGTGACTATTTCTTAGTCCCTGTCAGCAGCATGTGGCACAGTTGATCACTCCTTCTATTTTCAACCTAGCAGCCAGAGTGATCCTCTTAACCCATAAGTGAAGTCAAGCTATTCCTCTCCTCACAACCCTTCAGTGGCCCCTCATTGAATTAAACATAAAAGCCAAAATCCTTAGAATGGCTTATAAGGCCCTATGCCATCTGGCCCTTTATTACCTCTTCCCCGCTCATCTCCTATTACTAATCTAACTTGCTTTCATTGCTTCGGTAACACACTGGCCTCCTCTCAGTTCCTCAGACATGCTGGGGGCATAACCATTTCAGGGTCTTTGCACTTGGCTCATCTTGTTCCCTCTATTGCTTTTCCCCCAGCTATTCGGACAGCTTATCCCTTACCATCTTTAGGTTTTTCTCCCCTGGTTATCTCAGTAAGGTCTGCTCTGCCTACCTTATGTGAAGTTGATAGCCTTTATACCCTACCTCCCAGCATTCTGTATCTTTCTTTTCTGCTTTATTTTTCTCTGTAGCACTTACCATCATCTAGCATACTATATTTTCCTTAGCTTATTTCTATTCCCTGTCTCCCAATTAGGGCGAGACTTTTTGTCTGTTTACTGTCCTTAGAACACTACTTAACACATAGTTGATACTAAGTATTTGTTGAATGAATGAATTTAAGCAATGAACATCCTTTTCATAAATATTTATATAAATCTATGAATCATTTATTTATTTACTCAGTGAAAGTTTTTGAGTGCAGCAGGTCTGTGAGGTCAGAATTATTTTATAATTCCAAGACATTCTTTGCCTTTTTCATACTCATTCTCATGAGAATACATTAGCATATTCTAGAAACTATATCACTTGTCACAACAGGTTGAATGCAGAACTAGATATGCATATCCAATTATTTTCTATTTAGCCAGATATTAAAGAGATTTGCACAAATGTAAAATAATATGACTCTTCTCATTGTGGGTTTTTTTTAATTTGGAAAAATACTTTTATTTTTAAAATTATGTTACATATAATTTACGATGTGTAAAACGTAACATTTTTATGTTATATGTAAAACATATGATAACATAATGGTTTTCAAATTGCCTGGCTTTCATTTCTAATATGGTAAATATTGATAGATTTAAACAACATAAACAAAAGTTCTTTGAGGTCCTCAGTAATTCTGAAGAATAACTCTGAAGAGTTACTATAAAGGGATCCTGAAACCAAAATGTTTTAAGAACTGCTATTTTAGGCCATGGTAAGAGTTTTGAACTTTATTCTAAGAGCAGTGGGAAGCTGTTGAAGGATTTAAAAGCAAGGTTGTGGCATAGTCTGACTTAACTTTTGAAAATGTCGTTTATCTAACTCAGCGGTCTCCTACCTTTTTGGCGCCAGGGACAGATTTTGTGGAAGATAGTTTTTCCATGGACCAGGGTTGGGAGGATGGTTTTGGGATGATTCAAATGCATTACATTTATTGTGCACTTTATTTCTGTTATTATTACATTGTAATATATCATGAAATAATTATACAACTCACCATAATGTAGAATCAGTGGGAGCCCTGAGCTTGTTTGCCGCCAACTAGACTGTCCCATCTAGTGGTGATGGGAGGCAGTGTCATATCATCAGGCATTAGATTCTCATAAGCAGCATACAGCCTAGATCCCTCACATGTACAGTCACAGTAGGGGTTGTGTTCCTATGAGAATCTAATGCTGCCACTGATCTGACAAATGACAGAGCCCAGACGGTAATGTGAGTGATGGGGAGCAGCTGTAAATACAGATGAAGCTTTGCTCACTTGCCCACTATGCAGTCCAGTTCCTAACAGACCACAGACTGGTACCAGGGGTTGGGGACCCCAGTTCTAATTGCTGTCTGAAGAATAGATTGTAGTGGGGAAGGGGAACAAATGTGAAGTTACTGTCTTTGTCTAGGTAGGAAATGGTGGAGGTTTGTACTGATATGGGATATTAGTTTCCTAGGACAGCTGTAACAAAGTGCCACAAACCAGGTGACTTAAAATGACAGAAATTTATTGTTAGTAGGGCCGTTCACCCTTTGAAACCTGTAATGGGGAATCCTTCTTTGCCTCTTCAGGCATCTGGTGTTTGCTGGCAATTCTTGGCATTCCTTGGCATTCTTTGGCTTGTAGATGCATTTTTCCAATCTATTTCCAAATAAGGTACCCATTCTGAGGTACAAGGAGTTAAAACTTTAACATATTTTTAGGAGACATAATTAACAATGTAGTAACAATGAGGTAAAGAGAAATGGATAATTAGACATTAGACATCAGATATTATATTTTAGAATACACTCCCTGCTAGGAGTTGTTTGTAGATTCAATATAGAGGATGAAGAAAATAGAAGTCAAGGATAGACCCCACATTCTTGGCTTGAGCAGCTGGGTAATAGTAGAGCCAAATGACATGCCATTTATTGACATGAAGGCTTAGGGTTGAGACCATTTTTCCTGGGGGATAAATTTCCAGAAGTGGAATTACGGAAGTCCCCTGTTTTCTTCAGTATCCTCATGCATCTCTTTGTCCAGATATGCTGTAGCATTGTTATATTGTTTTCGTATTATTTTATCAAAATCGCCTGGTTGAAACAATCAGATGTAGCAAAATATGTTGTAGCCTAATTCACCTAGGTATACTTATGTAAAAAGAAAATTAAAAAGGAACAAGGAGCATGTGTTGTGGGAGAAATTCTTATAGTCGAAGTGGAACAGACAAAATTGGCGAAGTCCTATGATATCCCCAAAGTATTTCAAATTAAACTTCCATATGGAAATTCTAATTATATAAGTTTGATACCATAATAGGAAATTGACTGCATTTTCCCTTGCTGAATGAAAATCTGACTTTAGATTAAAATGGCTATTTGGTAACTGGGTGAGGTTAAGGGTGTCAGTTGTATTACTAAGTAACATGACAAAAATGACCCCTTGATTGGTAAAATAATTTGGACTGGGATGAACTGCAAAGGAATGATAAACACCTGATGGGGACACTGTACTTTGGAATGTCCTGAGTTACTTGTAATTGGCATATCCCTGTTCAACCCTAGAAGCTACTGTTATATTGTGGCACTTAGAAAGTACCAGGGCTTCTAAGCCAAGATAGACCCCACATCTGCTGATATGGATCTCTTCCCCTCGTATCTGAATTATACCTCCTGGAGGGAAGAAACCTCCTGGGTGACTGAATGAGCTGTCACATGAATTTACCTCAAGGGACTCCAGTCTGACATTGCCCTGATGGCAAATTCAGAATGATTTCTCTATGAAATCTTTCTGAATAAATTGATGCTAATTGTACCCTACAGTATTTTGTGAGTCTGAATGATTAGATGAACCTAAGAAGACCACCTTGTGGATAGAGCACATATATTATCCATTCTTTAGTTTCAACTGCTTGTTTACACTGTACATTCCTCTCTCTCTCCAGCAATTTTAATAGGATATTAAAGTAAATGCAGTTGTTTTAGCTGCAGTTCCCAAAGCAAACTTGCTTTTAAGAACATTTGTGTAGGCCGAGCGCGGTGGCTCAAGCCTGTAATCCCAGCACTCTGGGAGGCCAAGGCGGGTGGATCACGAGGTCAAGAGATCGAGACCATCCTGGTCAACACGGTGAAACCCCGTCTCTACTAAAAATACAAAAAATTAGCTGGGCATGGTGGCGCGTGCCTGTAATCCCAGCTACTCAGGAGGCTGAGGCAGGAGAATTGCCTGAACCCAGGAGGCGGAGGTTGCGGTGAGCCGAGATCGCTCCATTGCATTCCAGCCTGGGTAACAAGAGTGAAACTCCGTCTCAAAAAAAAAAAGAACATTTGTGTAGATGTACATCTGCTCAGTTGCCTTAAAAGGGATGAATAATCAGTAATACTACCTTTGATCATTTTCCTTTTAGTTGTTTGCTTGTCATGTTTACAGTAGTTACTTATCAATTTGGATATCGTCTATTTAAGTTAGCTTTTACTGTTGTAGCCCATATGGAAAAAGAGTTTGAAATGCCCATTTCTATTTGATCGCAGATGTATGGTTTTTCAAATGAAGTTTTTTTGTGGTTTTTGTTTTTTTTGTTTGTTTGTTTTTTTGTTTTTTTGAGATAGAGTATCACTCTGTTACCCAGACTGGAGTGCAGTGGTACAATCATGGCTTACCACAGCCTCAATCTCCTGGGCTCAGGTGATCCTCCCACCTTGCCTCTCAAATAGTTGTGACCACAGGTGTGCGCCACCATGCCTGGCTTAAAAAAAAAAAAAAATTCTTATAGAGACAAGGTCTCCCGATGTTGCCCAGGCTGGTCTCAAACTGCTAGACTCAAGCAATCCTCCCAACTCAGCCTTTCAAAGTACTGGAATTATAGTCATGAGCCACCAGGCCCAGCCTTCCAGTGAAGTTTAGATCCTTAATTATTGCTTACACCCAATGAGAAAGACCTCCAGACAATCAAGTCCTTGTATTTTGCTGTATTTTTTCAACTTTTTGGAATATATAGTGCTACTTTCTATTTTTTGTCCAGAACCATTTGGAAAACTGAGGAGTGGGCTGGTCAGAAAGTTATCTTGTAACTATTGATTAATAAGTTAGTTCCATTATTTTGTGGAAGATTAGACAAATGTCCAGAAACAGAAAGGCAACCAGTAAAACAAGTTACCTCTACCTTATGCAAAGACATGTTGCCCATTTGTGGTGACACCAATGGCAACTGGTAGAGAGGCAAAAAGGCCAAGTGTGCAGGGTCTCCAGGTCACCACCCAGAGCAGTGCCACTTTTATGTTTGCTTCATTTACTTGTCATTCCAGATTCTATTTGAATACAAGCTTCCATGGCATGTTATAAAAAATTGAAAATCACTGATCAAGGGTACAGTCTATGCTTAGAAGTGCTTCCCAAAAGTTAAAAAAAAAAAAAAAAAGAATATGGCCTAAAACCAAGATAAAAACCAACATGAAAATAAAATGCACAGATATATAATAAAGCTTTCTACAAATTATGTTGTCAGACCATTCACAGACCATCACTTAGAGACCGTTTCCCAGTTTTAGACACAACTTTGAAGAACTTGCTTGTCTGATTTCCAGTCCTCAGCCAATAAGAAGTAGAAAATTTAAAGAGTTCAGGTACACTGATAATAATAAATGATAAATGATAATCCTGTGACCGAGGAAAAGCTGCTTAAAAAAGAAAAAGACAAAAATCAAACATACAAAAAGCAAAAGTAATCTGGGGCCATTTTGTGAAAGGCCAAATAGCCTTATATTCCTTAATTCACTGTAAAGGCATCTTTTATAGTATGTACAATAAATGATGTTTTTGTTCAGTCATATTCCCAGACATTTACTTAGTGCCAGAAATTGAGGGATATAATCAGTTTATGATGTTGACTGTGAATCATCAGGAAAAGGTTAAATCATTGTCCATGTTCTCCATATAGAGTAATGAGAAGTAAGATATGTTAGAAATAATTATATGCAAAAGTTTACAGGGATGGTGTTTTTAATTTTTGGATGCTTCCAATTATTTGAAAAATCTACTGACATAAACTACCTCATTCCATAAAGATGCCAGTTAAATAACTTAAATAAGATGTTACTGTATCTACATTGTTTCCTAGAAAGAAAGGAATCTGCCTAGAACCTACAGCTGAAAGCTTAATTTATATATCTGGAAAAATAATCATAAAATGCATTTGCAATCTTCTTAATTGTCAGATTTGTTTAATCATCTATTATAGAGTCACAGATCTCATAAAGAGAGACAATACATTTCAGGCTTAGAAATAATATTAAAATTTACCTAAAACTATATTACTAACTCAAAATTTTTTATTACTACTTCGAATTTCTCATAGCCAATTTGCTTGAGTGCCTCACTTATCATACATTCACTTGAAACACTATTTTTTAAATAAAATTTATATTTTAAGTAAATTTACTGGATATAAAAAAATGTTCTCTTTAGCCATATGGGAAAATCCAGTCCATCTGTGAAGCTCTATTATTACTTATGTATCTTTAGAGTTCACTTAGTAGAGATGGTAGATCAAGTGTTAATGGAGTTAGAGCATCAGAATCATTTATGGTCAAAAAAAAAAAAAAAATTCAGTTAAACTGAAAAGAATTTTCCACTCATAGAGAACAGCTTGGAATATATATGCGTGTATGTATGTATACACAGATGCACACACACAAATATACGTATATAGCTACAGGAATATACATATATCTATACATACATATATGTGTGTATATATGTATGTACCTTGACCTAGAAATATGGCTCTTGATTCAGTTTGATAAAATGTATTTAGCAGTTAAAAAAAATCAGGGGCTACATAATTTTATGCACAAGAAACACTAGTGTTGTCAGTGGCTTAATGCTAAAGGGATAAAATAAATGATACTTTCCTTGTACCATTTCTGAGCTATATATTTAATATTTTCATCAACACTTCATTTGGTGGAATAAAAATATACTATATTTGATGAGGCTCCCAATTTGGAGATAGAAGAAAACTAAGTCCTTAAAATAATTATTCATAAAATGGAGACATGATCAAAAATAATAAAGAATTGCTGCAGAGTACATGTGGGGAAAGAAATAATCTGTTTAACTTCAGGAGTACATGTGGAAGAAAAAAGAATCCAGAAGTCAAACGGAATATAGTAGTGATTTTGCAGCTACTAACTGTAAGTTAAATAACCTGTTCATACTTGTTTAGACCTTCATTGGATTATCATGTCTGTCATTGCACTCCACAATAGCCAACAGTAATGCCCAGTTAGTATGCTGTGGGCCGTGGGTGATACTCTGAGATGTACTGGCTTCAAATGAGACCCAGCTGTGGCCTCTGGGAAAAGTAGAGGGAAAAGTAAAGGGGACCTTACCTTGCACCTTAGGTACTAGCTCAGCCTCAGTGGGCTGGAACACCAATCAGGGACTCAGGCCTAGACTCTTGGACAGCTTTGAGCCAATCAAACCTTGAACAGCTTTCTGGACTTGTTGTGGGCCAGAGGGGAGCGCACTGCCCTGAAGGGTGAGTTCCGTGGTTGTCAGCATTCACCAGAGCTGACTGAAGAGCACTTGAGCTTTAAGTGAATATTGACAGTGGCCTGGCAGAACTCTCCATGGGCTAGTAGAGGTAGTGGCAACTGGAAGAGGCTCCTCTGCCTGTGGAAAGGGAGGGAAGGACTTGTCTTGTGGTTTTAGGGCCAGCTTAGCCACAGTAAAATAGACCACTAGGTGGATTTCTAAGGTTTTTACTTCCAATCCCTAGCTTTCAGACAGCAACTCTGGGCCCACCCAGGGCTTGGAGGAACTTGTTCGCCTGAAGGAAAGGACAAAAGCTGGCTGGCTTCTCCACTTGTTGACTGTAGACCCCTAGGGCCTTGAGTAAGCACAGGTGGTAGCCAGGTAGTGATTACAGTGGGCCTTGGGCAAGACTCAGTGGTGCGCTGGCTCCAGATACAACCCACTGCAGTCCCAGTGCTGGTGGCCACAGGGTGTTTGCATCACTTCACCGTGAGCTCCAAGTGGCTCAGCACGGAAGAGACTCCATTTGTTTGGGACAAATAAGGGAAGAGAACAAGAGTCTCTGTCTGATAATCCAGAGAATTCTTCTGGAACTTATCCAAGACCACCATGGCACTACCTCATGAGTTTTCAAGAACCACAGTGTTACGGGGCTTGGGACCCAATTCCCTTTGAATACCTGGAAAGCCTTACCAAGAAAAACGGGTGCAAACAAGCCCAAATTGCGAAGACTGCAGTAAATTCTAACCCTTCAGTGCTTATACACCAATGACTATCCACAAGCATCAAGACCATCCAGTAAAACACAACCTCACCAGATGAACTAAATAAGGCATGAGGGACCAATCCTGAAGAAAGAGATACGTGACCTTTCAGACAGAGAATTCAGAATAACTGTTTTGAGGAACCTTAAGATAACACAGAAAACTGATTCAGAATTCTAGCATATAAATATAACAAAGAGATTGAAATAATTAAAAAGAACCAAGCAGAAATTCTGGAGTTGAGAATTGGAATTGACACAGTGAAGAATGCATCCATCTCTTAATAGCAGAATTGATCAAGCAGAAGAATTGGTGATCATGAAGACAGACTACTTAAAAATAGAGGAAATGAATAAAAAAGAATCAAGCACAATTAAAAGATCTAGAAAACAGCCTCAAAGGGGCAAATCTAAGAGTTTTAGGCCTTAAGGGGGAGAAAAAGAGACAGGGATAGAAAGTTTATTCAGAGGGATAATATCAGAGAACTTCCCAAATCTAGGAAAAGATATCAATATTCAAGGACAAGAAGGTTATAGAACAAGTTTAACCTAAAGAAGACTACCTGAAGGCATTTAGTAATCAAGTTCCCAGAGGTCAAGGATGAAGAAAGGTCCTATGGATGAAGTGAAAATACAGTTTTTATTAGTTTTGGTTTTGCCTATTTGTTTATGCAGTCAGTCTTAAGTTGTCATCAGCTTAAAATAATGGATTATATTATTTGCAAGCCTCATGGTAACCTCAAATTGAAAAACATATAACATATACAAAAATAAAAAGCAAGAAATTATACCACCAGAGAAAATTACATTCACTAAAGGAAGGCAGGAAAGAAGGAAGAGAACACCAGAAAACAAATAACAGAATGACAGGAACAAGTCGTTTCCTAATCAGTAATGACATTGAATGTTAATGGACTAAACTCCCTTATCAAAGGACATAACAGAGTAGCTCAGTGTATTAAAAAATCAAGACACAGTGATCTGTTGCCTACAAGAAACACACTTCATCTATAAAGATACAGACTGAAAATAAAGGGATGGAAAAAGATATTTCATGCCAATGGAAACAAAAAAAAAAGAGCAGGAGTAGCTATAGTTATATCAGACAAAATAGATTTCAAGGCAAAAACTGTAAGAAGAGACAAAGAAGATAAGGGGTCAATTCAGCAAAAGGATATAATAATTATAAATATATATGCATCCAATACTGAAGCACCCAGATATATAAAGGAAATATTATTAGAGGTAAAGAGAGAGGTAGACCCCGATACAATAGTAGCTGGAGACTTCAACACACAACTTTTGGCATTGGACAGATCTTCCAGACAGAAAATCAACAAAGAAACATCAGACTTAGTCTGTACTGTACAACAGTGCATCTAATACATATTTATAGAGCATTTCATCAAATGGCTGCACAGCACACATTCTTCCCAGCACATAAATCATTCTCAAGGATAGACTGTATGTTAGGCCACAAAATAAGTCTGAAAACATTCAAAAATTGCAGTAGCATTAGGCATCTTCTCTGACAACAATCAAATAAAACTAGAAATAAATAACAAGAAGAATTTTGGAAACTAAACAGACACATGGAAATTAAAAAGCATCCTCCTGACTGACCAGAGGGTCAATTAAGAAATTAAGAAAATTGAAAAATGTGTTGAAACAAACAATGGTGAAAACACAGCACACCAAAACCTATAAGATACAGTGAAAGCAGTACTAAGAAGTTCATGGCACCTACATCAAAAAAGAAGAAAAACTTTAAATAACCTAATGATGCATCCTAAAGAACCGTAGAAGCAAAAGTAAACAAAACCCAAGATTAGTGCAAGAAAAGAAATAATAAAAACCAGAATAGAAATAAATAAATCAAATTGAAATGAAGAAAACAATACAGTCATCAAAATGAAAACTTGGTGTTTTGAAAAGACAGAATTGACAAACTTTTAGCCAGACTAAAATAAAATCAGAGATGAAAGGGAGACATTACAGCCAGTACCACTGAAATTCAAAGAATCATTAAGTGACTACTATGAGCAACTGTCAATAAATTAGAAAATCTAGATAAAATGGGGAAATTTGTAGACATGTACAATCTACCAAGATTGAACCATGAAGAAATCCAAAACCTGAACAAACCAATAACACATAACAAGATAGAAGCTGAAGTAAAAAGTCCTCCTGTAAAGAAAAGCCTGGAACCAGGTGCAGTGGCTCACACCTGTAATCCTAGCACTTTGGGAGGCCAAAGTGGGAGGTCAGGCGTTCCAGACCAGCCTGGCCAAGATGGTGAAACCCTGTCTCTACTAAAAATACAAAAATTAGCTGGGCATGGTAGTAGCCTGTAATCCTAGCTACTCGGGAGGCTGAAGCAGGAGAATCACTTGAACCCCAGGGGATGGAGGTTTCAGTGAGCTGAAATCATGCCACTGCACTCTAGCCTGGGCAATAGAGTGAGACTCCATTTGAGAAAAAAAAGAAAAGTCTGGGACCTCATGGCTTCACTGCTGAATTCTACCAAACTTTAAAAAAGAACTAATGCCAGTCCTTCTCAAACTATTCCAAAAAATAGAGGGAAGACTTCCAAACTTATAAGGCCAGTATTATCATGATACCAAAACCAGACAAAGACACATCAAAAAAAGAAAACTACAGGCCAGTATCTCTGATGAATATTGATGTAGAAATTGTCAACAAAATAGTAGCAAACTAAATTCAGCAATACATTAAAAAGATCACTCATCATGACCAAGTGAGATTTATTACAGGGATGCAAGGATGGTTCAACATATGCAAATCAATCAGTATGATATGTTATATCATCAGAATGAAGGACAAAAACCATATGATCATTTCACTTGATGCTGAAAAAAGTATTTGATAAAATTCAATATTCCTTCATGATAAAAAAAAAAACAAACAAGACCTAAAAAACTGGATATAAAAAGAACATCTTTCCTGAATATATAAAAAGTCTTATATGACAGACCCATAGCTAGTGTCATACTGAATGGGGAAAAACAGCCTTTCCTCTAAGATCTGGAACATGACAAGAATAACCATTTTCACCACTGTTACTTAACATAGTACTGGAAGTCCTAGCTAGAGCAAACAAACAAGAAAAAGAAATAAAGGGCATCCAATTTGGAAAGGAAAAAGTCAAATTATCTTTGTCTGATTTGTTTATCATGAGATGATAGGATCTTATATTTGGGAAAACCTAAAGACTCCACCATAAAACGGTTAGAACTGATAAACAAATTCCGTAAAGTTCCAGGATACAAATTGATATACAAAAGTCAGTAGCATTTCTGTATGCTAACAGCCAACAGTCTGAAAAAGAAATTTTAAAAGTAATCCCAGCTCATGCCTGTAATCCCAACACTATGGGAGGCTGAGGCGCACAGATCACGAGGTCAGAAATCAAGACCATCTTGGCCAACATGGTGAAACCCCATCTCTACTAAAAATACAAAAATTAGCCAGGCATGGTGCCATGTGCCTGTAATCCCAGCTACTGGGAGGCTGAGGCAGTAAATCAGTTGAACAGAGAGTCGGAGGTTGCAGTGAGCTGAGATTATGCCCCTGTACTCCAGCCTGGCGACAAAGGGAGACTCCGTCTTAAAAAAAGTAATAATAATAATAATCTCATTTGCAGTAGCCACAAATAAAACTAAATACCCAAGAATTAACCAAAGAAGTGAAAGATCTCTACAGTGAAAACTACAAAACACTGGTACAAGAAATTGAAGAGAATACATACAAAAAAAAAAAAGGTGGAAAGATACTCCATATTCATAGATTGGAAGAATCGGTATTGTTAAAATGACCATACTACCTAATCTACAAACTCAATGCAATTCCTGTTAAAATACCAATGACATTCTTCACAGAAATAGAAAAAACAATCCTAAAATTTATATGGAACCACAAAAGACCCAGAATAGCCAATTCTATCTTGAACAAAAAGGAAAAAACTGGAGGAATCACATTATCTGACTTCAAATTATACTACAAAGCTATAGTAACCAAAACTGCTTAGTATTTACATAAAAATAAACACAGATAAATGGAACAGAATAGAGAACCCAGAAACAAATCTATACACCTAAAGTGAATCCTTTTTCAACAAAAGTACCAAAACATACATTGGGGAAAAGACAGTCTCTTCAATAAATACTGCTGGGAAAACTGGTACCCCATATGCAGAAAAATGAAACTAGACCCCTGTCTCTCACCATGTACAAAAATCAAATCAAAATGGATTAAAGACTTCGATCTGAGACCTCAAATTATGAAACTACTACACGAAAACACTGGAGAAACTCTATAGGACTTTGGTCTGCATAAGAATTTCTTGTACCCTACAAACACAGGCAACCGAAGCAAAAATGAACAAATGAGATGACATCAAGTTAAAAAGCTTCTGCACAGCAAAGAAAACAATCAACAAAGTGAAGAAGACAACCCACAGAATGGGAGAAAATATATAAGAGATTAATAACTAGAAGGAGCAAAAAAAGTAATCTGGTTTTATTTTCATTTTTTTTAATTTTTATTTTTTGAGACAGTATCTTGCTGTGTCACGGAGGCTGGAGTGCAGTGGCGTGATCTCAGCTCACTGCAACCTCTGCCTCCCAGATTCAAACAATTCTCCCACCTCATCTTCCTGAGTAGCTGGGATTACAAGTGTGAGCCACTGTGCCTGGCTAAGCTTTTTTTATTTTTTAGTAGAGATGGGGTTTTGCCATGTTGGTCAGGCTGCTTATGAACTCCTGGCCTCAAGTGATCCACCTACCTCAGCCTCCCAAAGTGCTAGAGTTACAGGCATGACCCACCACACCTGGCTTAATCAGATTTAAAAATGGGCAAACGATTTGAATAGATCTTCTTTCTCAAAAGAAGACATACAGATAGCAAACAAGTGTATGAAAAAGTGGTCAATGTCAATGATCATCAGAGAAATGCAAATCAGAACTACAATGAAATACCTCACCTAAGTGAAAATGGCTTATATCCAAAAGACAGGCAATAACAAATACTGGCAAAGATGTGGAGAAAGGGGAACGCTCATACACTGTCGTGGGAATGTAAATTAGTACAACCACTATGGAGAACAGTTTGGAGGTTTCTCAAACAACTGAAAATAGAGCTATCATATGATCCAGCAATCCCACTGCTGGGTATACCCCAAAGGAAGGAAGTCAGTATATTGAAGGGACATGATGTATGTACTCCCATGTTTGTTGCAGCGCTGTTCACAGTAGCCAAGATTTGGAGGCAACCTGAGTGTCCATCAGCAAACAAACAGATAAAGAAAATATGGTACTTAAACACAGTGGAGTACTATTCAGCCATTAAAAAGTTTGAGATATCGTCATTTGCAACAACATGGTTAGAATCTGGAGGTCATTATGTTAAGTGAAATAAGCCAGGCACAGAAACACAAACTTTGCATGTTGTCATTTCTTTGTAGGAGCTAAAAATTAAAATAGTTGAACTCATGAAGATAGAAAGGAGGAGGATGGTGGCCACTGGAGTCTGGGAGGGGTTGGGAGGAGTGGGGGAGAAGTTGGGATGGTGAATGGTTACGAAAAGTAGTTAGAAGGACTAAGACCTAATATTTGATGGCACAACAGGGTGACTATAGTCAATAATGATTTAATTGTACATTTAAAAATGAGTACAAACTAAAAGCACAGTTGGATTGTTTATAATACAAAGCATAAACGCTTGAGGGGATGGATACCCCATTTACCATGATGTGGTTATTACACATCGCATGCCTGTATCAGAGTATCTCATGTACCCCAAAAATATACCTACTATGTACCCACAAAAATTTTTTAAATTTAAGTTTAAGGAAAAAAACCAGTGAGGAAAAATTAGTGTATTCATTCTCTCATTTCATGAACATTTATTGAGCACACACTATATGCAAGACACTGAGCCAGGCACTGGTTGAAAGACTAGTACTTGCCTAGAGGAAGTTTATAGGCTCGGTGGAAGAGATAGATAAGAACATAAAGTATGTGCTGTGCCGCAGTAATAGAAAAGAGGAGCACCTAACCCTACTTGAAGAGTCAGGGGAGATTTCCTGAAGAAGGTGAGCTGAGTCTTAAAGCTTGGGGGATTTCATTTTCCTGCAAGATTCCAGACTAATGATAATCTCAAAATTCTCCCACCAAAAAACGCTCAGAAGTGCAATGTAAAATAGAATAAGCATCCCTTTAAATGCATAGACAAGATTACAGAAAATCAACTTAACTCTCCAAGGGCCACAATAAGCATAGCTAAAAACAAAATAGGAGCTGGCGCAGTGGCTCACGCCTATAATTCCAGCATTTTAGGAGGCCGAGGCGGGTGGATCACGAGGTCAAAAGATCGAGACCATCCTGGCCAACATGGTAAAACCCATTTCTACTAAAAACACAAAAATTAGCTGGGCATGGTGGCATGCGCCTGTAGTCCCAGCTACTCTGGAGGCTGAGGCAGGAGAATCGCTTCAACCCGGGAGGTGGAGGTTGCAGTGAGCAGAGATCGCACCATGTACTCCAGCCTGACGACAGAGCGAGACTCCATCCCAAAAAAAAAAAAAAAAAAAAGGAAGCTTTAAAATAGTTTTTTAAATAAAGCTTTAAAAACAAAGTAGTAAGTTTAAACCAACACCGGACTGCCATGAAAGCTTTTGCTAGTCTCAATACCTGTGGGGTAGAAATCTCAACTAATACCAGCCACCCTCAGAGTAGACTGAAAAATTCTGCCCACTAACAGAATTGACATAGAGAGTTTGTCAGACTATGCTCCAAGTCCGGGTCTAGGGGTGGGAGTGAAGGTGGGTTTGCTCTTTTTAAATTTGCATTTCTTGAGTGTTCAAAAATTCCCAAACCAAGAAATCAACTAAGTTATCCCAAGCTGATAATATATCTGGGATGCTTGAAGAAACAAAAGCAAAATCATTCTGAAGGGACAGACCCTCAATCTAGAGAGCACAGCAGTTTTTTCATAGATAAAACCCCACTTAAAATAAACTCATAATCCGGCCGGGCGCGGTGGCTCAAGCCTGTAACCCCAGCACTTTGGGAGGCCGAGGCGGGTGGATCACGAGGTCAAGAGATCGAGACCATCCTGGTCAACATGGTGAAACCCCATCTCTACTAAAAATACAAAAAATTAGCTGGGCATGGTGGCACGTGCCTGTAATCCCAGCTACTCAGGAGGCTGAGGCAGGAGAATTGCCTGAACCCAGGAGGCGGAGGTTGCGGTGAGCCGAGATCGCGCCATTGCACTCCAACCTGGGTAACATGAGTGAAACTCCGTCTCAAAAAATAAAAAAATAAAAATAAACTCATAATCCAAAATCAAAAAGCACATAGGAAGCAATATGTAGGTATCAGCCAGCACAACAAACGTCACCCTGCTTCCCCTCCCTGAACTCAAATAAAAAAAAAATCACACTGCCACGTGTGTACCTATGCAGCAATCTTGCATGTTCTTCACATGTACCCCCAAACCTCTAAATTGAAAAAAAAAAGGTGGGGGGGGGGAGAAAAGAAATACAGGGATTATGAAATGTCAATTCAATTTTTAAAAAATTTACTTATTATACTTTAAGTTTTGGCTTACATGTGCAGATCTTGCAGGTTTGGTACATAGGTATACATGTGCCATGGTGTTTTGCTGCATCCATCGCCCTGTCATCTACACTAGATATTTCTCCTAATACTATCTCTCTCCAATCCCCCCACCACCTGCTATTCCTCCACCACCTTCCAGGCCCCAGTGTGTGATGTTCCCCTCTCTGTGTCCTTGTGTTCTCATTGTTCAGCACCCACTTATGAGTGAGAACATGCGGTGTTTGGTTTTCTGTTCTTGTCAGTTTGCTAAGAATAATGGTTTCGAGTTTCCCATCCGTATCCCTGCAAAGGACATGAACTCATCCTTTTTATGGCTGCATAGTATTCCATGGTGTATATATGCCACATTTTCCCTGTCCAGTCTATCATTGATGGGCATTTGGGTTGGTTCCAAGTCTTTGCTGTTGTGAACAATGCCACAATAAACACGTGTGCATGTGTCTTTATAACAGAATGATTTATAATCCTTTGGGTATATACCCAGTAATGGGATTGCTGGGTCAAATGGTATTTCTATTTCTAGATCCTTGAGGAATTGCCACACTGTCTTCCACAATGGTTGAATTAATTTACACTCCCACCAACAGTGTAAAAGCATTCCTATTTCTCCACATCCTCTCCAGCATCTGTTGTCTCCTGATTTTTTAATGATCACCATTCTAACTGGTGTGAGGTGGTATCTCAATGTGGTTTTGATTTGCATTTCTCTAATGACTAGTGATGATGAGCTTTTTTCATGTGTTTGTTGGCTGCATAAATGTCTTCTTTTGAAAAGTGACTGTTCATATCCTTTGCCCACTTTTTGATGGGATTGTTTTTTGTTTTTTGTTTTTGTAAATTTGTTTTAAGTTCTCCATAGATTCTAGATATTAGCCCTTTGTCAGATGGGTAGGTTGCAAAAATTGTTTCACATTCTGTTAGTTGCCGGTTCACTCTATTGATAGTTTTTTTGCTGTGTAGAAGCTCTTAAGTTTAATTAGATCCCATTTGTCTATTTTGGCTTTCGTTGCCATTGCTTTTGATGTTTTGGTCATGAAGTCCTGGGCTCAAATATATCAAAGAGATTTTTAAACATGAGAAAAGAGTGAGATTCTGTCTTTAAAATGTTGAGGGACAGTTCCAAGTAGAGCAAGGAGCATTTATAGCTACAGGAGTCCAGATAAGTTTTGTGTGTGTGTGTGTTTCGTGTGTGTGTGTTGTTTTGTTTTGTTTTTTTGACATGGCGTTGCTCTGTCACCCAGGCTGAAGTGCAATGGCACTATCTTGGCTCACTGCAACCTCCACCTCCCGAGTTTAAGCAATTCTGCCCCAGCCTCCCAAGTAGCTAGGACTACAGGTGCACACTACCATGCCTGGCTAATTTTTTTGTGTTTTAGTAGAGACAGGGTGTCACCTTTCACCATGTTGCCCAGGCTGGTCTCGAACTGTTGAACTCGAGCAATCCACCCACACTGGCCTCGCAAAGTGCTAGGATTACAGGTGGGGGCCACCGCTCAAGACCCCAGATAAGTATTCTTATGGGGAATTGGCAGTCACAAAATTGGGAAGAGAAGGAATTGGGAGACAGATGAACAAGAATTGGTTCATAAAATGCCTTACACTCTGTGTTAGTCAGGACTCTTGTTTGCAAGTGACAAAAAGATAACATTTGTCTAGGGAGTATTTTGCTGTTACTGGCTTACCTGACCAAGAAAAATATTGTTTAAATGACAAGATCCAGAGAACCTCATTCTCTCTACATCTCTCACTGCTTTTTTCTTTGTGAATACTTATTTCCTTCTACTGCAGACTGATTTTCCCCCAAAAGTACAGAACATTGCCACTTGAAGTTTTTGACTCATACCCTTTTCTAATTTTCTTTTTTTATTGTGGTAAAATATATGTGGAATTTACCATTTTAACCATTTTTTTACATGTACAGTTCAGTGGCATTAAGGACATTCACATTATTCAGTTATCACCACTATTTATCTCCGGAACTTTTCCAGCATCCCAAACTGAAACTCTGTACCCATTAGACAAGAACTCCCCATGCTCCCCTCCTCCCAGCTCCTGGGAGGTCACTGCTATTCTATTTCATGTGCCTATGAATTTGGCTACTCTAGGTAAGTCATATAAATGGGATTATACAATATTTATCCTTCCATATGTAGCTTCTTTGACCACACTTTCTTTTTTTAAATTGACATATAGTATTTGTACATATTTATAGGGTTGCACCCTTTAGTTTTGATCAGAGAGGAAAGAACCTTCTGTGTGCACACACTTCCATCCCTTAGCTCCATTTTGAAAATTTTTGAAAGAAAACTAATTGCCTTGGCTTGAGTAATGTGCTTACTTTCAGACAAGGAAGATGACAGGTGTTGTGATTTGCCCATTTAGGGTTGCATGATCACCTTAGTGTCTTCCCCAGTTATCTGAAAACATACCGTCTTATAGAGTCCTCTGTCCTTTCTATCTAAAACAGCACCCCACACCAATCTCATCTCTTACTCTGCTTTGATTCTTTTCCAACGTACTCATCACTGCATATTATTAAATGTATTAATTTGCTTGTTGATTCCCTAGCCACTACAATAAAAGATTTATAACATTAGAGACCTTCTCTGTCTCATTTATCTCTGTGTTTCCAGTGCCTAGAACAGTGACTGGAACATAATTGTAACTATACTTAATTAATTTGAAATTGAGCTAGAGATACAGATTTAGTATTCACTGGTAAAAGTGATTAAAAGGAATTGCTCTTTCTTCCACCTCCTTCGTGAAAACGAAGAATTAGAAATTGAAAGGAAATTAACTGAGGATATATGAACAGAGTGATTAAACATGAGAGTTATGCACAAATACGTAGTGAAACAACAATGCTGTCTAAAGATGGATATCTGTGGAAAATACAACCTTGCATGATGGATACATAAGTAGAATCCTGAAATTGCAGTAGATTAAGCTCTTTCTGAAATTACTTCCTAATGCAGGATATTCACATTTAAACTATAAATGTGAATATATAAACCCATCAGGTGTTTGCATATATGTGTGTGTGTATACACACACACACTTTTATTGATTAACATTGGAAACTGGCAAATACAGATATGAGTCTTAAGCCACAATGGTCAGTACTGTTCTTTCAAAATTGGCCTTAGCTTTGCCAAGCAAGACAACATTCTCTGGAGCAGAACTTCACATTGTCAGGTTGCCCTACATAAGAATCACTCAGATACTACTCACTATAGCTGCCTTCCCCCACCTCTCTTCCCCCACCTGTCCTTAATCTCAAGGGCAGGGCAAGTCAAAGGGGAACAACATAAACGTTATATCTAAAAAGACAAAAAAAAGTAGGTAAAAATGATCATCTGTGCTTCCTGACTTTTGCATGCTGCTTTCCATCTTTTACTTTTCTTGGAGTTTATTATCTTTATGATGCTTCCTGGACATCCCAAACTTAGCCATAGTTGTACCTTAGCCAAGTGTACTCTACCCTGACTCCCTGCCAAAATTACTTCTTTCATATCTCCTCTCACCCATGTAATAAGCACCTTACCTCCAAATCCAATCAGGACTTCATTCCATAGTAGGAAAATGAAGTACATTGTCTCAAGGTTGTCCCCCTGCCATGACCTTTTTCTTACTACCTATCTGAACCATAAAATAAGTTACCTATGGCAACTTTCTGCTTTTCTTTCTAGGAGATTAATAGGGAGACCCATTGCCAAAAAGTTTTGGTGCTAACCTCCACCCCTACACTGACCCGTTAGGAAGTGGGAAAGGCAGATATGGGTACTCAAGAATAGTTTGACTGGGACAACATCACCCTTTCCAAGTTATTCATAGTAACAGTTTCACATTTATTCTTAATTATTAGGAACATAATGGCCATGCATATTACAAAGTGCTTGTGAAATTAATTACTGAATTCTTCTTTTCACTTGTGTACTTTAACTGATTATTTGTTATGCATGTAATGTGACTAGCTGCTCTTAATTTAAGAGGTGGCATTGCTAAAAAGTACTCAGCTGTGCTACAGTTAGTAGTATATACAGTTTTCTTGGTTTTAAAGGAAGATAATTAACTGAAATGTTGGAATATCCTAAGTATTCTATGGTAATTTTTGGCTTCCTTAAAAACTCCTGGGATTTTGTATGCTTTGAAATCACATTACTTTATCATACTTGATCTGTTTAGGAAACCTAATGTTATTAGCCTGGAATTTGTGAGTCTTTCAAAGGGGATAAAAAGCTATTCACTATAAATCACAGATTCACTAGATAGATTTGGGGACAAGCTTAGGGGAAAAAAAAATTCTAATACTGGCCAAGATAAATGAGACACAGTGTCAATTTTTCTGCCACTGACTAGGTAACCAGACTGCCTCACTTTAAGGATTTCCCTTTGGTTTATTATCTGTAGGTATCTGGAATAACTGGTTATCCTGTTACTCCACTGTAGCTGCCACAGTGCACAAGTTATCATTCTTTATTCTTCAAGGTGGTGAGCTTGGTCAAAAGTTACTGTGAGGCTCAGATAACTGACTTTAAGTCTGATAAATCTATGGAACTGGGTATATTAGATAAATTTGCTATAGTTTATGTACTTTCATACTTTTGCAATTACTTAGACTTCTAAAATGTATTATTTGTTTCTTTCATAGGATAATGAAGGCCAAACAGCTCTACATTATGGTAAGAAGTTTCTAAGTTACTAAATTATCATATTTGAACATCTTCTCTATTTGTTTTCAACTTTATTCTTACATAGTGCTTAGAAAAGTATCTGGCAGCTAGCAGAGATACAATAATTTTTTGTTTAAAAAATGTATTGGGCCGGGCACAGTGGCTCACACCTGTAATTCCAGCACTTTGGGAGGCCGAGATGGGCGGATCACTTGAGGTCGGTAGTTCTAGACCAGCCTGGCCAACAAAACCTGTCTCTATAAAAATATAAAAATTAGCCAGGCGTGGTGGCAGGCGCCTGTAATCCCAGCTACTCAGGAGGCTGAGGCAGTAGAATCACTTGAATCTGGGAGGTGAGGGTTGTAGTGAGCCAAGATCACACCAGTGCACTCCAGCCTGGGCGACAAACTGAGACTTCATCTAAAAAAAAAAAAAATGAAATGAAACCCTGTCTCTACTAAAAATATAAAAATTAGCCAGGCGTGGTAGCAGGCTCCTGTAATCCCAGCTACTCAGGAGGCTGAGGCAGTAGAATCACTTGAACCTGGGAGGTGGAGGTTGCAGTGAGCCGAGATCACTCCACTGCACTCCAACCTGGGTGACAAACTGAGACTACATCTAAAAAAAAAAAAATGTATTAATAACTTAGTAAGTTGAAGATATATTAAAATTCTTATGGTCACGTTTAAAATAAATTGTTTCTGTACTATCAACAGAAATGGAGACCCCTCCAGACCCTGTTTGAAAATTCATTATTTCATTCTTGGTTCTATTCATGAGTGACAAGAAAGATGTTAATTATTGCCACTGTAGAATTTAGCATCTCTCCTACAAGAAATATTTTTGTTGATCTAATTGAGAAAAATAAATATAATTTTTAACTAATTTCTTTTACAAAGGGATTAGCTTAAGAAATCTGTAAAATAGAAAAAAAAATCAGATAGAAATTATAATATGGCAGCTCTGCTTAGTAAATTCAGTGAGATTAAAGATATTCCAGTATTTTGTAAAATGTAAAGTACTAGTAAATATAATTAAAAGAATCTGAGTACAGTGGTGCATGTCTATAGTCCCAGCTACTCAGGAGGCTGAGGCAGGAGGATGACTCAAATCCAGGAGTTTGAGGTCAGCCTGAGCAACACAGATCCTGTCTCAAAAAAAAAAAAAAAAAAATTCTATTTGGGTGTGAATATGGTTGAATGACAGACAGCCATCAATATTCAAACCAGATTACGGACCAGCCACCTTCTGACCTTTTGGGAGGGAATGCCCTGTTGGGAGGGAATACATTTGGCAATCTGGCAGTCTTAGACTGCCATTCAGTAACAAGTGGTTCAGATGACTCTGGACACTTTATTCACTGCTTGGACTTTAAATTTCCACTTCTTAAGTGTTCAAAAATCCCAAGCTTAGAAATCAGCTAAGGGATTTCAACCTGATAGTGTCTCTGGGATGCTTGGCAGAAACAAAAGCAAAATCATTCTGGAGGGATGATTCTGGAGAAACCTCACTGTGCTATCTAGGAGTTTTAACCTATTGAACTGGCTATTATACTACCTATATATGTCAGCCTAATTGAGGTTGAAATGTCTGTCACCAACTGCCAGCCCTAACTCACTTATGAGTTTATCTAGCATAACCTTGGTACCAAAACCAGCAGGAGAAAAGAAAAGAAAATTGTGAGTCAATCTCACTTTTGAGCATATGCAGAAATCCTAAATAAAATATTAGCAAATGAAATCCATCAGTGTATTTTTAAAGGAAAGAAAGATACATGTGCTAACCAAATTGAGCTTATCCCAGGAATTCAAGGATGACTTAACATTTTTTTAAAAATCTATTAATGTAGCCTTCTACATCAGCAAATCAGGTTAAAAGAATCAAATCAAATGCAGAAAAAAGCATTGGATGACGTTCAACACTCAAAAAGCTGTAGAAAAAAGTAGTTAAGACCCTGTGCTCTTAAGCCAGACTTCTGGGTTCAAATTCTAGTTCTACCACTGACCTGGGACAAAATACTTAACTCACACTGTACCTCAGTTTACTCATGATGAAATAGGGAATAATAACCTCAGAGATTTGTTATGAGTTAATCTTTGTAAAGTGCTTAGAACAATGGCTGACACTTGGTATATACTCAATGAATGTTAGTTAATTCTTTTTATGATAAAAGCTCTTAAACTAGGAATAGAAGGAGACTTCTATGGCCTGATTAACTTTCTTATCAAAAACCCAGAGCAAACACTATTATTAAAGATGGAATGTTTGGGGCATTTTCTTTACAATCAGAAACAAGAAAAGCATGCATACCATAACTATTTCTCTTCAATACTATATTAGAATTATAGATAACACAAAATGAAAAAATAAATAGTACATGAGATGGATAAAACAAAATCATCATCATTCTCAGTACAATTAGGTACATAGAAATACAAGAAACTCTACAAATTATTAAAACTAATTATACAATTTAGCAAGGATGGTGAATGCATTCGTTTCTTAAAGTTCACTCTTAAACATTAGTATAAAAAGGTAAAAAAATTTAAAAATTATTTTAAATATTATTTACAACAGCAGCAAAGTCCTAGGACTTAACCTAACAAAAGGCATGTAAAACCTTCATAGAAAAAAATGTGATTTTTTAAAAGACATTTTTAAAGGAACTAAGTAGAAGGAGAAATAATCCATGTTAATGAATGGGAAGACTCAATTTCATAATGATCATTTCTGCCAACACAAAGTACAAATTCAGAGAATTTGCATAAGAATTTTTCAGCAAATACTTGTGGAATTTAACAAGCTTGTCCTAAACTTCATATGGAAGATAAAGGAGCCAGGAGTATCTAAGACAGTTTGAAGAAAAACAAGAAAGAAGGACTTGGTCTTCCAAATATCAAGATGTTATTTTACAGCTATCATAATGAAGGCAGAGAACTGAATTCCAACATGACAACATCAGAAGCTTCACTGACACGCTCTGTTGTCAAACTGGTGAAAATTATTTTCAAAACTGTAGACATTTATAGCTTCTGAAAATGGTATTAAGGACAAAAAGCAAATGAAGAGACATCTATTCAAGAGAATCTACAAAAATTTGGTAAGAAGGAAAACTTTGTAGTATTTGAGCCAAGATCACTTCCTCCTTTCCCTCTTGCCAGCCCAGCAATGTGGAGACTCCACTCCACAATGCTGTAGCCAGGAACGCAGAGCTCCCTCTCTTCCCAGCTCCCAGTCAGAGGGCTTTCTTCCTGGTAGAAGCAGGACAAACATTTTCCACCTTGCCTCCAGCTACCTTTTGCTAAGGCTGTCCTGGACAAATGTGGTCCTAACTACTTGGGAGGCTGAGGCGGGATAATCACTTGAATCCAGGAATTGAAGGCTGCAGTGAGTCATGATCATGCCACTGCACTCCAGCCTGGTTGACAGAGTAAGACCCTATCTCAAAAAAAAAAAAAAAAAAAGAACTATGAGTAGTCTGAAATTGCCCCCTACTTACAAGCTAACAAGTTACCCTGACACAGTTTCATGGTTGCTGGCAAAAGACAAAACTTTTGGATCAGAAACAAAAGACTTTATTATCCATGGCACAGCAAGCAGCCTGAGCTTCATGTTTTCATCATTTCTTCTTGCCTCCAAAGTCCCACCAGAGCAATACAGAGAGGCCTAGGTAGATACTGCACACACCGTGTGTCATGGCTTAGGAATCCTGATCTTACGGAACTCTAATCCTTTATAATGGGCCACAAGCAAACCTTTGCTCAGGAGGAGGTATTATGTTGATTATTCTGGGTGGTAAGCATACCTGCCCTCCGCTTTGGAAAGAAACACTATCTCTGTTGTCAAATATTTTCTTTACACAAACATCCTTGAAACTTAGTCTAGAACAAAAGCTGTCTTATGTCTTCTGCATGTACCTTTGTACCTTATGTACATTTGTACATAAGACGTGCAGAAATGTGAGAGACCTTTCAAGAACTCTCCCAACAACAGTTAATTCAGGAATGCAGATTAAAACATTTAGATACAACTTCATACTCATCAGATTGGCAACATGTGAACATCTACACATATTAGTATTAGAATGTAGAACAACAAGAATTCTACATTACTGAGGAGAGTGTCAACTGTTACAGCCATTTTGATATCAGTTTAGTAAGATTTAATAAAGTTAAAGGTACACATACTCCACAACCGAGTAATTTCAGTTCTAGACATATACCAGAGAAAAACTCCTGAACATGTGTATAATATGATTTAGAACATTTATTACAGAATATTCGTAGTAGTTAACAACTTGTTTTATTGGCCTCTATATTCCTCTGTATGCCATGCTTATAATATTTGTTAATTAAAATTGCACATAAATGCATCTGTGCACATACAAACACATATGGTACCAAATCCCTTTGAAAGAACCATTAAAATGAGCATATAAAATAGTAAAATAATAAACTATATTTAATCTGTAAGCTCCTGTCTATAAATAGCCCTCTAGAAGAGTTTTTTGTTTGTTTGTGAGTCGGTGTCACACTCTTGTCACCCAGGCTGGAGTGTAGTGGCCAAGTCATGGCTCACTGCAGCCTTGAACTTCTGGGCTTGAGCAGTCCTCCCACCTCAGGCTCCCAAGTAGCTGGGACTACAGGACGCACCACCACAGCTGGCTAAGTTATTTTATTTTTGTTGAGACAGGATCTAGTACAGGCTGTTGTCAAACTTCAGGCCTCCAGCAATTTTCCCATGTCAGCCTCCCAAAGCATATGTAGTCGTTGTTGTTCTCACCATTTTATAAATGAGGAAACTAAAACTCGAAGAGATTAACAAGCTTGCCTAAGGCGACTGGAAAATCAAACCCATGTCTCTATATTTACTAGGAAAGGACAGAAAAATGAGTGTTTTCCCATACCTCCTTCCACAGCATTCACATCACTTACTCCTCAAACATGTTTATAAACTATTTCTATCATATGACTTCTCCTGTATTATCAAGAGCTAGCTGTTCTAAACCCTAATTTTCCACCCAGAAAAAATTTGTCTCAAATACCCCACGGCTATGATGGCGATCTGGGATAATCAGGCCTAAGTCAAACAACCACAGATTCAAAAAAGGAAAAATAAACTCTTCACGGGGGTTGGAGGGCCTTCAGCATGAAATTCACGGCTACTCATTTTTCCTGATATCTTGCTTCAAGAGGCCAGCTTTCTTTCACTCTAAAATATTTGCCCTACGGTCTAGAGTTCACTGCTCTGCTTATAAAGACAGCCACTCCCAATGCACCCACATTCTCTGCTGAATCAACTTACTTCCATCCCCTTATTCCTTCTTTCATTCCCTCATTCAGATGTTTTTCAGTGCCTTCTTTGTGGCATGTGCTGTGTTTTCCCTTTATTTCTCCCTTCTAGAAACTGTAGCAATGGCTAAAACAGATTGAATGTGCCCTTGAGAGTTTAGATGAGTCACTCTGTCATCCCTAGTTAACCATTGGGAGTGAATGCCTTTATGGATGTAGGAATGTGTCTGTTTAAGTTTGATATATTTAAAATGCATTTATAGATAGCAACAGAGTAGGGATTTTTCAAAAGGCATTTCTGACTGGCTTCAAATAAGCTCTATTTTCTTTATGTACTGGTACGGAAAAATCTCTTAACATATATTGTTGAACAAAAAGATTAAGGTGTAGTGCAGTGTATATAGTGTGCTGTCATGAATACATCCATGCTTGCTAGTAAATATATATCTTTGGGAGGATACATAAAAAGCTAATAATGTTAATTGCCTTAAGGAAGAGGAGGTGGGGGGCTAGAATACAAGAATAAGATGAAAACATTTTTCTGTAAACCCTTTTATAACTTCTATATTGGACCTATATGCATATATTACCTGTTCAAAAATTATTTTAAATTTGAGCATCATGGGTTCTGTTAGTACTATGAATATGATACAACTTCTTAATTATATTTCATTAAACAAATATTTTAATGCCTACTATTTGCTGGATACAATAAATATTCTTTTTAAGATAAGAGATGTCCCCAGATTTCTTTGCTTCCCACCCAATAAATAAGAACCCAGTATCTACAGTGATAAGTGGGTGAGCAAACACTATATCTGGGAGAACTCTGAGCTTGGATTTCAATACCAATGCAACCTGGAAATAAGGCCTCTTGAACTAGAAGGAATCAGGAGTCAAAACTGAGATCCTGCACATGAGCCAGGACCTTCAAAAGGATACATCCACAGCTTAAAAGAGAAGGCAGAAGGGTGGAGATTAGAACAAGTTGGCCTACTGGTAAAAAGAAGACAAAGAAGCGTCTCTGCCTCAGACTAGCATTTGGGTGGGAACAAAAGCCATATAAGTTTGAAGTTCACATTTATATGCTCGTTATTTCAGGAATCCTCAAGTCAAGAAATTAACATAAGTGTACTGGGCTCGTGAATGCTAAACTTTTCTTGAGAAACACATCTTCAACCTATACAGTACGAAATCCCTCCAGAATGAAGCCCTACTGAAAATCAGTTCACAATCCAAAATTACAAAATACACTTGAATGTCAGCAGACACAGAAAACCACAGTATTAAACTTTGAGGAACTTCAGTAAAACTATTGAAATGATCAGAATAAGTCTGTATAAAATCAAGGAATCAAAAACACAAGAGCAAGACATTCCAAAAAAGAACAGGCAGATATGGAAGAGAACCAAACAGAACTTATGTAGATGGAAAAAACACAGAAATTTTATAATGGATAGGTTAAAGTGAAGAATTGACACAAGTTAAAAAAAATTGGTGAAAAGATTTGTCTAAAGCAGTTGCCAAAAAGGCGGCACAGAAAGGTAAAGAAATGATAAATGTAAAAGAGACATTAAGAGTGGAACGAGAAAATTCAGCATTTATTTATTTTAATTTTTTTTTTTTTTTTTTTAAGACAGAATCTCACTGTCACCCAGGCTGGAGTGCAGTGGTGTGATCTTGGCTCACTGTAACCTCCGCCTCCTGGATTCTCCTTTCCCAGCCTCCAGAGTAGCTGGAACTACAGGCATGTGCCACCACACTCAGCTAGTTTTTATATTTTTACACACCTGGCTAGTTTTTGTAATTTTAGTAGAGACGGGGTTTTACCATGTTGACCAGGCTGTGTCAAACTCCTAGCCTCAAGTGATCCACCTGCATCAGCTTCCCAAAGTGCTGGGATTATAGGCATGAGCCACTGTCCACAGCCTAATTTTTTTGTTTTTAATTTTTGTGGGTACATAGTAGATATATATTTATGGGGTATACGAGATACTTTGATACAGGCATACAATGTATAATAATCACATCATGATAAATAGGGTATCCATTCCCTCAAGCATTTATCCCTTGTTTTATAAACAATCTAATTATATTCTTTTAGTTATTTTGAAGTGTAAAATTCAATTATTATTAACTATAGTCATCCTGTTGTGCTGGGTCTTATTCATTCTTTGTAAGGATATTTTGTACCCACTAACCATCCCCACTTCCCTCCACATGTCCCTACAACCCTTCCCAACCTCTAGTAATCATCCCTCTACTCTCTCTTTACACAGTTTTAATTGTTTTAATTTTTAGCTTCGACAAATAAGTGAGAACATATGAAGTTTGCCTTTCTGTGCCTGGCTTATTTCACTTAACATAATGACCTCCAGTCCATCCATGTTGTTGCAGATGACCGGGTCTCACTCTTTTTTTATGGCTGAATAGTACTCTATTGTGCATACGTGCCACATTTCGTTTACACATTCATCTGTTGATGGACACTTAGGTTGTTTCCAAGCCTTGGCTGTTGTCAACAGTGCTGCAACAAACATGGCAGTGCAGATATTTCTTTGATATGCTGATTCGTTTTCTTTTGGGTATATACCCAGGATTGAGATTGCTGAATCGTATGGTAGCTGTATTTGCAGTTTTTTGAGGAACCTCCAAACTGTTCTCCAAGGTGATTGTACTAATTTACATTCCCACCAATAGTGTACAAGGGTTCCCTTTTCTCCACATCCTCACCAGCATGTTATTGCTTGTGTTTTGGATAAAAGTCAAGTTCATTATTTTTAATATGAGTTCCAGAAGGAGAGATTGGAGAAAATCAATATTTGAAGATACATTCACTGATAATTCCTAGAATTGATTTAAACATTGGGATCTTCAGATTCAGGAACTCTGAGCTCTGGTTGGTAATAATCTGTGCTGTTCATCTGGTGGAATACTATACAGCAATGCAAATGAGCTGCATCTACATGCAGTAACTTAAATGAATCTTACACATGCTATTGAGCTGAGATGCCAGACAAAAAAGACTACATACAGTATGCTTTCCATTTATATAAAGGTCAAAAATGGGAAAAACATCTCTACCATTAGTAAAGGGGGTAATTGATTACCTTGGGTGAAGTAGGCAGGTAGCAAACACTAGAAGGGGTTAATAGGGCAGGAGTGCTTCTCAGAGTCTAATAATGATCTGATTGTTGATATATACTAGTTACATGGATAAATTTCCTTAAGAAAATTTATATATAGTTGACCAATGAACAACATAGGTGTGAACTGTGTGGGTCCGCTTACTACATGCAGAGTTTTTTAAAAATAAATACATTGGAAAATATTTTGAAGATTTGCAACAGTTTGAAAAAACTCAATTTTGCAGCTTAGAAATACCAAGAAAAATTAAGAAAAAGTTATATATGTCATGAATGCATAAAATATGTATAGATGCTAGTCTATTTCATCATTTACCATCATAAAATGTACACAAATCTATTATAAAAATTAAAATTTATCAAAACTTATGCACACAAACACAGACCATTCATAGCACCATTCAAAGTTGAGAAAAATGTAAACAAATGGAAAGATGCAGTATTAAATTATAGCTGCATAAAATTAAGTGTAGTACGTACTGTTCTGTAATAATTTTGTATATACCTCCTGTTGCTATTGCAGTGAGCTGAAGTGTTGCCAGTCTGTGCTTAAAGTGCCAGGTGATGCTGGTCATCTCTACATGAGCAGTTTGTCTCTCCAGTAAATTGCATATCACAGTAAAAAAGTGACCTCACAGTTCTTGTGTGTTTTTCTTGCTTAGTGCCCTACCATAAACCTTGAAATAACACAAGGGGGCCCTTTTGTTATTTCAAAATGCCACTAGTGACGCTGGAAGTGTTCCCAAGAAGGAAAGTCATGACATTTACAAGAAAAAGTTAATTGCTTGATATGTACCATAGCTTGATGTCTGCTACCGCAGTTGCCATCATTTCAGACAGATGATTGATCTTGGAAACAGGCAACATAAACATACAGCGTCAATATATGCAGTACAGTACTATACATGTATTGTAGGATTTTCTTAACATTTTCTTTTCTATGGCTTATTACATTAAGAAGACATATACGAAGTATGTGTTAATTGACAGTTTCTGTTACTGGTAAGGCTTCTAGTCAGCCATAGAATATTAGTAGTTAAGTTTTTGAAGAGTCAGCAGTCATGTGGCTTTTCTAATTCGTGTGGAGCTGGCACGCCTAACCCTCATGTTGTTTAGGCTCAGCTGTATATGATTTTGGTACTCTTCTGTATGCATTTTATACTCTTTAAAAAGTATATAGGCACCAAAAAAGTCTAAACCTAGGCAGATGTACAGTAGTGGTGGTGGTGTTTCTATATAAAATCCCATTTAGTCTTTTCTACAAATGTTTGAGCTAGGTGTTACCTTTCCCCATTTTTAGATGAAAAACTACAGTTCAGAGATGTGACCTTGACAGGGTAATCCAAGCTGTAGGTAGCAGAGCCACGACACTTGTACAGGTCTTCTGATTCCACATCCAGACCTCTTTTTGTAATTTTACAAATAATTACAGTCTTCCTGTCTTTTTAAGGAAAACATTATTTTGTGGAAGATAATCTTTTGTAGAAACAAAATTAAAGAAAATCTTTTCTTATTGGCCACCTTGGTCAGTGATTCAACACTACTTTTCAAGACTGTACTTGGCAGTAAATGTATGTCAACATCTCTGTCTATCTGTGTGCTTTTATCTTCTTATTTCTGTTCACAGAGAGTTTAGACATTAATAAAAACTATCCCTGATTCAGAAATCTTGCCTAAAAAGTTGATCCAGAACTTCTATTTCTCTCAGGTTATATTAATCATCATGGAAAGAACAAAAAAAAAATGCCATGTATGTTAAAATCAAGATAATCAAATACTAAATATCCTTAGAAGTTCTGGCATTACAAATATATAAAGCTAAAATATTCTGACAATTCAGGTGTGTTTAATAAAAATTATTTTTTGTTTAAAATAACTTTAAATATTATTTTAAATATTTAAAAATTATAAATTAAGAATAACTTACTCCTATAAGCAATTACGAATTATTTAAGCAATTCGTAATTGCTTATAGGAGTGGGTGATTTTTACTTTATAATTTTTCACTAGGTCACCGGATTCTTGCCAGTTTTTAAGGTAGTCAAAACAGTCTTGTGTGTAATAATAACCCTTGTGTGTAATAATAATAATAACCATTTATTAAGCACCTATTATATGCCAGAGAATCTGCTGGGCATATTTGTTATTCATTTAATCACTTAATATTATTTAACCCTTTTTATTTAGTAGGCAGTTGATTACTATTTGTTTATTTTATTTCAGGACTCTTAACCTACTCTTGGAACTTTCATTAAGCTATAAGTATCGTTAAATCCAGTGAGTGCAGTCAGTGTTGGGGATGTCTTTGGGGGCTTAGCTATTATTTTTTATGAATTACGGTTGGGCTTGACAGCTGTCCTTGTGTTGACAGCTCTTCTGATTATAGCAGTTGTCAAACTCCATCTTTAAGCAGGTTGTAAATCCTGGCTTCTTCCGATTAAAACTGGGTCAGAGCCAATCGCAGGTTAACTAGAGGCCAGTATTCTACTACTGTACGTCCTTATTAGTTCGTTCTAAATGGGCTTTGTGTGACAGCATACTAAAATCCTCATATGCCTATATTTTACCTGGGTTTTTTTGAATCTTCAGATATTGGTCCCCTGGATATTTTGTGATTAAACATGGTCCTTGCTGAAGAGTATATTGGTATAAGTGTGGTCTTCCATATAAATGGACTGTTAGCCTTCCCCTCCTGTTCCTCCAGTGGGAATACTAATATCATTGCATCTGTGTCTCCCAGGGGAAATCAAGGCTTTTCCTTGCACGTGCAGTCATGTGATTTCAGAGTGGGCAGGCTTTGTATCCTCATGAGCCCTCGGTCTTCCAGGCAAAGCACCATCTGTTCTGTTACCTCCACACTGTTACAGGGCAGTGGGAGGAGGCATTAGAGTGAAAATAAATAAAATAAAAAAGAAAGAAATTCATCATCAAAACCCTGAGGATTAATGGAGTCAGAGGCTCACTGCTCTGAATGAAAATTCATCTTCACCTGTGCCAATGTCAGGGCTGCCTCTATGGCACTTGACAAATAGAGGTTCCCAGGGTACCATAAATTCAGCAACTGTTCTAATCCCTGTAGACTTGCTCAGGCTTTTCCGAGATGGGCTTATGACTGTTTTTGTATTTCCCAGCACATTGTGGGCACCAGTATATCCCCTCATTAATTTGGTAAAAAGTTAGCACCCTTTCCTCCTCATTTCTCTCTCGTGTTCTTTGCCTTTGTCTGTTTTGAAAGGGTGGGCAGCATACACATTTCTGAAAGACGACTCTACATTGTGACTTGTGTTTCACTGAAGATGCCAAAGGCAGAGAAATCAATTAACTAATGAATTTTGAGCAAATAGTAAGTGCCCAGCATTATGCTAGATGGAGAAGAGAATAGAAAAAGGCATATACTCAAGCAGTTCACCATCTAACTGGGGGATACAAAGCATATTTTTTCAATAGCTATTTGTTGGGCAACTATATGTGCAAGTAGGCTCTCTACTAACAAACATAATGGATGCCTCTCAACAGTGAATCTCCAAGAGATACTCCAAGTGACCTCCTCATAGCAGGATAAGATGCACCCATGTGGTTTAAAAGGACCTCTATCCTTTTAAGTTACTAGATCTCATTCTATCCTGCTATGAGGAGGTCACTTGGTTTTTTTTTTTGAGACAGTCCCACTCAGTCACCAGGCACCAGGCTGGAGTGCAGTGGTACAACCTTGGCTCACTGCAACCTCCGTCTCCCTAGTTCAAGCAGTTCTTCTGCCTCAGCCTCCCGAGTAGCTGGGACTACAGGAGTCATACTTTTTTCTCTCTACAACCTCCTTGTTGTTTATGCCGTCATGTGAGTCCGTCTTTGCATAAATCCCAGGCATTTGTTAATAAAACTCCTTTCATATGAATGCCGTATTTCTTGCTCCGAGTTACTGTTTTGCAACCTGAAATTCCAAATTTATATCTCACATTATAGTTAGACCTGAGCTAAAATTTCATTCACATCTGTCAAGGTCGGGAATTACTATTAGTCTCAGTTAGCATTTTCATAGCTGGTTGACTAGAGTTCTCTGGATGTGGAACTTAAATTCTTAAGCTCCATTCCTGGGCTGGTGCTCATAGATTATATTATATCTCACCCGTGGGATGTTCACATCATCATACAGCATAAATGTAATTAATGTCCCTTTGTCTGAGATGGCCATCTTTTGTGTCTTCAGCCTTGGCATGCATCTACTTCACCCTGATCTTCTTGTGTAGCTGTTGGGTTAGTTTTGAGCTTAGCATGATATGACAGTTTATGTTGGTTATTATTGTGTATAACATATTTATATAATGGGAAGCTTATACCTGTGATACTGCTAAAGGTCCTATTTTAAAACCTGTAACTGCAGTGTAAAGGTTAAATCACTATTGTTCAAAATATAAATGTCTTATAGCCAGTTCTGTGTAGGATACATAGCCTCTTTTCATAGCTACTTGATATGAGGCAATGTGTCTTTAATTTTGTTGTATTTTATGAAAGATTGTCTTTCATTTTAATCTAATTTGGTATACAGTGATTCATGATCAAACCCTTCAGAAATTTAAAATTAAAATGTTAACTAAAGTTATTTTGGGGCTGGGCACAGTGGCTTATGCCTGTATTCCCAGCACTTTGGGAGGCCGAGACAGGTGGATCACCTTAGGGCAGGAGTTTGAGACCAGCCTGGCCAACATGGTGAAATCCCATCTCTAGTAAAAATACAAAAAAAAATTAGCTGAGCTTGGTGGTAGGTGCCTGTAATCCCAGCTACTCAAGAGGCTGAGGCAGGAGAATCACTCAAATCGAGGAGGTGGAGGTTGCAGTGAGCCAAGTTCGTGCTGTTGCACTCCAGCTTGGGTGACAAGAGTGAGACTTCATCTCCAAAAAAATTAAATTATTTTGGGAGGCAATTTTAAATTCTCAAAAAGACAGTATAATCCTAAACACTCTCTTGAATCCTCAGCCTTGGTAAAGATGATACTGTCTCTTCTTCCCTGTCTGTGGCATCCCTCGAGATGCAGAATAGCTCTTGAGTCTCAGGAGCTACCCCAAACTATGATCTCAGCCAATCAGCAGTGACCCTGGGGTTGGATTAGGCAATTTTTCCTCCCTTTACATTTTCTTCTATTCCCCATTCATCAAATATTAGTATCTATACCTTGGTAGCCTTCTAAGAAACCCCACACCACTGAAGGCAGATTTTAGCACAGAAAAATATCTACCCTCTACTTTGGTTCACTTAGAACCATTTCTGAGCTTATATGGTTATGGATTAGAGTTTGGTACCTAAGTTTATCAAGATAAGTAATGTAAAGGGTCACAAAATCTATCCCAAGTCTGTAACCTGTCACAATCTGGTTTTGGCTGTTGACTCTGTGCCCACTTCACAGCGCATAGCCATGAAGCCCTGAGCTGGAAGCATCTACCCAGGGAGAAAAGATGGTCAAGGGAACTGGAGAAACTACTTTATCTTTTCTTAAGTACCAATAGAGAGCAAAAGAAGAAATATTGCTGCTAAATCGTCTCAAACAAACACCTGGGGTGTTCTGCTTCCACTATTAAGATGTAGAAAACTGCAAAAGAACTTCATTCTCACCCTAACAAAAGAAAAAGATAATCTACAAAGTCATAACTTTTGTGAACATATGGGAGAACAGAGGTTCCATGGCAGCCAAATAAACTGAATTTCAAAGAGTGACAAGTCCCTATAGGACACACAAACTGTTTTACCTTTGGCAGAACACCTGAAGAAGAGGCAGCCACCATAAAAATAGGTAGGAAGCAAACAGCTAAGATGAACAAATTGTTAAAGTGAGTTAGCATGACATTTCAGAGTCACTGGAAGGTTGAGACCCAAAAGCAGTCCTCAGTTGCATTCTTTTTCATTAACTGGGTGCTCATGAGAGAAATTTAGAAGAAAGCCAGCCCTCTTCAGTGGCTCACAGGCATGAAACACTTCTACTTCCCTGTATCCTTTTTTAATTAATTAAATTTTCGACACATTAAAAATTGTATATATCATATACAACATGATGTTTTGAAATATGTATATATATACATTGTGGAATGGCTGAATTGAGCTGATTATATGCATTTTTTGTGGTGAGAACACTTATCAAGAATACAGTAAATTATTAGTTGTAGCCACCATGTTGTACAATCCTGCACTCTTATTTCATTCAAAGATAAACCTTAAGCCATAGAGGAGGAGTTGAAAGCCCTTCTGGCCTCCTCTCCTGCTGCTCCTGGGCTCAAGCAGATATCCACTGCTTTTGAAGTGAGAGTAAAAGCAAAGTCTGCCTTCAGGGAGGACAGGAAAACCCTGGGCTTAGGACTCTGCAGTGATATAAAGCAGAGATTTCCTCACCAGTGAAGGCAGGGCAGGAAAGTCTCTCCTTCCCAAGACACCCACCACTACCAACACCACATACACACACACCACAGTGTTTGCCTGACATTTTGGGGAGGGGTGTGTAGGAACAATGAGAAATCGCCATCCCTGAGGTCCTGCCTAAGACTGAAACCAACCCAAAAGGACAAAGAACTTCTCATTACTCTCACTGTGAGCCAAGCCCTGAGTAATAAGCAAGAGGAGTACATTAATGGAGGAGAGACAGGAATGTAGAAAGAGACGCCCTCTGTGGTACAGACATGCAGAGACTGCCAAAAGCTAAGGGTGGAGCAAGAATAGTGGGGGGAAAAAACCCTAGCACCTTAGCCCCACGCTAAGCATAAGGTAGCAGCATCCTATTACTGGAGGAGTTTGACAGCAATGATGTACTGGGCTTATCTATCACAACAACAAACTCAAACCCATATCAACTACCGACATTGATCTCTATATCTTCATCAGAGCTCTTGGGTGAACAGGTACATTTTCAGTGAGCAGTAATACCTTGAAAGGATTCTGTTTTCCTGAGCAGTAGGTCTCAACAGTGAGCTTAAAATACTTAGTAAACCATGTTGTAAACAGATATGCCATCATGCATTCTTTGTTGTTGCATTTATAGAACATAGACAGAGTAGATTTAGCATCATTCTTGAGGGCTCTAGAATTTTTGGAATGGTTAATGAGCCTTGTCTCTAACTTAGCAGTTGCATTAGCCCCTAACCAGAGTTCACCCGTTCTTTGAAGCCAGGCATTGTTTTCTGCTTTCTAGTTATGAAAATCCTAGATGGGGTCTTTTTCCAATATGAGACTGGTTCGTCTACATTGAAAATCTGTTGGCTGGAAACAGTGGCTCATGCCTGTAATCCCAGCACTTTGGGAGGCCCAGATGGGTGGATTACTTGAGGTCAGGAGTTCGAGACAAGCCTGGCCAACATGGCAAAACCCCAACTCTACCAAAAATACAAAAATTAACCCTGGTGATACATGGCCTGTAATCCCAGCTACTCGGGAGGCTGAGGCAGGAGAATCGCTTGAACCTGGGAGGCTGAGGTTGCAGTGAGCCAAGATCAGGCCACTGCCCTCCAGCCTGGGCAAGAGTTAGACCCTCATAAAAAAGAAAAAAGGAAAATCTGTCGTGTAGTATAGCTATCCTCATCAGTTATCTTTATCTTAGTTAGAGCTTCTGGATAAGTTGCCACCACTTCTACATCAGCACTTGCTGCTTTACCTTGCACTTTTTTTTTGAGACAGAGTCTCACTTTGTCACCAGGCTGGAGTGCAGTGGCAGGATCTCAGCTCACTGCAACCTCTGCCTCCTGGGTTCAAGTGATTCTCCTGCCTTAGCCTCCCAAGTACCTGGGACTACAGGCATGCGCTACCACGTCCAGCTGATTTTTGTATTTTTAGTAGGGACAGGGTTTCACCATGTTGGCCAGGATACAACCTTGCACTTTTATTTTATGGAGATAACTTCTTTCCTTCAGCCTCATGAGTCAGCCTCTGCCAGCTGCCAACTTTTCTTCTGCAGTTTCTTCATCTCTTTCAGTCTTCATAGAATGAAAGAGTTAGAACCTTAGTGTGGATTAGACTTTGGCTTCAGGGGATGCCGTGGCTGTTTTGATCTTCTATCCAGACCACTCAAACTTTCTAAATCAGCAATAAGGTCGTTTTGCTTTCTTATCCTTTGTGTGTTCACTGGAATCGCGCTTCTAATTTTCTTCAAGAACTTTTACTTGTCATTCGCAAGTTGGCTGACTGGCACAAAAAGCCTACTTTTGGCCCACTTTTTGACATGGCTTTGTCACTGAGCTTAATCATTTCTAGCTTTTGATTGAAAATGAGAGATGTGTGACTCTTCCTTTTACTTGAACATTTAGAATTCATTGTAGGGCTATTAATTGGCCTAATATTAATATTATTGTGTCTCAGGGAATAGGGAGAACGAAAGAGAGGGATAGATGAGGGATTGACTACTCCATGGTACAGTCAGAACACATTCAGCATTGGTCAATGAAGTTCATATTATGTGGGTGCACTTTGTGGCACCCCAAAACAATTACAATAGAAACATCAAAGATCGCTTATCACAGATTCCCACAACGGAAATACTAATAAGGAAAAGTTTGAAGTATTGTGAGAGTCCCTGCAGTGTGACACAGAGACACAAAATGAAGAAGTGCTGTTGGGAAAATGGCATCAGTAGACTTGATTAATATAGGGTTGCCACAGATCTTAGATTTAATAAAGAAATGCAGTATCTGTGGTGCACAGTAAAGTGAAAAACAATAAAATAAGTTATGCTTATATAAAATATTTTGAACTGAATGAAAATGAAAACACTCCTGTCAAAATTTGTGGGGTGCGCGAGAGGCTGAGGCAGGAGAATCACTTGAGCCGGGGAGGCGGAGGTTGCAGTGAGCCAAGATCGCACCACTGCACTCCAGCCTGGGTGACAGAGCAAGACTCCACCTCAAAAAAATAAAAATAAAAATAAAAATTGTAGGATGCAGCTAAAGCAGTGCTTTAAAGGAAATTAAATACTATTATTAGAAGAGAAGAAAGATTTCATGTCAAGGATCCAAGCTTCTACCTCAAAAAAAGAAGGGCAAACTAAGCCCTAAGTAAGTGTGAGACAATAATAAAGATCAGAGCAGAAACCATTGAAATAGAAAACTGGAAAACAGAAGATCAGTGAAATCCAAAGCTGGTTGTTTGTAAAAATCAGTAAAACCGATAGTCCTCTAGCCAGACCAATCAAGGAAGAAGAAAAAGAAAAGAAACAGGCTGGGTGCTATGGCTCACACCTGTAATCCCAGCACTTTGGGAGACCAGTGCAAGAGGATCACTTGAGACTAAGAGTTTGAGACCAGCCTTGGCAACATAGCAAGACCCTATCTCTACAAAACAATTTTTTTAAAACATGCCAGGCACAGTGGTTTGAGCCTGTAAATCCCAGCTACTCAGGAAGCTGTGGCAGGAGGATCACTTGACCAGGAGTTCCAGGATGCAGTGAGTTATGATTGTGCAACTGCACTCCAGCCTGGGTGACAAACTGAGATGCTATCTCCAAAAATAAAAAGCAAATTAGCAGTTTCAGGAATGAAAGGATATCAGTACATACCCTGAAGATATTATAAAGCAAATAAGGAAACATTATGCACAATTTTGTACCAATGAAATAGATAACTTAGATGAAATGGACAAATTATAATTTATTTTTTGAGACAGGGTCTCACTCTGTCACTCAGACTGGAGTGCAGTGGTGCGATTTCAGCTCACTGCAGGTTTCACCTCCAGGGTTCAGGTGATTCTCATGCCTCACCCTCTCTGGTAGCTGGGATTACAGGTATGTACCACCACACCTGGCTAATTTTTGTATTTTTAGTAGAGATAGGGTTTCACCATGTTGCCCAGGCTGGTCTCAAACTCCTGACCTCAAGTAATCTGCCTGCTTTGGCCTCCCAACGTGCTACTGCTAGGATTATAAGCATGAGCCACCACACCTGGCCAGGACAATTCTTTTTTTCAGACACAGTCTCGCTCTGTCACCCGGCTGGAGTGTGGTGGCACAATCTCAACTCACTGCAACCTCTGCCTCCTGGGTTGAAACGACTCTCCTGCCTCAGCCTCCCAAGTAGCTGGGACTGCAGGCGCATGCCACCACGCCCAGGTAATTTTTGTATTTTTAATAGAGAGGGTTTCACCATGCTGGCCAGAATAGTCTCGACCACTTGACCTCATGATCCGCCCACCCTGGCCTCCCAAAGTGCTGGGATTACAGGTGTCAGCCACCGCGCCTGGCCTCAGGACAAAGTTTTTTTAGATACAAACTACTAAAGTTTTCTCAAAAAAGAAATAGAAGGCCAGGCATGGTGGCTGACACCTGTAATCCCAGCACTTTGGGAGGCTGTGAGGCAGGTGGATCACCTGAGGTCAGGAGTTCAGTATCAGCCTGGCCAACATGGTGAAACCCTGTCTCTACTAAATATGCAAAAGTTAGCCAGATGTGGTGGTGCGCGCCTATAATCCAGCTACTTGGGAGCCTGAGGCAGGAGAATTGCTTGAACCTGGGAAGCCAAGATTGCAGTGAGCCAAGATCGTGCCACTGCACTCCAGCCTGGGCAACAGAGCCAGACTCCATCTCAAAAAAAAGAACAGAAAAGAAATAGAAGTGCACGCCTTTAATCCCAGCTACTTGAGAGGCTGGGAGAAGAAGATCACTTGGAGCCAGGAGTTCAAGGCTGCATAGCACTATAATCATGCGTGTGAATAACCACTGCATTCTGCCCTGGGCAACATAACCTGACCACATCTTAAAAAAACAAACAAAAATAGAAAATCTGGATAGCCCTATATCTATTAAAGAGGTTGAATTTGTAGCCAAAATCTTTCCCACAACAAAATTTCCAGGCCTTGATTACTTCACTGATGAATGCTACTGAGTGTTTAAGGAAGAAATTGGCTGGGCGTGGTGGCTCATGCTTGTAATCCCAACACTTTGGGAGGCTGAGGTGGGCAGATCACCTGAGGTCAGTAGTTCAAGACAAGCCTGGCCAACATAGCAAAACCCCATCTCTACTAAAAATACAAAAATTAGGCATAGTGGTGGGCACCTATAATCCCAGCTACCTGGGAGGCTGAGGCAGAAGAATTGCTTGAACCCGGGAGGCGGAGGTTGCAGTAAGCCAAGATCATGCCATTTGCACCATTGCACTCCAGCCTGGGAACAGTGTGAGACCCCGTCTTAAAACAACAACAACAACAAAAAAAACCAATTCTACACAGAAACTTTTCCAGAAAATAGAAGGGGAGGGAGCACTCATTCTGGGAAGCCAGAATTACCCTGATACCAAATTCAGACAAAAGCCTTTGAGAAAAAGAAAACTACAGGCCAGTATTCCTTATGAACATAGATGCAAAAATCTTTAATAAGATGTTAACAAGTTGAATCTAGTAAATACAAAAAGGATAATAAATTATGTCCAGGTGTGTTTATCCTAGGACTGCAAGGTTGATTTGGCAATTGAGAACCATAATATTTCACCATATCAACAGATCAAAAAAAAAAATGGTTATATCAATGTCTGTAGAAAAGGCTGACAAAATTCAGCTTTCCTTCATGATTAAAACAACAACAACAAAAACTTACAGCAAAGTAGAAATAGGAAATAGTAGGGAATTTCCTTAGCCTAAGAAAATTGACAGTTAATATCCTTCATGAGAGGCTGAATGCTTTACCTCTGAGACTGTGAACAAGACAAAGATATCCACCCTCTCCACTTTGATCCAGCATTATATTGAAAGTTCTAGCCAGTGCATTAAGGCAAGGAAAAGAAATGAAAGCCATGTAGATTTAAAAAGAAGAAATAAAGCTTTCTTTTTTCATAGGTGATGTGTCCCTCTGTGTATAAAACCACAATAATCTAGTTTAAAAAACTAGAATAAGTGAGTTCAGCAAGTTCACAGGGTAAAAAATCAGTATACAGAAATGAAGAGTATTCCTATATACTAGTAATGAACAGTTGAAAATTAAAATTCAAAAACACCAAGGCTAGTATACAAATCTTGTTTTTCTTTATGTTTGCAGTGGACCAATTGAATATTGAAATTTTAAAAGATATTCTTTGCAGTAGCCTCAAAAACATGAAATTCTTAGGGATACGTCAAACAAAATAAGTGTAAGATTTGTATGCATAGAATTCCTAAATATTATGATCAAAATTAAGAAAAATTGAAGTAAATGGAGACAGATGCAATTTTTCATTGATCAAAAGACTCAACATTGTTAAGCTGTCCATTCTTTCCAAACTGACCCATAGATTCAGTGGGGTCTCAATCGGAATTCCAGCAGGATCTTTGTAAAAACTTATAATTTGATTCTAAAATTTATATGGAAAAGCAAAGGACCTAGAATATGCAAAACAACCTTGAAAAAGAATATAGTTGTAGGCCCCACACTGGTTTCAGGACTTACTATAAAGCTACAGAAATCAAGGCAATGTTGTATTGGTATAAGAACAGGTAGATAGATCAAAGGAATGTGGTAGATAACCTAGAAATGGATCCAGTCACAAATGGTCAGCTGACTTTTAACAAAAATGTCAAGATAAAATTCAGTGGAGGGAAGGATAGCCTTTTCAACGTGTAGAGCTATAGCAGTTGGACATCCACATGCAAAATAAAACAAAAGGTGAGCCTGAACCCTACTCAAAAATTAACTGGGCAGGTAAGATCTTAGACCTATATGTAAGAGGAATAATGATAAAGAACTAGAAGAATATCTTTGTGATCTTGGTGTAAGCAAAGATTTTTTTTTTTTTAGATGGAACACAAAAAGCGCAAACTATAAAAGAAATTGCACTTTATCAAAATTCAAATCTTTTCAAGACACTCTTAAGAAAAATGACAAATCACATGCTGGGAGAAAATATTTATGAAACATGTATTTGGGAACAAAATTTTGTACCCACAATGTATAAAGACTTCTTATAAGAAAATGACAGCTAGCCAGGTACAGTGGCTCACGCCTATAATCCCAACACTTTGGGAGGCCGGGACGGGCAGATCGCGAGGTCAGGAGATCGAGACCATCCTGGCCAAGATGGTAAAACCCTGTCTCTACTAAAATACAAAAAAAAAATTAGCTGGGCGTGGTGGTGCACACCTGTGGTCCCAGCTACTCAGGAGGCTGAAGCAGGGGCATCACTGGAACCCAGGAGGCGGAGGTTGCAGTGAGCCAAGATCGCACCACTACATTGCAGCCTGGGAACAAAGCAAGACTCCATCTCAAAAATAAAAAATAACCTTATTAATAAACGAGCAAAAGATTTGAACAGATAAATTACCAAAGATAAATAGTTGGCAAATAAGCACATGAAAAATGTTCATTGTTAGACATTAGGGAAGTACAGATTAGAAATCACATGAAAAGCTCCCATAGACCTAACTAGAATGGCTAAAAAATATTTTTTTTTATTTACTTTATTGCATTTTAGGTTTTGGGGTACATGTGAAGAACATGCAAGATTGTTGCATAGGTACACACGTGGCAGTGTGATTTGCTGCCTTCCTCCCCATCACCTATATCTGGCATTTCTCCCCATGCTATCTCTCCCCAACTCCCAACCCCCCGCTGTCCCTCCCCTATTTCCCCCCAACAGACCCAAGTGTGTAGTGCTCCCCTCCCTGTGTCCATGTGTTCTCATTGTTCAACACCCGCCTATGAGTGAGAACATGTGGTGTTTGATCTTCTGCTCTTCTGGCAGTTTGCTGAGAATGATGCTTTCCAGGTTCATCCATGTCCCTACAAAGGACACAAACTCATCGTTTTTGATGACTGCATAATATTCCATGGTGTATATGTACCACATTTTCCCTGTCCAGTCTATCATCAATGGGCATTTGGGTTGGTTCCAGGTCTTTGCTATTGTAAACAGTGCTGCAATGAACATTCGTGTGCACATGTCCTTATAATAGAACGATTTATAATCCTTTGGATATATACCCAGTAATAGGATTGCCGGGTCAAATGGAATTTCTATTTCTAGGTCCTTGAGGAATCGCCACACTGTCTTCCACAATAGTTGAACTAATTTACACTCCCACCAACAGTGTAAAAGTGTTCCTATTTCTCCATATCCTCTCCAGCATCTGTTGTCTCTAGATTTCTTAATGATCGCCATTCTAACTGGCTTGAGATGGTATCTCAATGTTGTTTTGATTTGCATTTCTCTGATGACCAGTGATGATGAGCATTTTTTCATATGTTTGTTGGCCTCATGTATGTCTTCCTTTGTAAAGTATCTGTTCATATCCTTTGCCCACTTTTGAATGGGCTTGTTTGTTTTTTTCTTGTAAATCTGTTTTAGTTCTTTGTAAATTCTGGATATCAGCCCTTTGTCAGATGGGTAAACTGCAAAAATCTTTTCCCATTCTGTTGGTTGCTGATTCACTCTAATGACTGTTTGCTTTGCCGTGTAGAAGCTGTGAAGTTTGATTAAGTCCCATTTGTCTATTTTGGCTTTTGTTGCCAATGTTTTTGGGGTTTTGGTCATGAAGTCCTTGCCTACGCCTATGTCCTGAATGGTTTTGCCTAGATTTTCTTCTAGGGTTTTTATGGTGTTAGATCTTATGTTTAAGTCTTTAATCCACCTGGAGTTAATTTTAGTGTAAGGTGTCAGGAAGGGGTCCAGTTTCTGCTTTCTGCACATGGCTAGCCAGTTTTTTTAACACCATTTATTAAACAGGAAATCCTTTCCCCATTGCTTGTTTTTTTCAGGTTTGTCAAAGATCGGATGGTTATAGATATGTTGTGTTGCCTCCGAGGCCTCTGTTCTGTTCCATTGGTCCATATCTCTGTTGTGGTACCAGTACCATGCTGTTTTGATTACTGTAGCCTTGTAGTATAGTTTGAAGTCCGGTAGTGTGATGCCTCCCACTTTGTTCTTTTTGCTTAGAATTGACTTGGCTATGCGGGCTCTCTTTTAGTTCCATATGAAGTTTAAGGTGGTTTTTTCCAGTTCTGCGAAGAAGGTCATTGGTAGCTTGATGGGGATAGCGTTGAATCTGTAAATTACTTTGGGCAGTATGGCCATTTTCACGATATTGATTCTTCCTAACCATGAACATGGAATGTTTCTCCATCTGTTTGTGTCCTCTCTTATTTCGTTGAGCAGTGGCTTGTAGTTCTCCTTGAAGAGGTCCTTTACGTTCCTTGTTAGTTGTATTCCTAGGTATTTTATTCTCTTTGTGACAATTGTGAATGGCAGTTCGTTCTTGATTTGGCTCTCTTTAAGTCTGTTATTGGTGTATAGGAATGCATGTGATTTTTGCACATTGATTTTGTATCCTGAGACTTTGCTGAAGTTGCTTATCAGTTTCAGGAGATTTTGGGCTGAAGACAGTGGGGTCTTCTAGATATGCAATCACGTCGTCTGCAAATAGAGACAATTTGACTTCCTCCTTTCCTATTTGAATAATCTTTATTTCTTTTTCTTGCCTGATTGCTCTGGCTAGAACTTCCAGTACTATATTGAACAGGAGTGGTGAGAGAGGGCATCCTTGTCTAGTGCCAGATTTCAAAGGGAATGCTTCCAGTTTTTGCCCATTCAGTATGATATTGGCTGTTGGTTTGTTGTAAATAGCTTTTATTATTTTGAGATACGTTCCGTCAATACCTAGCTTATTGAGGGTTTTTAGCATAAAGGGCTGTTGAATTTTGTCAAAGGCCTTCTCTGCATCAATTGAGATAATCATGTGATTTTTGTCTTTGGTTCTGTTTATGTGGTGAATCACGTTTATAGACTTGCGTATGTTGAACCAGCCTTGCATCCCCGGGATGAAACCTACTTGATCATGGTGGATAAGCTTTTTAATGTGCTGTTGCAGTCGGCTTGCCAGTATTTTATTGAAGATATTTGCGTCTGTGTTCATCATGGATATTGGCCCGAAGTTTTCTTTTCTTGTTGAATCTCTGCCGGGTTTTGGTATCAGGATGATGTTGGTCTCATAAAATGATTTGGGAAGGATTCCTTCTTTTTGGATTGTTTGGAATAGTTTCAGAAGGAATGGTACCAGCTCCTCTTTGTCTGGTGGAATTCGACTGTGAACCTGTCTGGACCTAGGCTTTCTTTGGGTGGTAGGCTCTTAATTCCTGCCTCAACTTCAGGGTTTCAGCTTCTTCCTGGTTTAAGCTTGGGAGGAGGCAAGTGTCCAGGAATTTATCCGTTTCTTCCAGGTTTACTAGTTTATGTGCATAGAGATGTTTGTAATAATCTCTGATGATGGTTTGAATTTCTGTGGAATCTGTGGTGATATCCCCTTTATCATTTTTTATTGCATCAATTTGGTTATTCTGTCTTTTCTTTTTTATTAATCTGGCTAGTGGTCTGTCTATTTTGGTGATCTTTTCAAAAATCAGCTCCTGGATTTACTGATTTTTTGAAGGGTTTTTTGTGTCTCTGTCTCCTTCAGTTCTGCTCTGATCTTAGCTATTTCTTGTCTTCTGCTAGGTTTTGAGTTTTTTTTGATCTTGCTCCTCTAGCTCTTTCAATTTTCATGCTAGGGTGTCAATTTTAGATCTCTCCTTTCTTCTCATGTGGGCACTTATTGCTATATATTTACCTCTAGAGACTGCTTTAAATGTGTTCCAGAGATTCTGGTATGTTGTGTCTTCATCCTTGTTGGTTTCGAAGAACATCTTTATTTCTGCCTTCATTTCATTGTTTATCCAGTCAACATTCAAAAGCAAGTTGTTCAGTTTCCATGAAGCTGTGCGGTTCTGAGTTAGTTTTTGAATTCTGAGTTCTAACTTGATTGCACTGTGGTCTGAGAGACTGTTATGATTTCCGTTCTTTTGCATTTGCTGAGGAGTGATTTACTCCCAATTATGTGGTCAGTTTTAGAGTAGGCATGATGTGGTGCTGAGAAGAATGTATATTCTGTGGATTTGGGGTGGAGAGTTCTGTAAATGTCTATTAGGTTTGCTTGGTCCAGGTCTGAGTTCAAGTCCTGGATATCCTTGTTAATTTTCTGTCTGGTTGATCTGTCTAATATTGACAATTAAAGTCTCCCACTATAATTATGTGGGAGTCTAAGTCTCTTTGTAAGTCATTAAGAACTTGCCTTATGTATCTGGGTGTTCCTGTATTGGGTGTGTATATGTTTAGGATCATTATCTCTTCTTGTTGCATTGATCCTTTTACCATTATGTAATGTCCTACTTTGTCTCTTTTGATCTTTGTTGCTTTAAAGTCTAATTTATCAGAGATGAGAATTGCAACTCCTGCTTTTTTTTGCTGTCCATTTGCTTGGTAAATCTTCCTCCATCCCTTTATTTTGAGCCTTTGTGTATCCGTGCATGTGAGATGGGTTTCCTGTATACAGCAAACTGATGGGTTTTGGCTTTTTATCTAATTTGCCAGTCTGGGTCTTTTGATTGGGGCATTTAGTCCATTTACATTTAGGGTTAATATTGTTATGTGTGAATTTGATACTGCTATTTTGGTGCCGTCTGGCTGTTTTGCCCATTAGTTGATAAAGATTCTTCATTGTGTTGATTCTCTTTACCATTTGGCATGTTTTTGGAGTGGCTGGTACTGGTTGTTCCTTTATATGTGTAGATTCTCTTTCAAGAGCTCTTGTAAAGCAGGCCTGGTGGTGATGAAATCTCTGAGTACTTGCTTGTTCGCAAAGGATTTTATTTTTCCTTCACTTATGAAGCTTAGTTTGGCTGGATAGGAGATTCTGGGTTGAAAGTTCTTTTCTTTAAGGATGTTGAATATTGGCCCCCACTCTCTTCTCACTTGTAGGGTTTCTGCTGAGAGATCTGCTGTGAGTCTGATGGGCTTCCCTTTGTGGGTAACCCGACCTTTCTCTCTGGCTGCCCTTAGTATTTTCTCCTTCATTTCAACCCTGGTGAATCTGACGATTTTGTGCCTTGGGGTTGCTCTTCGTGAGGAATATCTTTGTGGTGGTCTCTGTATTTCCTGGACTTGAATATTGGCCTGCCTTGCTAGTTTGGGGAATTTTTCCTGGATAATATCCTGAAGAGTATTTTCCAGCTTGGATTCATTCTCTTCATCGCATTCAGGTACACCTATCAAACGTGGATTAGGTCTTTTCACATAGTCCTACATTTCTTGAAGACTTTGTTCATTCCTTTTTACCCTTTTTTCTCTAATCGTGCCTTCTCATTTTATTTCATTGAGTTGATCTTCGACCTCTGATATCCTTTCTTCTGCTTGGTCAATTCGGCTGTTGAAACTTGTGCATGCTTTGCGAAGTTCTCATGTTGTGTTTTTCAACTCCATCAATTCACTTATATTCCTAATTTGTCCATTCTTGTTAGCATTTCGTCAAATCTTTTTTCAAGGTTCTTAGTTTCTTTGCATTGGGTTAGAACGTGTTCTTTTAGTTCACAGAAGTTTGTTACTACCCACCTTCTGAAGTCTGATTCTGTCATTTCATCACATTCGTTCTCCATCCAACCTTGTTCCCTTGCTGGTGAGGAGTTGTGATCCCTTGTAGGAGGAGAGATGTTCTGGTTTCGGTGTTTTCATCCTTTTTGCACTGGCTTCTTCCCATCTTTATGGATTTATCTTCCTGTCATCTTTGTAGTTGCTCACTTTCAGATTGCCGACTTTCAGATTGGGTCTCCGAGTGGACGTTCTGTTTGTTGATGATGAAGTTATTTCTGTTTCTTAGTTTTCCTTCTAACAGTCTGGCCCCTCTGCTGTAGGACTGCTGAGGTCCACTCCAGGCACTGCTTGCCTGAGGATCACCTGCAGCAGCTGCAGAACAGTAAGGGTTGCTACCAGTTTCTTCTTCTGCTGTCTTTGTCCCAGAAGGATACCTGCCAAATGTCAGTCTGATCTCTCCTTTATGAGGTGACTTTGGATATACAGGGGTCAGGGAGCTGCTTGAGGAGACAGTCTGTCCTTTATAGGGGCTCAAGTGCTGAGCTCTGAGCTCCGTTGTTCATTCAGAGCTGCTGGGCAGGTACGTTTAGGTCTGCTGCAGCAGAACACATAAACCGCTTTTTGTTCCCAGGTGCTCTGTCCCAGGGAGTTAGGGCTTTATTTATGAGTTTCTGTTGTGCTGCTGCCTTTTTTTTTTTTTTTTTTTCTTCAGGGCTTCCCTGCCCAGCAAGGAGGCAGCCTGGTAACAGTCTTCTTGCAGAGGCTTTGCTGAGCTGCTGTGGGCACTGCCCAGCTGCCCTGTGAACTTCCCTGCAGTCTTGTTATATGGGTGTAGTTAGAACTGCCTCGGCAATGGTGGCCCGCCTGTGTATTGGTGGACTCTCTGTAGTGGCAGGTTGCCTTGGCAATGGCAGGCTGCCTCAGCAATGGCGTCCGTAGTGGTGAAGTGCTTCGGTAATGGCGTACGCACCTCCCCCACAGAGCTGGACCGTCCCAGGTTCAGCTGCGCTTGCTGTGAAACTCTCAATCCAGAGAGTTGCTAATTGCTGTTCTTTTGTGGGGGTGGGACTGAGCCTGATCACCTGGCTCCCTGCCTGCGATCCTTTTTTTTTTTTTTTTTTTTTTTTTTTAGTTGAATAGTTGACTCTATCCCCGTCGCCTGTTGAAGCGGCACCGGGATCTGTTTGATTTCTGGTGCAGCGACTCACTGCACCAGCTTAAACAGCGGGACTGAGATTCATGGCGCTTTTTTTTTTGCCCAGGAATCTCCTGGCCTGGCTCCCTGTTCAGTCCCCTCTTTAATCAGATGAATGGGCTGCTTCCCGGGTCTCCAATCGCCAGCCAAAAGGGCACCTGGACCAGTGTATTATGTACGGAGAACTGCCGGCCGGGGCGCTGACAAAGCAGCCGTGCGGGGCAAAGCAGCTGCGCGGACCAAAAGAACCACGGCCACAACAGCCGCACTGGCGACCCGTGGGGCACCTCCGCCTGGGAATCTCCTGGTCCGTGGGTAATAAAAATGCAGCGACCACTCACCCTCTGCGCTTTCTCTGGGAGCTGCAACTCCGAGCTGTTCCTAAACGACCATCTTGGATCTTCCCCAAAAATATTTTTAATAATAGTAAAGTGCTGGAAAGGATGCAAAGCAACTGGAATTGATGCTTATTGTTGGGAATGCAAACTTTAGGAAAGTTTGGTAGTTTCTTATAAAATTAAACATTCACTTGCCATATGACTCAGCAATTCTCCTAGATATTTACCCACAAGGTGTGAAAACATAGAACAGAACCACACAATGACCTTTACCCAAATGTTCATAAGACCCCTGTTTAATGCCAAAAATTGGAAGCAGCCCAGATGACTGCATACATCCATACAATGGAATACTACTCAGCAATCAGAAGGAAAGAACTACTGATACTTGAAGCAATGTGGATGGATCTCAAAAGCAACATGCTAAGTGAAAGAGATGAGATACAAAAGACTATATGCTCTACGATTTCTATTTCTAGAAAAGAAAACTATAGGGACAGAAATCAGATGATTGTTTGCCAAATTGTGCCACTCCACTCCTCATAAATGCCTGTGGATCACTTGACAAAACCCAAACTTCTTAGTGTGACAGATTCAAGGCCCTAGTAATTTGACTTCAGGCTAGCCTCTCTACTTTCAACTCTTTGTATCGCTTCCCTGAGCCAGCAGACAGTTCTCCCAGCATTCCCTTTCATGCCTCTGCTAGTCATATTTTTGCATTCTGCAGTACCTTTCCTTCTCAGGAATTCTGCTCGAACCTTTAGAGCTTATCTTACATCTTACTACCAATTTGTAGTGTTTCCTGATCCCTCTGTCCCCTCCTTCCTCCCTGCCTTTGCAGTGTACATGTTTCTGCCACAGTACTTCTTCATTCTTTTGTATTAGAATTGATTATTTACATATTTATAGCACGTTCTCAAGAACAGGAATCTTACCTGTATTCCTGACAGGACTGGTACAGTATTTGCTCAATAAAATGGCTATAGGCCCAGGTGCAGAGGTGCATGCCTGTAATCCCAGCACTTTGGGAGGCCAAGGCAGAAGTATTGCCTAAGCCTAATAGTTAGAGACCAGCCTGGGCAACAAAGTGAGACTCCCAAAGTGAGAGCCATGCGTGGTGGCACACACCCATGGTTGTAACTACTCAGGAAACTGAGGTGGGAGGATTGCTTGAGGCCAGAAGGTCAAGGCTGCAGTGAGCCATGACCTCGCCACTGCACCAGGTTGGGAGACAGAGCCAGACCCTGTCTCAAAAAAAAAGGGGGGGGCCATGGAATTCAGCTGCATCATTTTCACCAGTCTAGTGGGTATGAAATGGTATCTCCTGGTTTTAATTTTCATTTCCCTGATTATGTGGAATGCTCATCTTTTTATATGTTTATTGACATTTATGTTTCATCTGGTGCCTCTTTTTGCCTTTAGAGAATCTAGTTGTCTCAACACCATCTAATCACTGGATCTTTATTTCCCTACTGATCTGCCAACTTTGTCATGAATTAAGTTTTCATATGTGTGCAGAAGAATAGATCACACTCTCAGTTCTAGGCTTCTGGTCTGTCTGTCCATTTTGAGGCAATACTTTACCATATTTATAAATCTTGATATCTCTGCGCCCTTTTTCCCCTTCCTATACCTTGGACTTACCAATAACACCCATTGATGCCTTTCTTTTTTTTAAATTTACAAATTGTAAAGTTCAGTTAGTTACCCACTTATTCCCCTCTTTAAAAACAAAACATTTTATTTGACATTGACAGTATTTTAGTCTTTTGACGTATCCTGCACACAAATGAAGATCAAAGTAAAATAGATACTTAAACACTATTTTTTATTCTTTTCCTTAATCCCATTCTTAAAGACTAGAACCCAAAAGCCTCATAATTAGGAATATATATTTGTTTGTGTGTGTGTTTCTAGGCAACCAAAAGGTAAATTTTATTTTTCCTAAGGCTTGAAAAGCCAGCATAATACCACAGTTCTCATTACCAGGCCTGATCATCCCTCAGCCACTGTAACATTGCTCATTGTTCAGTATTCCTTACTGCTCAGCACTTTTCTTTCCTGCTGAAGTGAAAGAGTTTCTCTGTCTCGTGGTAAACTTGTTTTTATGTTTGTCAATTTTCCTTTCAGCCTCTGCGTGTGAGTTTCTGGACATTGTAGAGCTGCTGCTCCAGTCTGGTGCTGACCCCACTCTCCGAGACCAGGATGGCTGCCTACCGGAGGAGGTGACAGGCTGTAAAACAGTTTCCTTGGTGCTACAGCGGCACACAACTGGCAAGGCTTAATCAAAAGACTGGAAAACTGCAGTCTGTAATAGCATAAGGCTTCCATTATGAAAGAAAACTACAAAAATAATACTTCTTTTATCGTCCATCTTTGGTATGTATTGGCTAATAAAATCAGTTCTATGGAACTGGGATTTTGAAGTCTCAGCAATTCATTCTTCTTGCATACATTCTAGGCAGTACAGTTTTGGTGATGAACATGTATACTGTGCATAATATAATCCAATTCTGCTGAGCATGCTCTGAAATTTATCACTGCTTTAGAGGGTGGGCAGAGGAGGAGACAGATCATATTTCACAGTATTAAACATGGCTGCTCTTTTAAAAAACATACAGAAGCAAATGTACCTTTAGGGAAAGTTTCTTGATATCCCAGTATGGTAGAGATAAAATGATCTTTTGTAGCATTTTGTACACCTGGTCTGAATAGGCAGCTAAAATGTCTATTCTTTTGGCAGACAGAATTGGGAAAATAGGAACGAAGAGGAGGATTAAGAAAAAGAAAGCAAAGGAGAAAGCAGAATTTTGTCACATAAGGGATATAGAAGTCAGGAACAACCAGATTTATTGAAAATCTCAAAACCCTGGGGCATTTTAGAATAATACTTAAGTGTTTTCACTCTAGGATTGAAACAGGTTGTGGAGGATTCAGCAGGGTTAGGTCATACTAAATTCACCTTCACTAAACAGGAAAGGAATTTCTTTAGGGCTCTTCTAATTGGCTGTAATGACCATGTCATATGTAGCAGTAGTCTCTATTAAAAAAAAAAAAAGAAAACTTAGGTCTGAACTGTTAAGTCTATTTGGGTCTATCTAATATGTTAATGTGAAGTTATTTCTGGATACCAGAAGAACTTTGTTTTTTATTAAAAATGTAGACAAGTATGCCATCATTTTAATTTAAAGGATAGACCAGTATGCCACTGTTTTTTTTTTTTTTTTTTTTTTTTTTTTGAGACAGGGTCTCACTCTTTCACCCAGGGTGAAATGCAGTGGTGTGATCATAGCTCACTACAGCCTCAACCTCCTGGGCTCAAGGGATCCTCCCGACTCAGCCTCCTGAGTAGCTGAAATAGCTGGCATGGTGCATGCCACCATACCCTGCTAAGTTTTGTGTTTTTTATACCGATAGGGTCTCCCTATGTTGTTTAGGCTGATCTCAAACTCCTGGCCTCAAGCAGTTTTCAGGCCTCTTAACGTAATCTCTGCTGAGATTACAGGTGTGAGCCACTGCGCTCAGCCAGGTATGCCACTCTTGAAACTGCCTCCCAATATTTTCCCCCTGTAAGCCCCAAAAGCTCCATCTGAGGAATTCACTGACTTTTCCTATTATATAAGGAAAGTAGATAGTTGTCATAGGAAGAAAAATGGAATAAAAAGTGAGTTGAGATGCAAAGATAACTACTTAAAAAGATAATTTTTCTAACAGGTGTTACTATTAAAATACTGAGTAATAAACTTGCTTAGTATAGTCCTCATTGGTGAAGATTTTCATTAGCGTGAGCTAACCTTTTCTTTGGAACAAACCCCTCTATAACAGAAACAACGCATATTAATGCTGTTTATTTTGTGATTTTTCCCTTAACTTCTTATTTTCTGAGATATAAACTCAGAATCATTCACCAAGATGGTTCATTTTTGAAATAATTTAATCTCTGGAAGTGATATGCACATTACTGCATAACTGAAATACTGTAATTCTAGTAGAGCATTCTCTTCATTGTCTGTTATTTCACCAGAATCCTAGCTACATTGCAACTTACTGTTTAGCTTAACTCACATTTCACATTCATTGAATGTGTTTTAAGAAACATAACACTAGTTATAGTGAAGTGACCAGGATGTTGCATGCAGTTTTTAATTGATATTACTTTGTGCATTTTTAAGACATTAGGAAATCAAAAACAATTTATTCATTTTTAATTTACAGGGTATTTGAGCAAGAAGCTATTAAGGAACTCCTGTTTTCATCTCTCTTTTGCAGTTCGAACTTGATATTTCTTAGACAAATTTTTTATTACCTGTTTTGCCACAACTAAAACTGTATAGATTTGTTTTTAAGTAAAGAATATAACTTTTATTTTAAAGATTCAAAGCTATCACTAAAAACAGCTGTTAACTTTTTCAAGTACATTCTAAAACCAATTTCCAAAATCTCTATTGTTCGGTCATCCGTATCTGCATTTTCAGCACCCTTACTACCGTATCATAATCTATAGATCATCTCCCTGTGCCTTAAAACACTGTTCTAAGCCCATGGTATTACCTTTTCTCAGTATTATGTATATTTAGAATTAATTATATGGTATCTCAAAATATTACATGAGATATCTTGAAAAGGCTCATAGAAAGTAGTGAATTACCAACCAGAAACTAAATTCTTTTAAACCTATTATAACTGTGTTTCTAATAAAGATGTAAGAAGTCAGCCAACTGGCCACATATTATCTCTTATGCTTGTCAGGTAGAAGGGTAACAACCAGTGTATAATATCTGGAATTATATCTAGTATATCTTTTTTTAATGTTTCAGCATTTTCCAGCTAAAAGGTTGCTATAATCCAGTGAACCTTTCTATTAAATAGGTATTTCTTAGCTTCCTGCCAGGTTTAACTACTTGGCTGTGGGTTATTATTCCATGTTCATTACAGCATCTCTGAGATTAATGAATCATGTGTGTGACTCTAGCAGAGCTGAGCTTGGGTTGCAGAAGAGCTTAGTGTCCAGACAAATATATGCTTCAGTTGAATGTGAAAGCTTTTTTACAAGCCCTTAAAAGTCCCCCTTCATAAATAAATATTTATCATAGAATAGGTATGTAACCCATCAGCTACAATTAGTAATGAAAATAGAAGATATTAAGTTTAAATATTCATGAGTGAATTTCAGATCCCCAGTTCCTAAGGTGATTTGGGTCAAATGTTCTCATCGTAGTTACAATATTATATTTGATCAGTTCTAAGATGCACCTATTTTCACGTTTTTTTTGTTTGTTTTTTTTTTTTTGTTTTTTGAGACAAGGGCTCACTCTGTTGTCCAGACTGAAGTGCACTTCACATTTTAACATATCCAAAATTGGATGGCTTTTATAAACAATGGCCTATCGTAGTTCAGTTGCCAGCATTTTTTTCTTAGTGATACATAAACTTACATTTCTTACACTCAATTATATCTTAGCTTCAGTGAAATAACAGCAGTACACCATTTTTTGTTTGTTCGTCTTTTTGAGACAGGGTCTCACTCTTGTCATCCAGGCTGGAGTACAGTAGCACCATTACAGCTCACTGCAGCTTTGACATGCCTGGCTCAAGCAATCCTCCCATCTCAGCCTCCCAAGTAGCTGGGACCACAGGTGCACACCATGAGGCTCAACTAATTTCTCTTTTTCTTTTGTAGAGATGGTCTCCCTGTATTGCTCAGGCCACTCTAGAACTCTTGGGCTTAAGTGATCTGCCCGCCTCAGCCTCCCAGAATGCTGGGATTACAGGCAAGAGCCACCACGCCTGACCACATGACCTTATTTATTGAAAGTCAGTGTGATTATCCAAGCCTTTCCTATCAAGTCCAAAAATTTCTCTGAACAATATTATCAGGATAAGCAAAAGCAGCCATACTCAAAGGTGCATTATCAGCCTCTTGGTGGATTTTATATACACACATTGAGCTTTCGTTTTATACCATAAAGACCATAATAGCAGCTGGGCTCAGTGGCTCATGCCTGTAATCCCAGCACTTTGGGAGGCCAAGGTGAGCAGATCACCTGAGATGAGGAGTTTGAGACCAGCTTGGCCAACATATAATGAAACTCCATCTCTACCAAAAAATACAAAAATTAGCTGGGCGTGGTGGTGTGTGCCTGTAGTTCCAGCTGCTTGGGAAGCTAAATCAGGAGAACCACTTGAACCCAGGAGGCAGAGGTTGCAGTGAGCCAAGATCGTGCCACTGCACTCCAGCCTGGGTGACAAAGCAAGACTCCATCTCTGGGGGGGAAAAAAAAAAAAAAAAGACCTTATTACCATCTTTCATAATTATATAATTTGAAAAATTATGATTATTATTGGAACTTTACCTTGAGTATCTTTAATTACTTCAGTAATCATTCACAGTTGCTTCACCAGAGAGATGTTGGATTAAAGTATAGTGATTATCAGACTCAGGAAAAAGTATGCTTCCTTCTGATGATCGTCAGCTAGTGTTTGTTATGTACCAAGTGTGGTCACTTTTTCAAATATGCATTAATTGGCATTACACTAGAAGATGGAACAGGTAAAGCTATTTAACCGAATCTTTATTCACTTGTCCTTGAAATAGTCCTGTCATGATCTTTGTATGGATCACTTCACATGAATCATGCATAGTTATTGGGAATTCACGGTTTATTTCTTAGTTCAGGGAGACTATTCCTTACCCGAAATGCTTGGGACCAGAAATGTTTCAGATTTCTGATTTTTAAAAAAATTTTGGAATATTTGTATTATATACATACCAGTTGAACATCCCTAATCTAAAAAGCCAAAATCCAAAATGCTTCAGTGAGAATTTCCTTTGACATGTAAGCACTGAAAAAGTTTTGGGTTTTGGAGCATTTAGGATTTTGATTTTCAGATTAGGGATACTCGGCCTGTATTTTTGTTTTATACTTGAATTCTTCAGAATTTTCTTTCCTGTGTTTTGTTGTGTCACTTTTTCTTAGCACAATTACAAAACAAATTATTTCACATTTTCACTGTCTTACAGGATGCATGTACTGGAATCACTGTTCCTTCCTTTGTATTCCTAGTTCTAAAAACCAGGTCGGGGTGTTCACAAATTACAGACTGATTTGTTTGCAGGACAGAATCTTTCTTGCTGATTTTATTCCTAAACAATAGAACACCGAAGTTAAAAACCAGGTGAGAAAACATGGGAGGAGCTGCCCGACAACAGGTACTTATCCCATGGAGCTCTAGGCACTCAGGGTGCTTTCTCTCAGAGGTGGGAAATGATCCGGTGGTGGAGCACTAGGCACTCAGGGTGCTTTCTCTCAGGGGTGGGAAATGATCCCGTGGTGGAGCTCTAGGCACTCAGGGTGCTTTCTCTCAGGGGTGGGAAATGATCTGGTGGTGGAGCTCTAGGCACTCAGGGTGCTTTCTCTCAGGGGTGGGAAATGATCCGGTGGTGGAGCTCTAGGCACTCAGGGTGCTTTCTCTCAGGGGTGGGAAAGTGACCATTCGAACCTAATGCTACTGGATGCAGTGGCTGAACATGTGGGACCATGAGGGCATTAAGGAGTCAAGAGGTGATTTCCAATGGACTGTGCTAGGCAGCAGCCACAAATTCATCATCGGCACTACAGGTAGGATTTATTTTTCCTTTCACTTGTGTAGCAATCCCGGTTTCCATTTTAATATTTAGAAGCTAAGTTCAATTGATGGACACTTTGTGTAATAAAAGACTCTTTTAAAGTACATGCTCATGCACACACACAAGATAGAAAGTGGCACTCCAGTGCCCATGGCTTTCATGGAGTACATTTGTGGAGCCCAAAGCTTAGTCCTGGATATGTTTATAGCACTTTAACTCCGTTCGTGAGTTTGGAGCCCTTCCAGAAAAAAAAAGACATATATTATTGTTTATAATCTGCTTTATTCCGCCAAACCTTGACTGAACAGACTTGTGGATTGCTCTTTAAATCCCTCAGTGCCTTTAACTACCGATACAGAAAGTGGTTAATGCGCATTCTAAATGAAGCTTGGCAGCCACTCCAGGAAATCACTTTAATTGAGGAGCATTAAATGTTAAAATGATTTTTTGTTTAAAGCCAGCACACACATACTGAGTATAGAAGTTCTGGCCCACCAGGAATAATAGTTTCTTGGTTATCATATCCCTCCAGCTTTGCAGTTGACAGGTGTCGAAAAAGTGACTTTCAGTTCGCTGGGTCACTATCTGCAGACAGCTGGCCAGTGAGGAGGCAACCTTCAAGGATTCCACTTCAGAGGAGGGGAAGGGGCTGTCAACTTTATGGATGTTTGTTTTTCTGAAATAATAAACTAGTCCCAGGTGACTAAAATATGAGATTTAACCCCAAAGTCCTCGCCTGGGCTCTCCATTGCTGTGCAGAAGCCATCTGTTGAAATCTATTTACCATTTTAAAGATCTCTTTTTTATTTCCAACTCCAAGTGTGTGCCAAGACCACTTTTCGGGGCCTATATTTTATCTTTCAGAAAGCAGTTTCCAGCCTTTCCCAAATCCCCAACCCCTGCCAACCAACAGGAGATCCTGGTCTAGGACTGGCAAGCAAGAGAAAGATAAATTACTAAATTTTTTTTAAAAGGCCTCTCCTACGACTCTAGAGGCACTTCGGCCTCTCTGAACCATGTAAGCTCTGACCGGTTCAGGGACACCTTATAACTTGCCCAATTTAGTTACAGAATAACATACCAGTTTGTGTGTAATACCTAAATTCATCTTTTTTGTTTTTGGAGATGGCCAAAGGAAAAATCACCAGAGTTCTAAAGGAAAATCCTAAAATCACAATGGCAAAAATGACAGAAGAAAATGAATTAAAAGTTCATAAAGAGACAAATGTTACATGCAAAAGCCCATGCCTGCTTTCTCTGAAAGGACGTGATATACTCTTCCCAGGGCAGGAGCTGATCATTTAAAAGACCTTTATTTAATAGTTTTGGATGGTTTATATTTACTACTCCTTTTAGGAGGATGATAATAAAATTTCCTTTTTCCTAATGATGTGGTCCCATTTTATAAACATCAATTTTTTTTCTGCCTCCTAACTCAGTACTTCTCCACAGTTGTGGCTGAACTATTTAATTCCCTGTGGCAGTCACAAGCCAAATAATCAGCCATACTGAGTTTGATCAGTGCTTCCTGCACAGCCAGGCAAAGAGACTTTATGAAGAAAGGCACCAGGAGTTCTGAATAACTGAATAAAACTGAAATAGCATTCTTCTAAGCAAGTGTGGCAAAGGACACACTTTCAGACTGTAAGGGACTATTTTTTTTCTCAATTGATGAGAGCTCTCTCTGTTGCCCAGGCTGGCCTGAGCCACGGCGGCTCTCAGGGACAATTTTTAAACTTTAAAATTTTTAAATTTTCAAATCTAGGGAAATACATGCAGATACACTGAGATCACCTCTCAAGATTTTACTTCTAGTTTAGTTAGTTAAAATGTACGACACACTGACTTACCTTTCATTTCTTTTTTTCCTTTTGTGATTTTAGCTGAGTAGAATCCTGGGCCCAAGGAGAAAGGATAGGAAAGCAGTGGAACGCTGACTGTGGAGCCTCCATGTGTTCTCCTGAGTGAGTCTTACTTCTTTCTGGCTAGGGATTTCGGCCCACCACAACCTCCACCTCGTGGTTCAAGCAATTCCCCTGCCTCAGCCTCCCAAGTAGCTGGGATTACAGGCCTGCGCCACCACGCCCAGCCAATTTTGTATTTTTAGTAGAGATGGGGTTTTCCGTGTTGATCAGGCTGGTCTCAAACTCTCAACCTCAGGTGATCCTCCCACCTTGGCCTCCCAAAGTGCTGGGATTATAGGCGTGAGCCACTGCGCCCGGCCCCTTTCCTTTATTCTTTAAGCAGCTGTCTTTTTGGAAAGCCACTGTCAGAAACAAAATCAGACTGCTCCAGAGCCAGTCTCCAGTGAGCAAACCACCAAAATAAGGGGGTGGGGGAGGGACCAGATCTTCTGTCCTTTGTGAGCTGGACACGTTGTATAGTCCCTAAAAGTTACGAGGTTAGCATTGTGGTGGGAGTTGTGTACACTACAGCATGAGTGGAAACAGTTCGATGAACCTGCTGTACTCAAAACAATTGATAAATAGGCTGGTGATGAAGGGCTAAGAATGGAAGACAAATTACGGTACCCCAAAACATGGTATTGACATCATAAACTGGCCAAAATTCTCATGCCCATTACCAGTGCCTCAGGAATAAGTAACCAAGTTTAGGAGCAACAGAGCCCTTCCTGCCCGCACTGTGAGTTTCCTTAACTACCACCCAAGGGACTGGGCTAGTGAAGAAAAAAGTCCTCACATTCAGCACCTTTTGTATTCCCCTGCCAATATCCTTACTCCCATTTGAAGCTCTCGTCTTCTCCGCCCTTCCTTGGTATATAACCCAGGAAGATCTCTTGCCTTTCTCGGCCTGATAAAGCACTTACCACAGGAGATGATTTTGGCAAAGGATTATGACTCTCCTTGATAGCAGAGCTTTGGGTCTCCACTAAAAGACCTTTAATCCCTCCAAGAATCTCACTGGGCATTCTGCCTTGGAGGTACTAACTTTCTGTTTTAAGTGGGTAGACCTCAGCGCACAAAGCAGGCCTAGGACTTAGGTTAAGTCACAGCAACCTGGTGGCAGCATTAGAGAACTCAGAGGTCCAGAGTCTAACCTCCTTTTTTGTACCTAACCAAGTTGTTCTGTGTAGTGCTTTTTTTTTTTTTTTTTTTTAAGTTTTATCTGTCCAGGAAAGGAGAAAAAACAAAAGGGGAGAGGGAAACATCACATACATGATAAGCTGGTAGAGAAGTTGGCACTGCCACTAAGGAGTCTCAGAATATTTCCTTGCCCCATGGCCCCAAGTATTCCAGGATAACTGGTAGCTAAACATGTGATAAATAAGATTTCCTGACGAGACTCTATCAGCACCATCCAACAGAGCCATCTGCAATGAATGTTTTATATCACTGTTGCCCAAATACCGTAGCCACTAGTCACATGAAACTGTTGAGCACTTAAAATGTGTCTAGTGTAAGGAACTAAACTTTTAGTTTTATTAATCAATTTAAATAGCCATGTGTGGCTAGTAGCTACCCTACTGGACAGTGCCACTGCTTTGGATCTTCTCAGCCAAACAGAACTGATGACTAATGGGGAAAAGAAGTACCCTGCAGTTTTTCCACAGTGGAATCCCAGCTGTAAAGAAATGCTATGACTTTTTTTTTTAATGTAATGAAAAAGTCTGTTGCTGTTTCCATTCCAGCTAAACTTAGGGTCTGCACACTGATAAAGCCTCCTGCTGAGAAAAAAACCTAAATGGAGATTTTCCTAGAAAATGTTTGTCCAGGAGCCCTGATGACTCTGATGAGGTGTTTCTGTTCCTCTGTAAATATAGACACTTGCATGTACTTTCTCTGGAAAGAAAAATGTATAAGTGTGAAGGACTTTTAAAATGCTACTGGACAGGCCGGGCACGGTGGCTCACTCCTGTAATTCCAGCACTTTGGGAGGTCCAGGTGGGTGGATCACTTGAAGTCAGGAGTTAAATCAGCCTGGCCAATATGGCGAAACCCCCTCTCTACTAAAAATACAAAAAATTAGCCAGGCATGGTGGCGCATGCCTATAATCCCACCTACTCTGGAGGCTGAGGGACAAAAATCACTTGAACTCAGGAAGCAGAGGTTGCAGTGAGCTGAGATCACACCACTGCACTCCAGCCTGGGCAACCGAGCAAGACTTTTATCAAAAAGTAAGATAAAATGCGACTGAACAAACAGTAATTAAAAATTATATGGTCAACATTTGTTCAGCTCATTTCCTAAGTTTGAGGACAGAGGACTGTGCCCAGGAAGTGGCTATTAGAAAAACCAGGGAACTTCTCCTGATCAATCCTTTATTGAGTGGTTCTGGTATTTCATGGCTCTAAGTATAATAGTTCTGGCATTCAGAGTTATATTTTTGGTTTCCTTCTGATGGTAAAAAAAGACCCCATATCACTCAGTTTTTATTCTATTTATGTCAAGAGAAAAAATTGCCAGCAAACCAAATGAAAAGCAAGACACATCAGCATCTAAAGAATTTCCATATTTATTTTACATAATGTTACCGTATACATCTCATGCCAACACACAGGAGGCATATACAAACAAACGCACCAGCTTCTGTTTTCCAAAGAAGTCACATGGCAATAAATAAGGATAGGTGGGTCCTTTTTTTTTTTTCCGTTTTTTTTTTTTTTTTTTTTTCTCCAGGAAATGAGACTTCATTTCTCTTTAACTGTACAAAATTTACACTGTGAAGGATGAGGGCAACAATCCAGAGCTGAGGGGATCTGGGGCTTTGAGGTCTGACTGCAAGCTCAGAGCAACTTCTGGAATCCCACAGCCCTGAACCTGCTTGTTTGGCCGAACACAGTCCTCAAGTGGGAAAGTTGGTGTGATTCTTGCCTCTTGGTGAGCAACAGATGAGAGAGGGGGTGTCCTTCCTCTGTTCACCTGTGCTCCGCCTCCCTAAGCAAAGGAATGCTTGGTGTACCTCCCAAACCTGCAGCTTTCTCCTCACCAGAGCTAGCAGCATGAAACTGTGCTTTTAGTGTGGTCCTACCAAGCAGAGTGTGGATGGAATGACTTTGCTGAGCTCTCTCTTTTTGGCTCCAGTCACTGTGTTTAGAGCAGTTGGAGCAACTACTGCAAAAAGGGCCAATTGACCAATCCAAGAAAGAGAGAGCCAGTGATGTGCTTTTTATTTAGCTTTCAGCATGCCCAGAGCCCTTCAGCAGCAGGCAATAAAACAAAACTCATTTCCACTTAATTGAATTTTTCTTCATCTCACGGTTTCCAATTTTTAAAGTGCAATGTTTAAAAATGAGCCTCCTCAGGCCCTCCAGACCCTGCGGGCTACGGTCATTATTTTCATGGTTATGACCAAGTTGTCGGTCGTGGCATGTGAGAGTAGGTTCCAGAGAGTGGACTGTCATACAGCACACAGCTTTTCTAATTGGAAGCCTTGAACCCCCCCCCCCATAAGGAGGCAGTTTGCAATCACCAGCTTGAGCTTCAGAGATGGGAATGTCTTTTGTTTTACAGACTTCTTACACTTCCTTGCAAAGTGAACTTAATGATGAAGATCTAACAGCCAGATTACCTTACTAGGTTTCCTGTTTTACACTGGCCAAGAAAAAAAATTTTAAGGACACTGCCAAATGCTTTTCTTGAGTCTTAATTTTTTCTTCTTTCCCTGATGTTTCACAGTATTCATTTGCAGGAACAATGGCAGCAATATGATAGTTGATTTTTATTTTACATTATATTCATAACTGTCAGATGAGACAAGAAAGAGAAAGCACAAAGACTGAAAGGAATTTGCCTGAGGTTGCACAGTAAGTCCTTGAAAGGCCAAGAACCCCACTCCCAACAATGTGATTTACCCATTGGGCCAGCTTAGCCCTTAAACCTGGTATTTCCTCCATGGTTTCATTACCTTCCAACAAATACAGATTCCTCCAAAGCCCCTCAGTTTCCATGTTTGCTTATACCAGTTACCACTGGTGAGGTTTTAAATAATTTGGTCCTGGATTCAAGAGCTTCCTACTCTAAAATTGGCCAGCCATGCACTGCAGATAATGGTTGCTAGTTAATTGCTGTCTTAGAGCCAAAGACAGGTCAAAATATTGTGAATGCCTCTAGAAGGTCTCATTTCATTTTTAAAATTCATCCATACATTTTAGCAAGGGGAAAACAGCTACCATGTAGCACGTTATACCCCATAATAGAACTTCCAAGCAACAGAGGAGTGCCTCCAAGAGAAGCTAAAGGTAATGAATGCCCTGCTTTTCTCCATTTCCAAACTCCAGAAGAGCCAAGGAACAGTCTTGTCATGCAGAGGCTCATTAGTGGCACCGGCCCACCCATAATGCTAACTCCACCTGCAAAAATCTTAGACCTACCGTGACTGTGCTTCTAAACAGGCAACAATGTTTGCTGCATTCTGGGGAGGTGGCTCTGGAAAACATAAAGCTCTCCTGGTTTTCAGGCCAGTGCTCTCAAGGGTTCTTCCAGCTACCCAGCCCTACTGATGCCAAAGAACTCTTGATCTCGTTAACTGTTCACTGAGTTCCTCAAGAGATTTATTATACTAGTATAAATGAGTAAGGCCTCTCCTTCTTCCACTACTGAACTGGGAATTAGTGTGATTAACTTACAGAAACAAAGACTGATAAACTTAGAGTGATCTTAAACAGTGCTACACAGAGGAGGATGCCCCCTCTCTAAAGAGCCTGCTCTCCCCCACACTATACTCACCAAAAACATCAAGTGCCCCTGAAATCCATGACTTGGTCAGCCAAATAGTCAACCTGCAACATTGATCTGAGCGGGCAGCTTTTCAACTGGCTCACTGCCCAGCAGAGCCTTTTCTCCTGTGTATTTTGAGCAGCCTGCTAAGACATGTGTATTTAAAAAGCCATCCTCCAAAAGACAATTGCATTTTCTTTTCCTCACGTGGCTTGTTATCTTGCATTTGTGTCTTCCTCCCCACCCCAATGTTCACATGATTGCCGAATTCCCAATAGCACAGAATTGGCTAGGCTTAACACACCATCATCCATAAACATGGAACCTCAAGAAAAGCATCTACATTTGCAGACTCCTCAAGCAAAAATCATGACCACTGCAGCACACCAAAAAACAAGGGTACGCTATAAAATTGGTCAGAGAAGAGGTGGCCCAAAGGCTGATCCCAGAATTTACTATTTGAAAGAAGCTTAAATGAACTCAGTTTCGTCCTGGAAGGAGGCTTAGAAAAGATGCAGCAGCCCAAGAGGAACTGTGTATTCTTCCTTTAGTCTGCCTACGACATGCCTAAATCTGTGCAGTCCTCAAAAGGTGACCAACCATTCACAGAAGGAAGGGTCCTTAGGGTCTCTGGCCCCATCACTTCATGTGATAGAAAGGCAGTGCCTTCTCACCCTTTTCCACTCTGCTGATCTCATTTAAGAGAATGGGAGGCCAGAAGAAGCAAACCACAGCTTTCCAGAGGGACAGGAATGAATCCCAGCTGGCTAAATTCCAGTTTGCAAATGGAGAGCTTCCTGATGGCAGATGGGTGTACCCAGTGGGGGCTGAAGCACCATTCAGAACAGTGTTTCCCACAGCAGTGCACTGTCGCAGAAGTGGCAACTGGTAAAGCAGGGGTTGGCCTTGCCCTGGCCTCAGGCTTGGTGATGTGCTACTGCAAACCTGCACAACAGGAGTCCCTGCACCAGCACTGGCTAGCGAGCTCTGGCTTTCTGACCATGGAACTGCAGCCCAAAGCATGGCAGGTGTCCAGCCAGCAATCCAGAGAGATGCAGCCCAAGGACCACTTAGAACCCTTTGGACAATTTTAGGGCTGCTCCCCAAATTATTCTTCCCAACCAACATAGGCCAAAAAACCATTGCTGGTTCCTGGAAACGACCAAAACTGTCCTCCAATTGAGTCAGCCAGGACAGCAGAGAAAGCTTTCATTATTAAGGAGACGGGTAGACTTGCAAGCTCATCTAAACCAACTCCCTCAAAACAGACTCCAAATGTTTCACCCCAATAGGATGGGGAACTCTGGAAGACTGGCATTTGCTGATACGGCTGAACAGACTGCAGGTGTGGAATCCAAATGTGTCTACAAATGTTCACTGATTGTCATTCTCTTCTCCCCACATTTTAGTTTTGCTCATTTTGTAGCCCACAGCCTGTCTTGTGGAATAAATAATACAAGCAAATGAAGAAGGCACACTGTGCACCAAGGGGACTCATCAGGCAGTCTGCAGCGGTGCCCCAGGGCCACTCAGCTCAGCCTCAGTCACCTGCAATGAAAACCACCTCTTGCCATCAGAGTCAGCGATACATATGGGACTTAAAAACCAAAACAAACTCATATTCTCTGCTTTGTAGGAAAGAATTCATATTTTCACAGCAAAAAAAAGGGGGGGACGTGTTTTTAATATCAAACTGTGGCCATCGAAGTGTTCACTGACCTTTAGTAACTGACCTTTTCATTTTGAGATATAGGTTCAATAAGGGTAGTCCAGAAATCACTTCTATTTTACTCAAGGGCTGTGAGGCCTCCACCCGCAGGAATCTCAGTTCTGGTGAAGCAGCGTTTTGGGAGGCATTGTGTGAAACACACCAGTTGGAGCAAAGTTCCCAAAGGCCAGAGGGGCCTATCACAGTCACCTTGTGCTGCCAAAGCACTGAGCAGCCAAGCCCATAAGCAGAACAGGAGGGGAGAGACCCAACAAGCCAGCGTCCCTAGAGCTCTAGGCCATTACCCGCTGTGCTGTGTTCTGAGATAAGGCTGCTCTCCCGCTGCTTCCCCAGGAAAACAGCGCCCTAGCGTGATCTCACAGCCTTCTAGGAATCAGCGGAGGACTTCCATTGAAAATAATGGAAATTCACATTGGCGTACTTTTGATCCTTAAAAGGCAAGTCTCTTTTGATCCTTGAAGATATTCTCTCAAGCCAGGAGGACAGATAGGGTGGGGAGGAGAGAAGTTTAAAAAGGAGGATGATCCATTTCATCGAGCCAAGAGGCTGGGCTAGTTGGAAAGTCAGGATAGCCTACACTGCTTCCTGTGGAGATGTCAGAGGTGGGTCCCCCAGCCATGGTTCTCAGCGTCTGGCTTACTCCCTGCCCTGCATGCGCAATGATGCCCAAATTACTGTCCACCGTGTAATCCAGCCCATTGAGCAAAGGAGCGTGGGATGGCAGGGACGATATGGAGGATGGAGACTGGGGGATTCCATAGGGGCTCCCATCCCTCAAGTCCTGATAGGATTGTCCTGTCCCGTCCATGGAGAAGCTCCCATTCATTAACTGTCCGCCTGTAACGTCCCCCACGTTGCCATACATCCTATTGGTGTGGCCAAGTTCTGAGAGAATCTGATCCTCTGTGGACAAAAGAACGGAGATTTATTGTCAGCTACCAGGACTCCGATGGTCCCCTGCTCTTCACAACCTAGGAATACACTTGACCAGGAAGATGCCCAAGGACGGCAGCAGCCTTGCAGCCAAGCACAGGTCAGACACACTGATATGGCAGCCTGACATCCAGAGGCCAACCCAGGTCAAGGAGAAAAACGAGACACCTGCAAAGACTAAACCCCCAGGTCCCAGAGGGATGGACAAATGTGTGCTGAGCTTGTTGGTCCCAAGTGGCTCATGTGATAATACCCCGAGGATGCCGCCTAAGACTGGGTGGGGCAGATGTTCTCCACATCACAAATGGAAACCACTTGCTGGTAAGATTTACTCTGAAAGCTTTCAAGCTGAAAAAGGGCTTGGTTTAGTTGGTTGGGAAGCAAGCAGGCCCGTATGGTCAGGGCAGCTGAGGACGACTCTTAGACATCTGTACAAAACCCTTCTGGCCCTATCTGGAAGAGAGGTTCAGCATCAGAGGACTTGGTTTCTGTCTGTATTCAATAAGCTCTTCATTAGGGACAAAAAGAATTGACTTGATTAAGGCAAATGGACCTTCTTGTTTCTTGAAGAATTTCATTAAGGGGATCTAATGGAATCTCTGCCATTTGAAAGAATTCATCCCTCCAACAGAGGTGAGCAGTTTTAGTCTCAGGAAATAAACAATTATATAATTACCCAGAGAGACCAATGAGAGGTCAGCTCAGGGACCCGCCTGTATCCAACAGAAATGAGCTTAACAATCCTGTATGTTCTAGGTGGTGACTTCAGCAGCCCAGATGAGATTAAGTGGCTTTCCACATCCCGCCGAGAAGCCTAGAAGGTGAGCATTAGACCCATGAGCTCTCCCCAGGGCCCCACAGCTCGGTGTTCTGAGAGGAGGCTGACCTCTAGGCCTCAGCTGACCTCTGGGGTGAACTACTGTCCTCCCAGGGTATCATGGTCCTGGCAAGCAACTTGTTCCATCCTCTGTCCCACAAACTTCTTTTTTCTATTTCCACCTGGGCCTAATGCACCAATCCTTAAATAAGGCCTCCCCAGTCTAGGCTTCAACACCGTATCCCTTCTGAGGCCTGCCCCTGTTCCCCTCATGAAAAGGAATGCTGGGGGAAGCTCATGCTCTTTAAAGGGAACAGGAAGGCAAAGGCTCCGCTGTCAAAGGGCCATGAGTCAGCCTTTTGCCCATACCTGTCATATGACCAGGCCTCTGCAGGAGCCACAGGCTCCCTGTAGGAACAATCAGGCCTTCCAGGTATACAGACGTGCCACGCTTTCCCCAAGCACATCCACAGTCAGTTGTGTTCATCGATCCCTGCTACGCAGTGAGATGGGCAAAGATGTGGTATTCCCCATGGGAATGGGGCTCAAGAGAAGTGATAGATTTGACAGAGCCGCACTGGAAAGCAGGTCTCTGATTGCCAGTTCGGTACTCTTCCCTTCCCCCCACCCAACCCCGGCAGAAGACCTTCCACATCTGAGAACTCAGTAACTGAGAACACTTATTCTTTGCAAACAACCTGAGGATTCACAACACGCAGTAATTTGTAATTTTGCTGATGCACGAATTTGAATATAGCGCATGCTGCAAAGCTTGTGTGCAGGGACCGGATGAAGTGAGTGGTGGGGGAAGGGGTTTCCGAAGTGAAGCCAGTTCCCCATCTCACATGCACTCACAACTCTGATTTCCCAGGAAAAAGGGCCTGTGGAGCGTGTCCTCCCCACTACCCGGACTGGAGGAATGGCTGGCTCTAGGGGACTTTGGGAGTAGGCCAGTGTCCCAGCAAAGGGGAAGAGGCAGGAAAGGGGCTAGGGGCACAAGGCTGGGACCAGGTCATCTGTTCACAGCTGTGTGGGCTGATTAGGGGGAGGTCGTGGGGCCACAGAACAGGGCCTGGCCCAGTCCCAGCTTCCAGTCCAGACCTCAGCAATCTTGTTTCCTACTCCTGTCACGTGGTAAAGGGCCACTACCATTTCCCCCCCACCTTCACTGCAATTCTTGAGGAAAAGCCCGTGTTCAGGAGGGAGTTGCCAAGGCCTCAAGAAAGATCCCTCCTGAGTGCCAGGGATTACGGATTCCCAGGGGACGTTCCTAAGGCCTCGGCCTGGCCCCTCCAGCCCTGCTCACCTCGGAAGCTCAGCTCACTGTCACTAACCCCACAGTCCTCTGCAGAGCTCTCCTTCTCCTGCTTGCTGCCTCCCCGGCTCCTCTTGACGCTCTTATAGAACTGCCCCCAGCGGTGCCGCCCCGCGTCCTTCTTCAGGCGTTTCTCTTTGGCCCTTCTGTTCTGAAACCAAACCTGCCACACAAGCACAAGGGACATGCTCGGGGGGGTCCACCATGAATCCAAAGCCCCCAGGACCCCCAAGGTGGGCGGCTGGAAGTGGACTGAAGCCAGAATGGAGCACCGGTCTGGTAGTACAATGCGTCCCGACCCCTTCTCCCTGGCCTCAGAACTCTGCCTTCAGTTCTGGCAAAAGTCCTGGGGTTGTGGCCCTGAGCCCAACCACCAGTGAGGTGATGTCACTCATGCTCCCTGCCTAGGACACCTTCCACCCCTGTCCCAGGCCTGGGATCCCCCGAGGGCACGGGAGTGCTGGCATCTCACCTGTACGACCCTCATGTCCAGGCCTGTCTCTGAGGACAGCTGCTCTCTCACGTGCCGGGCAGGCTTGGGGGAGTTCTTGTATGCATTCTTTAATGTCTCCAGCTGCTTGGCTGTGATGGTGGTCCGCGGCCGCTTAGCTCCAGCCTCTGAGTCATCTGCATGGAAAAACCACTGCTTACTAGGTTCAGCCTATCTGCAGCAGCTACGCCTCGTTCCCCACCCTCCTTCCTTCCTTTCTGCACCTGAGCCTGCCTGCTGTAGGCAGGGCAGTGGGAGGCACAGGGGACAGAGTGGAGAGGTTCCCCACTCCCGCGGCAGCGACTCCTGCACCACAGGCCTTCCCAAGCCACTGAAAAGAGAAGACCACAGTCCTCTCTCTGCTCAGCTCCCTGCCTCTCCCCTCCCATGCCAGCCCAGCTGCACAGAAGTCCCATCAGATTGAATGAATGTACCCACTTCCACACATGTCCCTGCCATGACAAACACTCTGCTCGCACATCCTTGTGAGATATTGCCAGAGCTGTGAAGGGGAACAGCCAGGGTGAAATCTGCGTTCAAAGCCACCCGGAAGCCCTCCCCTCTGTCTCATCAGGAGTCTCCCATTTCCCCACAGCCGTCTCCCATTTCCCCACAGCCGCGTGCCTTTGCTCTGGCGTCACTGGGCTCACAGCCAGGGATGAGTTCGCACACCTAGTAGTGTCTAAGCAGGTTTCTAAACTATGGGTGAGAACCCACTCGTGGACTGTAAAGTCAACTTAGTGGATCAAAACTAAAAGAGGAACTCAGATGAAGAGAAGAAGAAAATAATAGAATAGCAGGATCGCTTCATGAACCTTGTTTACTTTTTAGTGTATGAATGTGTATACTGAGATGGAACGTACAGTGAGTGTTTTTACTGTGAATCGTCAAAATTTTTTGGAAAACACTGATCTAAAGAACGTGCAGGGCAACACACTGATCAACACAAAGTGCTCAACAGAATTTGAGCAAAAAGCTCAAGTTCCTGTTAAAGTCTGGTTGGTTCCATTTCGCGTCAGGCAGAGAGAAGTGCGGGTGTGTCCGGTGGCACGGGTGTGTCCGGTGGCACAGGTAAGTGGAAAGGTTTGTTTCTTCTCCCCGCACCCAGCTCTCTGCACGGTGCCCCTGGAGCACACAAAGAATAGAGTCGGCAGCTGGCTTGGGCCGCTCTGCTCTCTGCCTGCTCACCTGTATGTCCCTTAGTGTCTCTGTGACATTCCTGACTTCCTCCCTGCCTCTGCTCTGTTCTTTCCATTCAAGAAATCCCTCTCTGAGGAACAGTAACAGCCGATGTGTTAGCACCTACCATGTACTGGTGTTGACTAAGGACTTTCTATGCATTCGGTCCTCACCGTCGACAGGGCTCTCCCTGGCGTCAGCAGACCTGGCTTCAATGTTCTTGCTGAGTGAGTGACTTGGGCCAGGAACACACCTCCCCTTGGAAGCCCAGGGTACAACACGGCCTGCCCTGGTCTTGGCAGGCACTAAAGGAGTGAAGCAGCTGTGTGCCCAGGACATGCGCGCACACGGTGAGGGGACGTGCCCCGTGCCTTCCCTTCTCGGGCTGTTTTCTCGCGTGGTCACTCCTCCTGGAACTGCTGTGGCCCAACTCCCTCCCTGAAGCCCTGGACCTGAAGGGAAGGGATTCTGGAGCTCCTGCCACAGAGACCACACTACTCAGAGAGTCAGTCCAAAAGACAAAGGGAAACCTCCAAAATTCCTTCCTTTTCATTCTGAGGAGTCAGTCCCTTCTGTGCATGTTGGTAGAGTCTAGACAGGAGCATCTGATGCAGCTTTGAATTATGCAAATGGGAAATTGTGCCCTATATAGTCCTCATATAGAATATGTGAAATAATGCAATCACCAAAAATGTTTTCATTCCTTGAGAATCAATTTCAAAATAGCTTGGCCTGGGGAATCACAAATTTTTTGCCACAGCCGGATGACAGCGCCACTGGGATATACCCATCATCCTGGGTGGTGGCCTGTTGGTTCTGCACTGCTGCTCACACGCACGGGACTTTCTTCTTGCAATGATGGGGACTAATATGCTGTTATTTTAACATTCACTGTTATTATAATTTAAAATCTTTTTTATATCCTATAACAATGTCATCCAAGTATTCATTAAGTAGCAGTGGCAGTGCTCGTGCTGAAAAATGTACCCAAAAATCAATAACTTTGGTACGGAAGTTAAATGTGATAAAACACTCTGAGGAAGGCCAAGCGAGACCACGATACCCGGGGCTGTTAATTTAGGAGAGAGCGTTCTGCAAGGTATTCAAGATAATGCTGCGAAAATAACAAGTGGCATTAAGGTAAAGATACACTTCACTGGTTATGGATTTATGTGCTCTCAGAATGTACCACCCCCCACACACACTCTACATTAATTCCTATGGGAAAATTAGTCTTAAAATATGTTAGTTTTGAATGATGCAGGGTCTCCTAGAACTTGTCCCTGGCATAAAACACAACCTCATTATATTGAAAATGCAAATATCCAGGGAGATGGAACAAGTGAACAAAATCATTCACACTAAGGTGCAACTAACTGCCATTAGGTCCTTGGTTTAGCTAACGGGAGGGAACTATAAGCCTGAAGGAGGGTGGAGAGTAGCAAGGAGGAATTAAAACAACCTGAAAAGACAGCCACACATTCTGCAGTGGACAGGTCCCCTGCTGCTCCGAGGGCCACTGATTGCCGAGGATGGAGAGCCCTGCCTCGCTGACAGTAGTGGTGGGTCGGGGGGAAGGACCTGGGGAACAGGCCAGAGACACTGTATAACCTTCGTCTGCTTAAAACCTCAAGTGCACCTCGCTTTCCTGTTTACACTTCTCTTCCACGTTGGTCTCACTCTTACTTGACGTCCCATTTCACAAGCCTCATCCTATATAAACCTCAGGAAACAGCCCTATTTGGCAGATGCTATGATTTCCCCATAGAGCTGAGAAGCCGAGGCTCAGCCAGTTCATGCCGTATTAGTATCTCTAGTGAACGGCACCAGACTTCCAAAGGTGTCTTGGTATCTCAGAGTCCACCTGCTGTGGTGGTTCATCCCTGACAAACCACCCTAATCTTCAATGACATCACAGCTGACTCCAAGGCACTAGCATGGAGTGAGTTTTAAGACACCAGAGCAGATTAGTACATTCAGGCGAAGAGCCTTGGGATGGGTCTACAGAGGCCCCAGGTCTCTGGAGGAAGGAGGTCAAAGGCCTCTCTCCAATCTGAAAGCTCAGAGCTGTAGGTGCGGGGGGTAGGGGAGGTCCTCAGAGAGACAGGAAGCCCTACACCCTCCTGCCATGGACAGAAGCCAAGCCCAGCTCCAGCTGGCTCACCTAAAGGGCCCTTATGAGTCCCCTCTGCTTCCTCACCATCACAGCCCCCTTATGTTTTATACTGTGTTCATTGAACAAAAAACTAATTACTCCACGTATTGATCAGATCTGTATAATACACGTGTACGGGTCCAGAAAAGATCTAGAAGGAGATACATGAAATTGTTGCTGATTTTTTTCCTCTCTCATCAAGCCCAGAGCTACCAACAAGAGCCATATTGCACAATAACACCCTGAGCTGATCAAAATTCTAGTCAAAGGCAAAGGACCTGGATGTTTTGTGTGTTCATGCGTCTATCAGGTTAGGTTTGGCCAAATCCAAATTCAGAGCCAGGGCCTGACCCCCCGGGCCTGTGGGCACAGCTCGGAGTGAGAAGCCAGAGGTAGGGCTGCAGGAGTAAGTGTCGGGCTTAGCCTTGTGAGGGGAGCATGGGGAATGTGTCGGTCTGGGCCCTATCCTGGAAAGCCCCCGGGCTGCGCAAAAGCATGGTGTGCAGGGTGAGAGCCGCTGCTGCTGGGCCAAGCCAGGCCTTTCCAGGTATGGCTGCTAAACGTGGGGCCTGACTTCAGCCATCACCGCGCAGAGCTCCTGCTGCCACCACGGACAGGGGCCCTGGAGCGGTTGTGAAGGCGGTGGGGGGAGCTATGTTGCTGAGATGGAGCCTCCCTGAATCTGGCATGTGTCCTTCCCCTTCACCTAGCAGACTCGCTGGGCACTTGCTGCAGAAACACCAGGAGCCCCTGCCCTGGAAGAGCCCACAGCCTGAGCGGGGAACAGAATACAATTCACTGAAATACCAGACGTGTGAAGAATGCGGAAGCCAGTGCTAGGCTCTCACCAAGGCCCTTTGGGGCAGGGAGTTGCTGAGAGGTCCCTGTGCACTCTCATATGCAGAACTAAGCGGCAGCCCCACGTGTCCACTGCAGACCAAGCTCCCAGTCACCCCTCAGCACCCCAGCCCTGGCCCAGGGAAGGGGGCTGCCGTGATGGTGACAACCAGGTCCTTGGCTGCTTCTGAGCCCACCACGGAAACAGGCAGGCTCTCAGAACCACCACTTGATGAACACTTCCATGAAGCCAGCGAGCACTAATGTCCCGGGAGGTGTTCAGCATTAGCTCATCGTGGAGATCCGGGCTGCTGCTCAGAGGCGGCAGTGCAAGAGTAGGACTCCGAGGGCTGGGCAGGTGGGACACCACGAGAAGGGCGCCTCAGGCAGAGGCCACAGCCCAGAGGCCTGGAGGGGGATTGTGGGGGCCACGCTGCTTACCGTTCTGCTTGGCCGTCTCGTAGTCTTCCTTGCACACCAGCCGCCCGTCCTCCATGAGGTAGAACTCGTCCCCTGTGGCCAGCTGCCGGGTACAGATGATGCAAGCAAAGCAGTGCAGGTGGTAGACAAAGTCCTGGGCCTTGCGGACCACCTGGGTCGGGGGGATACCCTGCTGGCAGGCCGTGCATTTCGTGCCGAAGCGCCTGTCAGGGCAGCAGGAAAGGATTAGGGCACACAAGGCAGGGGATCTGGCTTCCCCCAACTTCCTGGAGCAGCCTCCCTCCTACCCTGCCACTCTGAGAATCGATGGGCATAACCCCCCAGCCACCCAGAGCTTACTGTCTAGTCCACTCTGCCTCCCTCTAGCTTCACTGCTTTGTACCCAGGACTCTCAACCACCAAAGGGGCTGATGAGAACTAGAGACTCCCTTCGGCACCTTTTCCAAAGCTGATACCCCCAGGTTCCAGCTGCTCAACACCCCTCAATTCGCAGGGGCAGCCGGTGGACTTTCTAAGTCCCTCAAAGCAGGCTGTCTCCCCTCCACCTCCCGGCTTCCTCACCCTTACGGTTGATCCCAGAGGACATCCTCACAGGGAACTGTGTGCCACAGACGTGTAGAAAGCACCCAGCAACACCTCACACACTCCTAGGGAGGAAGCCCTGCCTGGCCAGGGAACAGCACGCTCCAGAGAAAACATTTTGTCAGCATAGCAAGGCTCCCTTTAACAGCTGTTCTCCCTCCTTTGCCTCCATCTCTCCCCTCACCTCCATCCTGCACACACAAAAGCCCTCCATGCCTGCCTCCCTCCCCTGGGCACAGTGGTTTGGGGAAGACCCCGGAAGCTGCACTTGTCAGCCCCTACAGCATTCGGGGCAAGGAGTCTGCAGACTGCAGTTTGGAAAATGTGGCTTCAGACCTCTCCTTGCAGACCTCTGCACCTTTCCAGAACAGCACCAAGGCAAGAGGAGCCACCAGCTGCCACCAAGGCAGCTTCTCCCAAGGAAGCCACCCACTGCCACCCCCTGCCAAGGCCAGGAAGGAAGGAGAAATTGACACATTGAAAGTATCGTCCAGTGGCATTGTTTCTACTCCCTTTCCCCATGCTGGTCATAGAGAGAAACAGAGGCACACCAGTGGTCATAGGAGACGAGGGAAACTTGGGGGCTAGCACAGACAGGGACAGTGACAGAGGGTGCCTGGCTACAGGTGAGCCTTCCCCGCTTCAGGAGGGAGGCGGGAGGCATTGGGGAAGCAAGGGCAGAGTTTAAAACAGCAATCAACCTAATTATTCATGACATTTCACACAGCAGAACTTTATCTTCTTCAGGATGAAAGACTTCGCCTAATGGATCTGGGGAAGGTTTGATTTTAATGGTCCTTTTAACTAATGCTTATAAGGCAGCCTGATTTCCCCTGAAAGGACAGTACATATTTCATCCACATTAATACCAAATAAATTAATTATGGTCATGGCTATCATGATGGATCCCAGATTAATGCAGAATGATGGGTCTCTTACGCAGTAATGATACCTGCTGAGGGGGCTACAGGGGCCCGTAACAGGCATGGCCAGCTGCGGCCTGAGACACCCCCCCACCAGGGACATGGCATCCCAGAGAGAAGTGGGGTTCTCTAAGTCTGCATGGGTAACCCTGGAAGTGCCTAGGGTGTGGTTCAGGGGATGCTCTTCTGAGATAGATATAAGAAGGGTATTGGGGTATCAGGGGTCGAGACATGGCTAAGGAGGACCCCAGGCTTCTGAATTCCTGAAATGCCTCTCGGTTTTCAGTTCTTTGGAGTTCTCTGCCTGAGGGTCGGGATAAACCTGTGAACCACCTGCTAAGCTGTTCAAAATTGTGCCTCAGGAGGGGACCTCAGCTTTCATCAGATTCTCAAAGGGATCCAGGACCCAGGAAAGTAGAGTTAGTATTTGTTGAATAAATAGATCAGGAGATAAAGCACCGTACTTTCAGAGGACGTGCACAGAGATGGCTGAATCTGAGGACACAGAACAAAGCACAAAGTTGGCTGTGGATGGTTCTGGACATCCCAGAACACAGGTGAGAACCAGATCCTCCATGACTGCTGTGTAACCATGTCACCTGGATCAAAGAGGAAGGCTGCCAGGCGCCCAGCTCTACCGTGTGTGTGTGTGTGTGTGTGTGTGTGTGTGTGTGTGTGTGTGTGTGTGTGTGTAACAAAGAGAGCCTACATGTGTGTTACTAGAGAGTGTTTTCAGAAGGCCTATACATTTAATATTGAATCCTGGCCAATTTACAAAGCAGGTACTAAAACAAGGCACCGGGCGTGGTGGCTCACTCCTGTAATCCCAGCACTTTGGGAGACTGAGGCAGGAGGATCACTTGAGCCCAGCCTGAGCAATACGGTGAAACCCTGCCTCCACAAAAAAAAATACAAAACATTAGCTGGGTGTGGTGGTATGCATCTGTAGTCCCAGCTACCCGGGAGGCTGAGATGAGAGGATCACCTGAGCCCAGGGAGGTTGAGGCTGCAGTGAGCCGAGATCGTGCCACTGCATTCCAGCCTGGGCAGCAGAGCGAGACCCTGTCTCTAAATTAATTCATTAATTAAAATGAAACAAGGCCTTCATCATGCTTGTTGCAAACCCTCCCCATAAACCACCTAAATCTAGAGGATGTATCCTAATCAGAGATCCAAGGAGAGGAGGGTGAAGGGAGACCCCGGAACAGAGGGGAGACTCTTCAGCAGCCTCCTCCATAGGAGCCACCCTGTCTCCCACTAAAAAGCAGGCAGGGGCTTTCAGTCACCGGAGGCCCAGCTGACACCAGCGCACCAGAGACATGAAAGATAACGGGGGTATAAATTTAATCTACATACCGACAGTGATTCATGCACGAGGGTGGCAAGTGCACGAGAAAAATGAAAAATAAATGGACTTCCTCACCAGCGTTTTTTAGCAATTGAAGCAATTTTCCTGATTGTGGGATTATACCGAAGGGAAGTGGAAGTGGCTCCTCGTTACCTTTTCCCCTGGAGCACAGCCAGCAGGACCCTCGCCGAGGGAGCCACATGCACCCCCTTAGCCCACAGGGCTCCCCTGGCCAGCCCAGCCCTGCAGGACACCCTCCACCCCATCTCCAGTCAGAGCCAGTGGATCTAGAATAAAGGGCATCCTACAGGCATGTGTCTGTGATGGAGCCACTGTCCCCATTCCCAGATCCTAGAACAGCCACAGTCACAGGTGAGAAGGCCGAGGCCTAGCAGGTCACATGACTTGTCCTGAGACAGGCAATAATGAGACACACGGTCATGGCTAGAATTCCCTGGCCCCACGCGAGGTCAAACTGTGAACCTGGCTGCGACACAGAGAACCAGCAGTCTAACTAACTGGACCAAATGTGAAGGATGCCGGGGTGAAGAGGGAAGGGCTGGACTCCAGCCAAGAAGAAGGATCCCGAGGACTTTTCCAGGCAGCACCCCTTAACACCGATCACCAGGCACCCATGCAGGGACGTCGAGGGCACTGGCCTCACCCTTCAGAAAGACAAGCCTGCTGCCCAGTCCTGCCTGGCCAGGCCTCTGGGGACAACCAGTCCCCCGGGGAGAGTGGCTGGAGCTGCTCCAAAACCACAGAGGAAATGCAAGGAAGGACTTGCTAATGGCTTATCTCATTTTCCTCCACTGACCAGCACCCCTGGAAATTCTCTTATCTCTGCCCAGCACATAGTAGGCAAGCCACAAAGACCCAATGAATGAATGAACGAACGAACGGCTTCTTAAAACGTGCCTGAGTAGTCGGGGGAGGCTTGGCTCTCCGTGATGGCAGCCCTTTTTTTTCTTTTTTTTTTCTCTCCAGTTTGGTATTAACTTTATTCTATTTTTTGTCTAAGTACATTAAGTTTTATTTCCACAGGCCTCAGGAAATGGGTAGAAATCACAGGATATTTTTTGGTGTTTGTCCTAGAGGGAAAAATCTGAAATTTCCATTAGCAGTGCTGTACAAGATTCTTCCATAAATCAAACCTACAACCAGCCTGCAGTGGAGGTTTTAGTCCTCTGTTCAGGTGCTTGGACAGGAGCCAGAGCTGACGAGCATGACTGAGAAAAGGGGGCAGTGAGGACAGGTGGCACCCAGCAGGGAAGGAGGGCTCAGGGATGCCAGACTCCTCAGAATGGCGCATTGCTCTTCCCTTCCCCTCCTCCCCCCAATTTTAAAGTCATCTCTGTAGGAAGGTGCTGGGCAGGGATCCCAGAGAAAGAAAGGGTCCAAGACTCCTTCAGCTGCCCTGGATGAAGGGCACTGCCACAGCAGCTGGCACCGGAGACTCTCCTCCCTCACGTTCGAGGCAGACCCAGGGCAGAACAGGGAATAAAAGGAACGCGAGATGGCCCAGCCTCGGCCTTTGGTCCAGTGCAACCTTGCCTCACTTGTCAACAGTGAAAGATTAGTTTGGTTAGAAGAGCCATCTAGAAACACACCAGCTTCGGCTGCCTGCATGCTCATTGTTAGAAAAAGATCAACTGGTGTGAGCATTCTGATCTGTTCATTCCTGGGACTGTTTTCTTCCCAATAGACTGTTTGTTGGTAGAATAACCCCCAAAAGCTCAAAGCTGAAATGCATCATCAGTCCTGGTCAGCAGTTCCTTAAGAATGGACTGGAGGTAGCTGGGCGCGGTGGCTCACACCTGTAATCCCAGCACTTCGGGAGGCCGAGGTGAGCAGATCACCTGAGGTCGGAAGTTCAAGACCAGCCTGACCAACATGGAGAAAACCTGTCTCTACTAAAAATATAGAATTAGCCGGGCACGGAGGTGCAGGCCTGTAATCCCAGCTACTCGGGAAGCTGAGCCGGGAGTATTGCTTGAACCCAGGAGGCAAAGTTGCAGTGAGCCAAGTTTGCAACACTGCATTCCTGCCTGGGTGACACAGCGTGACTCCACCCCAAAAAAAAAAAAAAAAAAAAAAGAAAAAAAGGCTGGACTGGCAGTGTGGTTAAGCTGATATGGAAAAGCTCCACCTTCCTGCAGGAGATCAACTCACCTGCTATGCCACTCCAGATCTCAGCCTGAGGTATATTTCAGTCCAGGCCGGCAGCTGTGCATCTCAGAGCAGAGACGCCGTTTTCAGCTGTTTTCTTTTTCAGGGCTGAGGGGATCTCACTCGGTCGCCCAGGCTGGAGTGCAGCGCCACAATCATCGCTCACTGCACTTGAGCGCCCACAGTCTTCCCACCTCAGCCTCCTGAGCGGCTAGGATCACAGGCACACATCACCGTGCCCAGCTCATGTTTTAAAACATTTTTTGTAGTGATTAGGTTTTGCTATGTTGCTGCGGCTGGCCTCGAATTCCTGGTCTCAAGCGATCCTCCCACCTTGGCCCCCAAAGCACTGGAATTACAGGTGTGAGCCACCGCGCCTGGCCAGAAGCTTTTCTAAGAAGCACATTAAGTCCCAGGTTGAAATGAGGCCCATGGTTCACTCAAGCACGAGAATTTCTATCCCACTTGCTGTTGCCATCAAACTGCTTCCATGACTGTCTCCTGAGCCCCCAGCCTGAAAGGTGGGCACTGTGACACCTTTTAACAGATGAGAACCAGGGCTCAGAGAGGCAAGGTGCCAACTCGCAGCTCCCATGGGCAACAAGCAAGAGAACTGGGGTTTTGCAGTTGGTGCTTCTGACACAACACAGTGGGCATCTGGTGGGCATCAAGGGGGCAAACTCGGCCTTGGTGCCCTGACCTAGACTGGAGCTCGAGGAGAGGGCCCTTCCCCCTCACGAAGCTCTAAGCTCCCGAGCATGAGGCTCCCAGCCCTACAGTGCTGGGGTGGCCGGGGCAGCCCTCGCCCCCTGGCGTGTTAACCCCAACATGCCTAACTGGCCCACTGCCCACCAGCCACATCTGCCAGCTGGCCCAGGTGCGGGCAGGGAAGAACTGAGGCTTCTTGGCCGATTCTCAGGGGCCACTCTTGGCCCCAGGAGAGGACCAGGCCTCAGCCTCTGCACCTGAGCTCTGCCTGAGCTCCTGCTGCTGTTGGTCTGTCCACCCCTGCTGCTCCCGACAGCCTGGCTGGGCCGCTCATCGGGGCAGGACAAGCTTGAGGGTCTGGACCCTGTAGAAAGGTGGCAGCAGGCAGGCCCTGCAGGCATCGAGCCTTCTAGAACCAGGGGCCCATAAATCCTATACCCTGGCTTTCTGGCACATTCCTGATAAGTTCCAACCTCTGAGCAAACCCCCATGCCGTACCACAAGTGGGTCACTGAGACGCCGGCGATAAGGGCAGCTGCCGTCCTCTTAGCAGCAACCTGGGTCCTGCGCAGAGCGAGCCCTGTTCCCATGATCTCATCTGACCCTCACCCCAGCCCTCAGCCCACTGCCCCGGCACCTGCCCCATGGCCGCACTGCCACTGTCCCCCACCCCGCCATCCGCTCCTCCCACAGCCCCTCCCATCTCAGGCATTCTTCCCACGCCTCAGGCCAAAACACCCTCTGATCTGTCAGCAAAACCTGTTGACTCTACTTAACACTAATAGTTACTGTTTATTATTATTTGGAGACAGGGTGTCGCTCTGTTGCCTGGGCTAGAGAACAGCGGTGCAGTCACAGCTCACTGCAAGCTCCAATTCCTGGACTCAAGAGAGCCTCCCGCTTCAGCCTCCTGCGCAGCTGGGACAACAGAAGTGAACTACCACGCTCAGCATCTACTCAAAATTCTATCATGTTGGGCCACTTCTCACACCCACAACACCCTCCCCAGCTCCGGCTGCCGTCGCCCGGCACCTGCAGCCTCCTCCTAACAGTCTCCTGGCTTCCGCCCGTGCCCCCACACGGCGTCTGTATGGGGTCGCCACAGTGGGTCTAAGTCACACCCTCTCCCCTCACTCCCCTGCCCAAACCTGCCAGTGGCTTCCACCTCACTCAGTTTCAAAGCCACAGGCCCCCTAAGGGCCTCCACGGCACTATGGCCCCCAGCCCCATCGCCTTGCCCCCTCCCCACTCCAGTGCTCACTCCACGCCGCCTCCTCCTGGCACCCTGGCACTGCGTCCCTGCTGGCACACTCTCTCCCCAGGAACCTGCATTTCCTGCAGTGGCCCCCTGAAATGTCACCTGCTCAGGAGGACACCCCCGGACCCCTCCCTTCAGCTCTTCCGACCCTGCTTCACAGCAATCATCTCAGTAGACGCGCTGTGCATTTATCGCTTGCTGACCGTCTTTCCCCCATCTAGAGGGCAAGTTCCACAACAGCAGGGTCTTTATCTGTCTTGTTCACTGCCGAATCCAGTGCCCGGAGCAGGGCCTGGCCCGGGAGACGTGCTCAGCGCATGTCTGATGCATAAGTCACTGAGCGGTCCGTTCCTGCGGAACGCATGAAGACCTGTTCTTATCTAGGTATGAGGATACTGACATTCAGAGAGGGTGACTGCCCAGACCTCACAGACGGACGATGGGGCTGGGATTTGAACTCAGTGCCTCTCCTCTGGGATGTCTCCCTTACTCTTGGCTATTGAAGGCAGTCGGTGGGGACCAGCCCAGGCCCCACGTCAGCCTCCCGCGTGTGGAGCTGCCACTGAACGGCGCACCGCCCTGAGGACAAAATACTGCGCAACTTGATTTTCTGCTTTAATTGCTTGGTGGTGATTTACGGCTGGCCGTATATTTTTTTCCCAGCTGACACTTCCCTACATGTATTTCTTTTATCTATCACCACACTTGACAGGAAAGTTGCTGATATTTACTGTTACTGTATGTACCAATATTTCCAACATATATCACCGCCCACTCTAAGGCCACAGCCGTGTCACGGGCACATAAAGTTCTGCCCCAGAATGGGCAGCCTTCTGCAGACACAGACGGGGATCCTATTTGGAGAAGGCCTGACACCAGAGAATCTTAGAGCCTCGGGGACTGGGGACACGGTCCCATGTCACATGCACACAATCACACATGGGCCTCCCCAGCCCACCGGAGCAGCCCCCCAGCAAGCTGCTTTTTATTGGGGTTTTAAGCTAACGTTTTTAAAGGGTATTCAGTATTATCATGTGCAGACGAATGCTGCTGGAAAAGCTTTAAAACCAGGGACCGAGTCCAAGGCCCTAATTTCACAGAGCAGGAAACGGGGCCCCAGACGTGAGCAGCGGCTTACCCAAGATCACACAGCTGCATCCAGGGCCGGAAGGGGCCAGAGCCCAGCTCTCCCTTCCATTTGGCCTCAAGTCCTCTCCCTCCCTACTGGGGACAGATTTGCTTCTGAAGAAGCAACGGGACATGCAGGACCTGCATCCTTTCTAGAAGAGTCCAGGGCACCAGCTGTGTTTTTGTAAACAGGCATCGAGCATTTCATATGCACCAGGCAACTCCAAGCGCGGCATCTCATCCACACCGCACACCTGCCCTTGCAGGTAGGAATGATTATTCCCTGCTCTCTGACGGCCACAGGCTTGGAGCAGTCAGCCGCCTGGTCCAAGGTCACCCTTCCCGCTCTCCCTCACGTCCCCCGGCCCCTCATCGGCCCTTCTCACTACAGGCCCATCAGCCTCTGCCAAGCTGCTAGCTCAGCTGTGACCAAGCTCCGCTGTGTGAGAGACGCACCGGGGTGCTGACTGAGACAGGAGCAACTCCGGACTCCCACTTCTGGGCCCAGAACCCACACTTTCCACACCACAGATGGCCCAGTGCAGTGGTGGCATGGACCACACCTACAGAAACACTGTCACCTATGCTCTTAGCCCCCTGGGTACCTGCAGGTCGCTCATCCATTGTCTGAGTCCCAAAGTCCCTCAAGACTGAGGGCCTCATTCTCCAAACGGGGCATGGCAGATCCCCGCAGGCAGCGGAATGGGTGTGTGGGAGAGAGGGCCCCAGGCTGACCTGTCTCCACATGCCCACAGAGAGCCCAGCAGCCCGTGGCTTCTCCTCAGAGTGGGGCTTACAGAGACACAAAGGCCTCCAGGGACCACAGTGACAAACTAGACACTGGCTCTGATGGGACCGGGGAGTGACCCTGGCCAGAGGACCAGCAGGGAATAAGGCTGAGCCAGGTCATCGGCCCTTGAATGCCGAGCCAGGAGGCAACAGGGGCAATGTGACCAGACGGGTGGCGGGAAGGGACAGACTGGCTGAGGAGGGCGGGAGGGGAAGGACCACAATTAGAGAAGCTTCCAGTGGTACAGAGGCCCAAAGACAGGGGCCTAAGGCACAGAGGCTGCAGGAATGGCTAGAGAGGGCCTTTTGGAGTGGGGAAACCCTGTGGTTTGACACCTGAATGGCCAGGGTAGGGGTGAGGAGAGGAGGGTCAGGCGAGGAGGGTCAGGAGAGGAGGCCGAGCTTCAGCAGCGGAGGGAAGGCAGCTGCCACTGGCTGCTGTGCTGTGGCTGGGCCAAGAGAGGGCTGCCCACAGCGTCCACTCCCACATCACCCCGATCCCACCGGGGACCCCGTTTCCACAGCCCAGGTGCATCCGATCCCCAGGCTAATTTGCAGCTACGTGATTCCAAACAGATTCCTCTAAGCCAGAAAGTCCCTGAGATGCGGCTTCCACAGCCGCCAGGAGGCCCTCACCCCAGGCCCCGCTCGGGGAGGGTGGCCCAGGCGATTGTGGCTGAACTGCGGGTTCTGGGGCGGGCAGACGATCCTCCCCCGGCTCATCACCTCCTGATTTACGGCCTCCGTCCCTGGGGGAGCTGCGGGGCTAAGTAATTGCTTCTGCCTTGATTACAGGCCGGCACAAATGACTGCGGGCCTGGGCCCACCAGTGTGTTTGAATCTTACAAATGTCCACCGCACAGCCACCATCCGGACCGTCTGATCGTTACCTTAAAAGGTCATATTTGCTTAGAGAGGAGATTAGACTACAAACTATTCAGAAATTATGAAAAGTCATTTATCAAAGAGACCCACCCATGTATTCCTCAAGCATTCTGCTAGAGCATAGTGTGCACGCAGGTGTGCATGCGCGTGTGCATGTGTATGTGTGCACGTGTGCGTGTGCATATGTGCGTGTGCGTATGTGTGCGTGTATGTGTGCGCGTGTGCGTATGTGTGCGTGTGCGTGTGCATATGCGTGCGTGTGCATGTGTGCATGTGTGCTTGTGCATATGCGTGCGTGTGTATTTGTGCACATGTGTGCGTGTGCATGTGCACGCGTGCATACATGTGTGACTGTGTGCATGTGTGCACACATGTGTGTGTGTGTGCACATAAGTGTGCCTGCATGGCCTGGCAGGTGTGTGCTTATCAGAAATAATAAGTGGCTCAGCAAAAGTCTGGCTCCACAAGGACTCTATGACCAACCCCAGAAATGAATCTGCTTCTTCCTGTGGTAATAGGGCACGGGAAAGCTCAAGGCAGCAGAAAGCCACCCAGGCGCGAGCTGGCCCCTCCTGCCAGGGCTGGCCCCACTCTGTGACGCGGGTGCCGAGGGCTATGGTTCCTGCCCACAGCTCTGGACCACACAGCGAGGGACAGCATCCCGTGAGGAAAATGCAGCCAGCTCCTCACTGAGGGGTGGGCCTCTGTTCAGTCCCCTGACCACCACTACCACTGACACGGCCTGGCAAGTGACCTCAGGACCCGGCCTTGCCAGCCTGGCCCCAGGCTCTCCTGCTGCCCTCCTGCCTCCTCCCTATGTGGGGACACCGTCCAGATGACCCTCACGACCTTCCTAAGAGTGGCCTCAGCACTTCCTTGCTGCCTCTGACTCAGTCCTCATAGTCACTCAGAAAAGTTGGTATTTTTATTCACCCTTTAGACATGGGAAAGTGAGGCCTGGTGAGATCTATCGCCCAAGTTCACACCAAGCCTGGACTCAAACCCCGCACCCGCTCTCCATGAAGCCCACCCCGCAGAGAGGTCGAGCCTGCTTTTTCCCTATTAGCCGATGTGCTGTGGGCAGCTGCCCCCTGCCAGATGAGGAGCAGAGGCCCTGGTCACCAGAGGGACTGGGACGAGGTCACCTGTGAAACCCTGTCCGCAGCCAGCACAACCACCCTGCAGCCGGGCCGGCGGAAATGCGCTGTTCTGGACTGCGGGGATAATGGGAACAGTGCCCGGGTTCCAATGACGCTGCCTACCTGCCCTTGGCGGACAGCCCACCCATGGCCTGCAGGCTGGCGGCTGGGGGGAGGGGCACCGCAGGGAACAGAGGCAGCTCTTGGCCTGGCCCAGCAGCCACACAGCTCTCCTGTGATACTGCAGCCTCCATCCCACCATCGGGGTGTCCCAGGGGCACCCATCCCTGCCTGCCTGCCTCATGAGGGCCGCAGGGGCAGGGAGACCCCTGAGAAGCATGGCATTTTAGACAGGAACCTCCTGGAGTGGCAGCACCCTCAGAGCACCCGAGAGTCACCTCACCTGCCCTCTGACAGGCAGATGGAAGTACGGAGCCCCAGTGGCTGGGGGTACAGATCGAAGCCCCCTGCAAGCTTGGGTTGTCCTTGAAGGCTCGCCGTTGACCTGTCAACCGTGGAGGATTGCCCTCACGTCAGGTCCACGGCTGTGTTTCTTTTCACCCCATAATGGTTTGTTCTCAAATCTTCGCAGAGCTCCGCATGGCCAGGCTACCCCACCTCTATCTGAGGAGCTCCGGGCAGCCGAGAGCCATCTCCACGGGAACCTCTCAAGGCTGGTACAGGGGACACCGGGAGAGGCCAGCACAGGCCCCGCCCTGAGGGAATGCTGACAGCCTGGCCCTACCAGGCCACGGGTCAAGGGGCCACACGGCAGGGCCTGAAAGCCGGCAGTGTTTAGAAAGCACCAGCCTCCTGCCGCAGCCGGTCACACACGTGGCCTTCCGAGCTCGGTGGGTTGGCGTGAGCTGCTCTCCACGGATGAGGGAAAGAGGCTGAGAAGGACCTAGTTACCGGGGCTGGCAAACAGCTAAAGACGGCACAGGGCTCAACCGTGCTCCTGCTGGGTTCACCAGACCCCTCTGCTGATAAAATCACTCCCTTTGAGAAACGCTCCTGGGTGCCAGGTCTCTTAGACAGGTGCTGTGAAGAGGACATGGACGCCCAGAGATGCCAGGAAACTGGGCTAGGAGCCCCCAGCTGGCTGCCGACAGCAGGACTCGAACACAGCTCCGCGGGCAGAGGACCTGGCTGGTGTGTGCTGTGCTCCAGAGGAAAGCAGCCGCCCGATCTCCTTCCAGGACCCACCTGTGACAGCTAGGGGATCCACAAGCCCCGCTCCCAGACACCTATTCTCTCCCGGCCCTCATCCCTTTTTTTTTTTTTGAGACAAAGTCTCAGTCTGTCGCCAGGCTGGAGTGCAGCAACATGATCTCAGCTCACCACAACCTCTGCCTCCTGGGTTCAAGCGATTCTCCTGCCTCAGCCTGTCGAGTAGCTGGGACTACAGGCACGCGCCACCACACCTGGCTGATTTTTGTATTTTTAGTAGAGATGGGATTTGACCATATTGGGCAGGCTGGTCTCAAACTCCTGACCTCATGATCTGCCCGCCTTAGCCTCCAAAGTGCTGGGATTATAGGCATGAGCCACCGCACCTGGCCTCCTCATGTCTTTTTGAGATGTGGGAGGGACCCATGACCTGCTGGACACGTGGTCTGGAGAGGACCTGCTTAGCAAACGTGACACGAGGAGTCACGGCCCCACAGCTTGGGATTCAGTTTATAACAGGTCTTGGGACACCCTGGGCACCAGGGGTGGGCTCTCAGAACGAATCGCAGACCTACTGTGCTCAGTCAACTCCATGCCTTTCATCTTGGCCTCAGAATGTTACTTCATTTGGAGAAAGGAGAGCCAAGGACACATGAAGCAGACACAGCAACCCACAGCAAAAATCAGTCAATGTTACTGAGCAAGATCGAGCTCAACAGCCGCAAAAGAAAAATGCCACAAACACAGAGTACAACTTCCCCACAATCCTTCTGCCTCGTCTGTGTCCACAGCAAGATCGCCCTCTGCTGCCAGTTACCAGGATCGCCACATGCCCCGGCAGAAGGCGAGGCACGTCCAGACCTGCAGCCTCCCTCCACTTCTGAGCTCTTACAAGGTACTACCCACCTCCAAGGGGTACTCTCCTCATCACTGTCTTGATCTGCAGAACTTCACGTAGAGTATGACAGGAGGATGCCCCTGGACTGGTGCAAAGTGGCCCTCTACCTTGTTATGAGCAAAGAGATTAATGTATTGATCCAGGAAGGTAGGACCACAGTGCTAATCAGGGAAGCCATGAGCCCTGCCCCCGCCTCTGAACAGGGCTAGGAGGATGCTCCAGAAAAGGGCAAGGCTTTTCTTTCTTTTTCTTCAAAGACCATCAAAAAGGGACTCTCGTAGCTCTCACCAGGTGTCTTCCGAACCCCACAGCTAAGAGCATCCTGAGGTCTGACGGGCGAATTCAAGTATGTGGCACCTGCTGTCCCTCTCACAAGGTGGCCGCAGATGTCACTTCTATTGCCAGGGTGAGACCAGGGAGGGACTGGGGTTCCAGGGACGGCTTGCCCCCTCCTGCCCTAGCACGTTCTCTGTCCTTGCTGTCCCTCCACCGTGTGCATGTCCGCATATGCCCCCTGAAAGAGGTGCCTGGTAACATCTAATGACACAGCGTAAGGAACAGGCTGACCGAGCCTCAGGTGGCCAGCCAGCCCCAAGACCCCTGGGGATGGGAGGTGGAGTCACGCAGATGCTGGAATGCTTGCTGCCTCCGTCTGTAGCTCGGACGCAGGCTGCAGCTGTGCCTGACTGTACCAAACAGCCCTGGTCCCCAAGAGCTTCGTGGGGCTGTGAACCCACCCACTGGGGACTCGGAACCGCCTGCTCTTCATCTTTGGTTGGCCCTCCAGGGACAATCACTTCAGCTTCAAACTCCCCTCCTCACAGCACCCCGTCACAGAGTCAATGGCCCAAACTCAGCACTGAATCTGTGGCCAGCTCCCCTGTGTCACAGAAGGACACAGCCCTCAGAGTGGGACGTTTCATGAAGCAGAGCAGTGTCGGTAACAAGGGACTAAACTGGCTAGACGATGGGCCTGAGCATTCGCAAGCAGCCTGGGCCTCCCTCACAAAAGACGCCTTGCAAGATACAGAAGAAACTGGTCACCAAAGCTCGTGGGAATTCACTGGGTAATTTACTTGTTGCATCAAACCCAGCAATGGCCAATGGGCAAGGCTCAGAGCCAGGGGCTTACACAGGGTACAGAGAAATGCATAACAGGCCTTTTCCTCAAGCCAACAAGGAAGATAAAGCAGGCACAGGAGAAATGAGCAAACCTAAGCAGCCCTCGCTGGGTCACCTGGGAGAGGGGCAGGACAGGAGGCGATGGCTCCGCCAGGCTGGGGCTCCCTCTGCTGCGGAGCTGGACCCTGAGGACCCTGGAAGGACGGGAGCCCTGAACGGTGGGCAACGTTCTGGGAGGATGAAACAGCCTGCGCCGACGGGTAGAGGCGGCAGCCCCTCAAACATGCCTGGGAATGGGGCACCCGGCTTGCTAGGCATCAGGTGCCCAAGGAAGGCAGCAGGCCAGGACTGGAAGGGAGCGCTGCAGGAGGCTCTGATGTGCCCATGCCTCCAGCAGGCTCTGTGGCATATACAGGGCAGGGGCAGGCCCACCTGGTGGGGAGGCTTGTGGACTGCAGCGAAGTGAGTAGAGGGACCAGCCAGGTCTGGGGGTGCAAGGGGGCCCTCTGGCGATGAAGCCTGGGTCAGTGGTCCCGACAGGCTTTGCTCATACCCCACAGGCTTCCCTGAGGTGCCATGCTGGACCAGCCAGAAACCCTGTGGGTCCTGAGGTCTGACTCAGGGACATCCAGCACCTACCCTGCCCGGAGATGTGCAAGCGGGGGCGTGGCCTCTCGGCCACCAAAGGTGCAGGCACATACACCTGTGCACACCTCATTACAGAAACAGGGCAGCTCACCCGCCCCAAAACCAGGCCCTGCCACCCTCTTCACACACACATTATATTCACACGTGCACCGGGGACACAATGCACATGTGTGTGCAAGTGCATGCACACACACACACACACACACACA